>NC_036444.1:24020972-24354305 GCF_002775205.1 Xiphophorus maculatus
CTTTTTATTTAATCGGCGAATGAACAAAACACTGCGTATGGTCCTTACTCTGTTTATAAAACATGTCATGGGGACACATGAAGATGAGTGGGGAGGAGCGATCTTGTACGGGTGACGTCACTCAGAAACGATTCTCTGTTAGCCTAAACATGCAGTACCCTTGCGGTGGCTCAGAAGTAACACACAACAGAGAAGGTTCTTGACGCTGTAGTCACAGGTTCGAGTTTAGGTCTCACCACCCAAGATGCATGTCTTCACCCTCCCTCATTACCATTTACTGGTCCTATCAGACCACGTTCAATGAACGGTCACTAGAGCTTCTATTTATCTTAGAAATGTTGACTAGAACAGGATTCCCGAGGTAGGGAGTCGAAAGATGAAAATCATTGTGATGTGACCCCTGAAAGATATGGACAGTGGCGCAAAAAGTGGGTATGCAGTGTATGCAACGCATAGGGGCGCAGCATCCACCTGAATAATGTGCAGTTGCGCCACTGGGTATGGAGAACCTTATGAGTAAAAAGAGAAAGCTTGAATGAATAACTATGAATAAATATATTAATATTTCCCAATAAATGATTAAATAATGAAAGCAATTATTTTGCTAAGCAACTGTGTTGCATTGTTTTAAAATGCTTATGATTGAGTCACCCTATAACTATTTACTAAATACAATATATAGATTTATAAGCAGAACATTTTGAGAACCCCTGCACTACAAGTCAATAGAAGAGAGTAATATATTTTAAGATGTATTTGTAGAAATCAATTATTGTAATGTAGTTCTATGCAACATTTTGCTGATTAACTTCAACAAACTTTGTAATTTGGGAAATTAGTACCATTGATTATTAATTACTGGTAAAGAATACAATTTTTCTATGGATTTTACCATTTCTATTATTTTTACAATCCTTTTTTTTATTGCTCATGACTGTCAACAATTCATGATATATATGTGTATTGACTTACGGTAGTTCCATGTAATTTCTACGGTAATGCAATGTTTTTGGATACGACGGTCAAAAACTGTTGGTCTTTTACCATTTCTTACCATAAATTTACTGCCTTTCTTTGCAGTTTCGACTTACGGTAGTTCCATGTAATTTCTACGGTAATGCAATGTTTTTGGGTACGACGGTCAAAAACTGTTGGTCTTTTACCATTTCTTACCGTAAATTTACTGACTTTCTTTGCAGTTTCGACTTACGGTAGTTCCATGTAATTTCTACGGTAATGCAATGTTTTTGGATACGACGGTCAAAAACTGTTGGTTTTTTACAGTTTTTTACCGTAAATTTACTGACTTTTTTTACAGTGTGTGGCAGAAAATACAGAAAATCAATTCTCTTTATGTGGTGTTTTTAGGTCAACTTTAATCATAAAAAATATTATCTAAGTGGTTTTAAATCATTTAAATTGACTTTTAAATATCAGCTGTTCTTTTAAATAAGCTATGGAAAATGAACAGTGTGTTGACAAATGTTCTTTGGGCTTAAGGCTCTATTGTTCCATGGGAATTGTTTTAACGTAGCGAAATAAAAAAAAAGAAAACTTGTGATTGTGCTTTTATAAAATAGTGAATACAGTTTTTCTGTTGCCCACCTTTAAAATCAGTATAGATATGTTAATAGTGTAGCATAAAAGAATGAAGGAAATTATTTTACCCATTACAAAGAAATAAACTCAGGTTTTTTCCTGCTGTGTGAGCATGCACATGCATGATTTTATGAAAAGGCTACCCCAATGTATCCATTGTACATTGGGATACAGATTGCGTGAAGAGAAAATTAAAATTTGGGGCAAGAAGTAAGACAGTACACACTTTTGTGCATGGCTACCCCTGTCACTTCGGCGTACATGCTTTGACCGTTTTGGAATATTCACTTCTGTTCCATGTTTCTATCTGTGGTTCTTTGGAGTCCTAAAGGCTTAGAAATGACTTTCTAACCTTTTTCTGATTGAAAGATGTTAGTGATGTTGTTTCTCATCTGTTCTTGATTATGTTTTTTTGTCAACAGAGCCATAATGTTTAAGATCGTTTAGGCTTCATGTTGTTAGACAAGTTCTATTTAAAACATTTTTTTATTTTTTTATTTTACAGGCCTGGTGTTAGTCAGCCTGATTGTGACTGAAATTCAACGGAACTGTCCCGAATCAATTTTTACTTTTAATAAAATAATAAAATATAATATTCTATCAAGGTATAATGAAGTATATTGATTTAGAACAGTGCTTTATCCTTACATAGACAATGTTTTTTTTCTTAGTCTTTATGTGTTCACATTAGGGCTGTTGTAAACAACTAGTAATTTATTGATTATTCTGACAATTAAATGTAATAACTTTAAGGTGGCAAATATTTTCTTGACAGATCCAGAAAGCCTGAAGACCTACTTTGTTTAAACATGCCTTTGGTAGTTTAGTGTAGCCTCTGCAATTGGTAGTAGTTGGCACGTGAAAAATGTTTCTTACAGTGTATTCCCTCAAGCCAAGATCTTTATATTTTGCTATTTAACATTTTTTCTAACTCTTTTGCTCTTGCTTTTCTTAGCTCTTAATCTCTCATTTTCTGTCTTTCTTTTACATCTTCTCTGCTGCTGCACATGTTTTGTTAACCGTTTTCATGCATCGCTCCCCTTTGGCAGCGGCACAGCTTCATTCATCTGCTGTCTACTCTCTTTCTTTTCACCCCCTTAAGGTTTTTTCTAATCCTCTTCTTCATTTGGCTGCCCTCTCATTTCTGGGTGTGTGAGGGTTGAAGGATGGTGTTATGGGGTGGCCATATTGTCCCTGTTGATGCCTGCCTGGCGTTCTGCCACCACATTGACCCACCCTCTCCTTCACCTCATCTTCTGTGGTTGCGGCTTTTCAGAACTATGTAATGGAGGATGTCGGCAGATCCAGGTGGCTTACAGTACCTCTGACGGGACCCCTCACATCAGGGTCCTGTTTAGCAGTAAAACAAGTAAAGCCTCTGTAGAGGAACTTGTGGAGAGCCATTGGATTTGGGATCCACTTGTGGACTGGCTGCAAGATTGTAGTCCCTGTTTGATCCCGAACCTTCGATGGCCCTTATCTAAAGGGCCATAGACCAACGAAGCACTACAAAGAAAAAGCCATGCAGTAAAAGACCATCGATAAAAGGCCTAAGTGGAGGACATGGGCTGGAAAAAGTCCTCAACAGTGAAAGGGCTGATACGCTCCGTTTCTTTTCCATTCATCTGCTTGTGTTAGGGATCTAAGCAGGTGACTGCAGAACTGCTTTAGGCAGATGTTAGATCACACAAAAGACCTTGGATGGGCTTCAGCAGGGCCTTTCTTGTATTTACAGAACATTTACATTTCATGAATTAGTCTGACCTTATTATCCAGATCAGCTTCCACGAGTTCAGCAGGAATGAGCTTAAGTCACCAACATTACAAGCTTACAGTACAGGGAGTTAAACTCTACATCACCATGTCTCTATTCAAATCACTCTGACAAATTGAGAAAAAATGTATTGTTTGAAGAAAAAAAAACAAACAAAAAAAACAGGTCAAAAGTGAGTTTCAGGATTTCTTTAAAAAATGACCAGGAGTGTTGATACACTACCGGAATTATGATGCTAGACTGATTACCAAAAAGTAGCTTTTTAAAAAGGTTAAATAAATCATAGATTTACTGAACTCCATGGGGACATTTTGTTGTTTTCTCAGGCTGCAATGAATCCTGTTTTAAATCACATTTCACATTAAATCTCAATGTTGTGACTCGGGGATTGAATGGATTGCAAAGTTGTTCTTTGCTTCTTTTATAATTGTGCTAAAACTTGTAACTTACAATAGTTTTTATCTAAATGCATAAAATTGAATAACTGAAAAAAAGAATGACATACAGAAAGCAAGCCAAAGCAGCTGAGTATACCTCAGGGTTTCAGAAGAGGGTTGATGTTTTGTATGAAATATGATGCACAACACAACCAACACCAAAGACAAAGATAGTGATATTTTAAGCTTACATGTGAGTTCAGTATTTGAAAACGTACAACATGATTATTATATGGTAAGCTGTAAAAGGTCAAGAGAATTGTTGTCTGAGGCCAGTCCTCCACATATGGATGTAAAAGTTACGTCCAGTCAAGTCTGAATGAATGACACTTATGAAAAAATCTCAAGTTCAACTAAGTACTCAAAAAGCTAGATCTGTTATCCCAATCCATTGTTGATGACAAGGATGGCCCACCTTTCACCCCTCTTCCCCCTTTTCTTATTAGTTGTTAACATTATCTTGATCTGATATCTATATTTTACTCTTATCTTTTCTTTAACATTCTAAATGCAGTTGAAACACTGAAGAAATCAACAGTGATAAATGCCAAGTGCAGTTTCACACAAGCTTCTATCTTGTGTGAATCTATCTATCTATCTATCTATCTATCTATCTATCTATCTATCTATCTATCTATCTATCTATCTATCTATCTATCTATCTATCTATCTATCTATCTATCTATCTATCTATCTATCTATCTATCTATCTATCTATCTATCTATCTATCTATCTGTCTGTCTGTCTGTCTGTCTGTCTGTCTGTCTGTCTGTCTGTCTGTCTGTCTGTCTGTCTGTCTGTCTGTCTGTCTGTCTGTCTGTCTGTCTGTCTTACATAAAATGGACATTCAATGTCTTTTATCCAGATTCAGTGTGGCAGATAGACAAAAGAGTGCATAATAATGAACTGGAAGAAAAATGTTATAAGGTTTAAAATTATTTTTGAAATATCAAAATCAGCATGTAAATATGTCCTGGTTTTAAAAGCATTTTCCACTGCAGTTAAATCTGTAAGTCATTTGTGGTTTTGCCCATTGTTTTATTTTTAAAATTGTTGTAGCTCAGTCATATTGGATGACGAACATCTATTGTCAGCCATTTTGTGTCTGGATTTTGACTGGGTCATTCTGACATGGGACTATGCTTTGAACTAAACCATCTATTGTAGCTCTGGCTGTATGTTCAGGGTGGTTCTCCTGCTGGTAGGTGAACCTCCACCCCGTCCTTAGGTCTTCTACAGTCTAACAGGTTTGCATCCAGGATTGTACTGGATTTTGCTCCATCCACTTTCTCATCAGTGCTGATCTGCTAATAAAATCCCCGTTAGAGAAAAGCATCCAAACTGCAGGTTGCTGGCACCACCATGTTTAACTATGGAGACAGTATGTTCAGGGTAGTTTTATAGTGTTCTTTCAACATAAGATGGTTTTATCAAGTGCACTTCTTGTATATATCCTGTCAACAGATTCTTCCACTTGAACAGTGGATTTCTGCATTAGCTGACACTTTGGAGGAGCTGCCATCTTCTCCATGCTTTTCTTCCTGGCCTGTCTGCTGTGTTTACAAGCCTTTGCTCTCTAATATTATCTAACAAACCTCTGAGGCCTTTATAGAACAGCTGGTAACTCATTCTGAGATTCAGTTATACATAGATGGATTCTGTTTAGTTAGATATTATTGAACTGGATTTTATTTGTGGAGTATCCGGATAGAGGAGGCTGGATATAAATGCATATAAGACTTTTCTTTTCAGAAACTTTTATTTTTTGTGAAAAAAATGTAAACTATGTAAGACTCTCCTTCCACTTCATAGTCATGCATCACTTTGTGTGGAATGTGGAAAACCTTTGAACGCATAAATACTTTTACTAGATCTATATAAATCTAGAGCTGGCATAAACAAATACAATTTTAAATAAAGACACTGGTGTTTTAATTGTATAACTAATCAGGTCATCATTACAAGCTAACACAGCTAAATGGGACACCTTGCTTTACTGTGTCAAGGTTAGAGAAGGATAAAGAATGAAATCCATAATTTCCTCTGTGTCCCACCCCCCGCAGCCTTTTTCAATCTACTCATTCCTAAAAATAGTCTTGCATCCCCATGGCACAATCACAAAATGTCTGCCTGTTAATGAATGGCACTGGTGCTGATGATGTTTGCCCTCTCGCACTGAAGCAGCATGATGGCTTCATGCAAGTGAAAAAGCAATTAGTTCATGGCAGCAGATGAGCAGCTCCTGCAAGGCGGCTCCTGATGATGAAGTGCTGACATGGTGTGATGGCAGCATGAGGAGGCCGAGTGTCCTGCAGAGGGACAGAGGACAGCTGAAGGGTAGTTGGAGCAGAAGCTGGTCCCTTTGTTTTAGTGTGTAAATTTCTATCCATCCATTTTCTTACACTCTTATCCCGTTGGGGTCTGGAGGGGTGCCAGTGCCTATCTCCAGCTGTCAACAGGCCAGAAAGATGTATAAATTTGTCAAATGTATATTTTACCTCTTTCTTAAGCTTTTTAGAAATTGATTCTCTCTAACAGAGGTTATGTGTTGGTGGATCATCGAGTTTACAGTGAATTTAATTTATGAATTGTTGACTGAAATATCTTTAGATAGTCTAACTATTTACAGTTCAACTCCAGTGTTGATGGTTGATAGTGCCCATATCAAACTGTGTTGCAATTCTCAAACTGCAATACTGAGGCTTTGGAGGGTTTTCTTCTCACTTCAAATAAGATCATTTCTAATGGTATTAGAGAGCTGTGTTGTAAATCCAAACTTGTTGTCCACATGTCTCATTTTATGTTTTAAATTACAACATAGTAAGCCAAAAACAGTGTAGTGGGCAAACGAGAATGTGGAGTTCATCAGAAAAGGAAGTGCTTTAATATTAATACGCAAAAAATGAACTTCACTGATTATTAGTAAAACAAAGCAAATGGTGCAGTTGGCAGAGGAAAGGGCGAGCTGTGAAAGATCATTTGTGATGTCATTATCTGGGTATTTAAACAAATATTTCCTGATATGGTTTTTTGGCCATGTTACCCACCTCTAGCTTGGCCCCCTCCTGCCATCTAACTTCTCACTTCTTCTGTTTTTTTTTCTTTGTTTGTTTGTTTATTTTTTTGGAGGATCAGCAAATAACTTACTGGTGTATAATCACCAGCACTAGGTATGAAGTGTGGTTTAGCTATGCTTGCCCCAGCTATGATGACTGGGGCAAGCAACCCTTGTTATAGAGCCATATTGGACAAAAAAAAGAAACAAATCTGTCTGGAGCCGCAAAAAATTTAAAGCCTTATATAAGGTTTATAATGAAGGCAAAACATTCTTTAAGTGTTTATATTAGCCTATTATCAAAATGACTGTGTATACATTATTAGCATTCATGATTAAACGTTTATTTTCCCTGCAGTGCGTCTGGGATGGAATGGCGCACCACGTGACTATTCTGTTGCATGATGGTGCTTTACAATTTTAATGTATTATGTTTTGTTGCATTGATAAAATTAAAGAAATGCAATAAAGAAACCAGATTTTTGATGTCATTTTTATTATGAAGATCGACAGGGAAAGGGTCATTTTCCTGTCTTTGTAAATAATCACCGTTAAGTGTGTGATCGAACAAACAACAAAACAGAAAGTGCATAACCTGCCTCTTCTCTGGGCAACAAACGGAGTGCAATAAAACGCAACCTGCAGTTATAAAAATAAAGAAGTAGCCTTTTGAAAAGGTAAAGTATATAAAATTAAATTAATACAGTTTAAGTTTGATTTGTGTGCAAATGCCAAGCAAGTCAGTGCAAACATTCAGGTAATTCTTCTGCAATGGCAATGAATGCAAATGATTCGGTCCAATAATTGTAGAATCTCTCCTCAGCTATTTTTCTCTTTTCTCCTTTGCTCACCACACACCCATCAGGTTGTTTACAGCAGCCACCAGCCTGGCAACCCGCCCAGCTGAAGGAAACGTCACAGGCTATGATGCAAATTTTTGTTGACAGAAATGTTGAAATTTAATACTTATTCTACACATTTTTATAGCATTGGAAAACATTAAGAATGATTGTGTCATGTTTGTCCTACAGAAACTATATTAAAACAAAAAAATATATTTCCCACCCCCATTCCAGAGGCTCCAAATAACTGTTTGCTGCTTTGTAAGGGCATTTTAACAGCTGCTCTCTTAATCCGATGAATTTGTCTAACAGAAACCTTCCTCATTCTGCCTTTATCTGTACAAACCCATCTTTGTTCTGAATCAGCCACAAATCTCTTCACAGTACGATAACGCTTCAGTTTTCGTTAAATATCTAATATTTTCATACCTTGTCATACGGCACTACACTATCTGATGATTTTCATCAGCAGAGATCCTTTCTGTTTCCCATATTGTTTGAAACCTGTGGCCTGCTTAATAATGTGTTGATTTCCTTTAATTGAGCTCACCAGACAAACTAATCAACCAGCTCTCTGAAATTAATTGTAGTGATTCAAAGATCCCTGACACACAATACCATCTATAAATTTAATAGCAAAAGAAAAAATGTAATCTTTATGACACTTAAATCCAATTTGCATAATAATTTGGAACACGGTGTATGTAAATGGCATTATATATATTAATTCCACACAGATTGTTTTTTTGCTTTTGTTTCTGTTATGATGATTTTCTGCTTACTGTTAATAGAAACATGATATTGAAGATTAGAATCAGACCAGCAAAACATGTTTAATACAGGAATTTGGCTTTAAAGGTTATTTTCAAAGGGACCTTTAATCTGACAAACGAGGCTCTTTTTCACACATATTGATTTATTGAATATAACTGAACAGGTGGAATTTGTGATGTGAATCTGCTGAGAGAGAAACAACCTGAAAATTGAAATTGTCATTTGTTAGAGATATTGGAGTATTTTTCCAAAAAAATCAAGAGAGCTATTTTAAATGTGTACAATTTGAAAATTACACACATGTGAATATACTCTAATGTGAATATAAGATTATGAAGTTGTCTTGAACTCTATGGTATTAACTAGAGAACACCTTCAAATAGCAAACAACTCTATGATTAATTTCCACAGGAAAGTAAAGGTGAACCAGAAAGTTGCATATTTCATCAGTGCGGAGGGCAGTCAACTACTAACATGGAAGCAAAGGGGAAGAGAAATCCCTTCTTCACCCTGATCCCCTTCTAGGTGAAGTGTTTGCAAACCATTACCGGTTGTTCTAGAGTTTTTTTTTATCTTACAGCCAATATAAAACAGTTTGTCAGAGGCCCTGAGAAAAGCTCCCCTTACAGAGAAACAACTTAATTAAACTCTGAAACTGAAAAGACAGAGTGCCAACCCTGCACCCCAAAGGAAAAGAGAGGAGAATTTTATGTAAAGCCCTCTTACGTTTACTAAATTGTCTTAGTTTACACTACTTTGTAAACTGTGATTCAGATCAAATCATCCCAATGATGCCAAAAACTACAAATTCACTAAATTTGAAGATGATGTACTGAATGAACCTGAGGGTCCAGCAGCATTCGAGTCATGAAGTGTTTCCACACTGCCAACTAGGGAAACCAGGCAGTAAACATTGAGCAAATCTACAAATGGTGGCCAAACAAGCCTGAATGTTTGTTCAAAGTGGTTCATTGTAACAATAAACTCTGTAGACAAGTAACTCTTCAGTGGCTGCTCTACCAGAAGTGACTGCTGCTTTCTTGTCAGCGGTTTATGAGATGATCAAAAATTGTGAAAAACCAAACTAATTCTTCTCACCAGATTTTTTTGATGATTGTTGTTCAGGATTCTATCGTTGACGACCGTGACGTGATGAATCGGTCCTCCTGTCTCTGCAGGCTATGTGACGTTGGAGGCTGGATAGTTCCAGGCGAGCTCACACACTGAGGTGCTCTGTTCCTGGCAGCCAAGTAGGGAATCCTCTTCGTTGACGCCAAGATTGTCAAAAATTACTGGATGAGCAGAAGTAAGAAATTTATTAAAAAGGAAAGGGAGTTGTTCTTTAATGCTACAGAGTACAGCTTTAATGCTGATAAGTTCTGGGTTGGTAACACTTGGATAGTCTTGAGCATCAAGGACCTTCTGCTGTTAGAGGTTCTATGGAAGAGCAGCTTGACCAATCTGATGATAAGACTATGCAGAGAACCTAAAGCAAAAGAGGGGTGAGGAGCACATTATAACATTTTTCATTACATAGGTTGACACTTTCCTGTGTGGAATAAAATCAAATCAGATGCACGGATGGCTAATTTCAGCAGTCGTCACACTTGAACAGTTTGATTGGATTAAAATGGACTCTCGTTGGTTTTGCCCACTGGTGCGGTTCCTCTAACCTAATGAGAGCATTAGTGTTGGTCAAACAACTGAATCACAATTATTTTACTAAAGAATGGTTTAGTTCTTAAATCATGTCAAATTTTTGATGTCCTTGAGTTAAACATGAATTCAACTGGTCTTGTTAATTTGCTTATTAATCTACTCAGGAAGTAATTAGGCAATGAATCTTATTTTTGATACACAGCAACATAAGCACACACAGAGCAAATACCTTGATGATGGATTTCCTTCAGGGATTAGCAGCATAAATGAAGTGCTTTGTGTTGACAGGAGATGTCCTCTGTTTGACATTAGTGAGGGAAGAAGATAAAGGGATGCATTTGGTTGTGAAGGAGGAGAAGCTTTTCTTGGCCTCTCGCTTAAGTCATGTATTGATAGTTTTCGCCTTTTGTATAGCTATATGATTCACCCACCTTTATTAGTTATTTTTATATTACCTACCCTCACAACTGGATTACTTTAAATTTAGGAAAGGGATGATTTTTACTTGATTTTCTGACCTACAAGTGTACAAGCTTAATCAGTAAATGATGCCTCTGTTATCCACCAAGGATAACAAACTTTTCCAAAAAAACCTACAAATACAGAAATGAAGATTTGACTTGAAGTAAATATGGAGGTAAATACTGGATCTGAAAATGAGACAATAATATCGTCAATTCAAAATGATGAGGAAACTGACAGACAGTTGTCCAGCACCACAACAAATAGTCCCACTTGGAACTCTGTCTGTGTGTAATACTGAAAACTGATGATTATGTTTCAGGGAACATTCATTTTCTAGCAAGATAACAATTTTGATATTCTGGAGTGGCCCAGTCAAAGTCCAGGTTTAAATATTATAGAAAATGTGTGGCAGAACTTGAAATAAATTTTTTATAGCTGATCCTCACAAAATCTGACAGAGCTTGTCAGGGAAAAAATAAGTCCCAGTTCTTCTACTCATAGGCATTCTTCCTTTGAACATTTAAACACTTTGTCAGAAGTTACATTTTTAATACAGGTCTCAATAGGTTCCACTTTGCATGTAATCTTATTCTATTATAATATCTATAGATCCCGAAGAAAGAAGGAGCTGGCTATGTTTGTCAGCAGATTAAGGTCTTAGAAAGTCAAAAATTAGAAAGAACTTCATCAATTAACAAAATAAACTTTAAACAGAAAAATGAGATTCAACCAACAATGTCGAATACAACGGAACAAGCACAGCATCATACAGCATGAAATGGATAACTTACTAAAGACGATATTTTCAGGTTTTACTTAGATTTCACAGAGGCAGTAAGCTGCTAGTGGTCTGTTCTGTTTTAATTTGGGCCAAAACCATCTGCTGCAGCTCTGTTTCTTTCATGTCTCTTCTTCCTTTTAGGGGCGTAAGCTTAGCCGGTAGATAACCCACAGCTTATATTCTCTGCCATTTATAGTTAAAAGAGAAACATGAGAGACTCTGAAGCTCAACCCCGGAGCCTCGGCTGATGATGAGTTAAGTTCTCTGCAGAACAATCTCCCTTGTGTTACTGCTTGTTGCAGTTTTGCTGTTTTTCGGGGCTTCAGAGGAGCAAAGTTTTCATGCGTCTGCCTGCAGCTCTGTGACAATATGCTTTGATTTCTCCGAGGTGGTCCTACAGTAGAAGTTTGAGGAAGAACTTAGTGTACACTCTAAATGTCTTTAGGGCCTGTGATGAATCACTAGCTGATGTTTTGGCCTTACAGAGGTCAGCTGTGATTCACAATCACTGTAGCTTTAGAGGTTCCCTTTTGATCCTCCTCAGTTTTACAACTGAAGTGCATCATGTATCTTCCTTTGCAAGAGTTATTTTCAGAAAATGCTAATAGTATTGATAATAATCTGTACTTATCACAACTTGAGACTGAAACCTTTGATTTAATATGTTTTCAGCCTCATTCTTCATCTTTAAACATTTTTGCCTCCGCAGTTTGGCGAAGCTGGATCTGACATGTACATGGTGATGCAGTATCAAAGTCATTGTTTTTTTAGACTTTAGTCTGACCTCTGCAACAACACATACTCTTTACAATAAAGACCTAGAACAAAAGACACAAAACTGTGCATACAGTTACATGCAACTTTAGAAGAGTGGACACACCTACAAACTGAATGGATAGGTGTGCCCCTTCTTTGAACTGGTTCTTTGAATGGTCTACATAAACCAGCTGGAGCACTTTTATACCTATAAAGAAAAGCTTTCATCATTTCAGACAACCTTTTGGACCATTTCAGTGCACAAGATAATGATCTAAAGATTACTGTCTTAGGATTTAATTGTTATACCTACAAAACATTTTAAAGTGCATTTTAAAATCACAAATAACATATTACAAATACAATTGTTCAACTACTGTTCAAAACTGCCAAGTGTCCCGAGGGCAAAACTGCCACCATCACAGGTAGAGTCTGAGCTCATCGTAAGAATGACTTGGACACTCATCTTGAGTTTACACTGACTTAGAGTTGTTGGGGTCACATGGCCACCTTGTTTTCCTGAAATCAACAACAATTTCTTTTTTTTTGTTGACATTCAGGATTAGATGGTTTGCATCACACCAGTCCACCAAATGTTTCACCTCCTCTCTGTATGTCAGTTCATTGTTGTCCCTGATGAGACCTACCACTGTCGTATCGTCCGCATACTTAATGACGTAATTCATACTGAACCTGGCTTGGCAGTCTTGGGTCATTAGCAGTTTATGTTGGCTCTGGCTGACCTGGGCACCTCGCTGACACCACATTTAAAAGCAGAGTTTCATGCCTTCAGCATCTCACGCAGCTCCTTTATCATGTGGCTTCTTCTACATCCTGTTCATCATAGGTTTACATAGGCTAAAATCATTTAAAAAAAGGTTGCTGAATATGTTAATCACAAAAACATTTTAACCAAATCTTGCTGATCAAAATTTTATTTTTATAGTGCTCTTCTTACTCCTGGTCTTCCTTGTCACTGCTGCTAAAGACAGCCCATCCAAGTTGCTCCGGAGCCAGTTTTGTGGCTGTGACAGGCTTATTGAGACACTAATCTCATCTTCTTATGCTTTGGAAAATGACAATTTTTCAGAGTGGTGTCAATAATATTTGGTTTCCTTGTACCTCTTCAGCTTACTCGTCTGATGATGCTGTCATTCAGAGAATAACAGACACCCTCAAAGGCAATAAACCTTGTAGCTGTTATGATAATGTCTCCTACAGCAGTGGTCCCCAACCCCAGGGCCAATGGGTACCGGGCCGCGCAAGAAATAATTAAATACTTCCGTTTTACGTGTTGAATCTGGAGGATCTTTTATTTTGAAAATCCTTTAACCGGATTCTGTCGGTTACGTCTTGTGCGCCAACATTGAGTCCACAAGCAGCAGAATGAGTTAGAAACAGCAGCAACATCATCGGTGTCGGTCGTCTTACAAGAACTAAATTCCTTTAAATGATTAAACTCAATTAAGCAGTCATCATCCAATCATTGTCATCTGCTTATCCAAGACTGGGTTGAGAGAGTATTAGGTCAATCTACACATTGCTTTCCACAGCAACACTCCCCAACTCAGACTACAGCATCACCTGCACTATGACAGACTAGGCCTCTGTCTATCTATCCATCCATCCATCCATCTTTCATTTCATTCTATGATGATGATGATGATGATGATAATTTTCTATCATCATACCTTGACACGACAAAGTGATATTCAAACTCCTCTTCTTGAACTAAATACCTGACCTCCAACTGGATGGAGCAGTGCATCTTTTTCTTGCAAAGAACAATGTTCTCGGATTTATAACATTGAAATATCTATAAGCTAACCTACAAGGACACAAAATGAATCATGTTAGTCCACAAGCTACAGCTTGAAGGGTCTCAGATTCAATTGGTCACAGATAAAAGTTTGTTATTCAAGGACAAGGGGATTGTCCAGGGAATGTAATGTTTGTTTCATAATTGGTTACTGTTTGATGTTTTTATGATGTACAGCACTTTGAACTGTCTTGTTGCTGAAATGTGCTAGAAAAATGAACTTGACTTGACTTGCTTGGATAGTCTGTAGGCCCCCTCAAGGAGCATGGCTGATTCCTGAGACCCCTTGCTTATTGAAAATTAATGTTTCAACAGAGGAGAAGACAAATGCTCATTTTTAATGAACGAAGTAAAGTGTAATGGCAGGGCTGAAGTTTGGGTTTTGGTGGTGGCTGAGAACAAAAAGACAAGCCATTACAATCTATGGAAAGTTCTTGCATAATGTCTCTTTAGAAAGAAAAGGCCATAACTGTGTCAGTGTATTCATTCAGCGGAGTGTGGCGTGCCCTGCCCTCTGGTCTGTGGGAGTCCCACAGACCCCATTTGGATGATAAATAAGAGGATTAGCTCAGCCCTCAGAGAGCCCGGACATCCACAGGCTTTTAGGGTGACAACTGGTGCCTGCAGTAGAATGTGTAACAACTAGCCCCTCCTTTCTGTCACACCAGTCATCCACCCAAATCCCTGCCCCTGTTCTCCAGATGCCAAGGAGACAAGAGACTGAGCAGGGTGGGGGTGGTGTGTCTAATACCAGCCGCTAAGACTGGGAGAGTAAGATAGGTTAATCTGAGCGCAGTCTGGACCTTTATTCCTGTAAGTTATAATGGTAATGCTATGGCAGTGCAGTCCATTTTGTTTAGTTTTTTCCATATGCAACAATTCAATACAACACATTTTTCCAGTTTAATCCAAGCTTCTTCCATGCAATTTCCTTTTAAAACAAAATGCTATTTAAAATAGAAGATGACATTTCTGGGTGTGATTAAAAACAAAATCCAATAAGCAATGCAAGTATCATATAAAACACAATGTGCCTTAAAGTCAGAAAAGAGCACATAACATAAAAACACAACAAATGCATGCAATGTATTAGTCTTATGCATGAACTAGTTTTTAGTGAAGGTGTCAACTTAGTTCAAAGTTGAAACCAATGAACACTGAATTCAGATATCCAGTTTTAATCTGAGCATTTAAATTATAAATACTGTGGAGGTTCCTCCATCTTTTCCCCAGTGTTAGTAGAGGAGCCAGAGTGGTAAAGGCAAGTCAGCTCCATCAGACAAGGAAGCGCAAACAGAGCATGAGGAGTGTGGTGCAGCTTGTGAAGAGGATGAAGAGGGGAGAGAGCCAACCATATCTGACTTGGCAGGGATCCTTCCGTCCCACATTGGACAGCAGAAAGCTCGAGAGGCACAGTGGGAGAAAGAAATGGCACGTCAAGATCACAGGTTTAAGGCTCTCCAACACCAGTTCAGTTTATTTCAAGAGGAGCTTCAGGCCCAGTCTTCTGCAGGCCTGAGGCCTTTTGTGCAAGACCACGCCCTCTCCTCTGCAGGCTTGAGGCCTGATAATGTGGATAGCTCACCACCAGAACCTGCACTGTCTGCTGTTAAGCCAGGTGACTCAGTTTTTACACATTTTTATAAAGAACCAAAACTGCAAAAGCTAAGTGATGATGATGACATTGAGCATTTCCTTATAACTTTTGAGAGGATAGCATGGGTTTGCAGATGGCCAAAAAGTGACTGGGCATTTCAGTTGATTCCACTTTTGACTGGTAAACCCAGGAGTGCTTATGTACATATGGATGTGGATGAATCAATGGACTATGATAATGTTAAAGCTGCTATTTTACAGAAATATAAAATTAACAGCGAGACTTATCGACAGATATGTTGCTCTCTTCATGTGGAGCCAAATGAGTTCACCAAGGAGCTTTATGTGAGATTTAAGAACTGTATGGCAAATGGGTTCAGCCCCGAGGTAAGACTGTTGAAGAAGTAAATGACGTCATAATTCTTGAACAGTATTTCCGAATGTTGTCTCCAGAACTCAAAGTTTGGATTAAGGAACGAAACCCAAAAGATGCAGCAGAGGCAATTTCCCTGGCAGATGCCTTTGTGGCAGCCAGTAGGAAGACCCAACCGTGTGCTTTTAGAGCTGCAAAAAGGGAGTTTAAACAGTAAAACAGTACAACTCAGAAAAACAGTATTAACTTTGGGCCATTCATTTCCCTGGGCTGTTCACCTGGGAAACATAAAACAATAGCCCGAATCCAATGGTGTTTCTACTGGTCTGGATTACACAAAGATGTGTAATCCAGACCAGTTTTTGCAGGAGTTGTCCTCGGTGTCAAAAAACATTCACCAGATTTGCAGCGAGAGCTCTTCTTCAGCCTCTTCCTATTATAAATACACCATTTGAACATTTGGGCATGGATATTGTGGGTCCAGTTTAGAAGAGCAAATCAGGTAACCAATTTATGTTGATTATCACTGCTTATGCACCAAAGTATCCTGAAGTGTTCCCCCTGAAACCTGTTAAGGTTAAGACTGTTGCCGTTTGCCTGGTTCAGGTTTTTTCATGAGTGGGGTTCCCCAAAGAAATACTGACTGATCAAGGGACAAATTTTATGTCCAAATTACTGAAGGATGTGTATAAACTGATTGGCATTAGGGGACTAAGAACCACCCCATATCACCCGCAAACTGATGGACTCACAGAGAGGTTTAATCAGACTCTTAAGAAAATGCTTCATAAGTTCATCAATGAAGCTGGGTCTGATTGGGATCAGTGGCTTCCTTACCTCTTGTTTGCATATTGGGAGGTATCCCAAGCCTCTACCGGCTTTTCCCTCTTTGAGTTGTTTTTTGGACATGAGGTGCGAGGTTCACTGGCCCTTTTGAAGGAAAGGTGGGAGGGGGAGAAAGCTGCAAAGGAACCTGTTAATACAATTTCTTATGTCCTCCAGATGAGACAGAGGTTTTTAAAAGATTACCTCATTGGCTCAGGAACATATGCATGTCTCCCAACAGAAGCAAAAAATCTGGTATGATCAAACTGCTCATGAGAGAAGTTTTGAACCAGGTCAAAAGGTATTGGTACTGCTACCTACTGATGACAGCAAGTTTTTGGCTTAGTCCATATGAGGTTGTTCAAAAACTGGGTCCCACCACCTACGAGATCTGTACTCCAGATCAGAGACGCAGTACAAGAATTCTTTACATTAACCCGCTAAAGGAGTGGGTCTCAAGGCCTGAGGGGAAAAAAGATGTATTTTTCATCAGAAGTGTATCAGATGGCGTGCTGTGGTAGCATACGGGATAGCACAACCCATGTTTGGAGGCCTTGAGTCCTCGTCGCGGGTTTGATTCCCGGACCACTTATTTTATATCGGATCATTTTATATCGGATCATTTTATTGTCATTATTTTTGTAGGAATCAGTTTTCATTTTTGACAAGTTTTTTTTTGTTTACTGTTTGGCTTATTTATCAAAGTATAAACTATTTTTAGGCACTGTATATGTCAGAGAGGCTATATGATGGTTAATGTTCTCTGGAGCAGGACCCCGCTGTTACTGGGCTAATCCTGTTTCTGAACACATATCCTGCTTTTAACAATTTGAGGATTTTCAACATATAGTAATGTCAATAAAAATTAGGACACCCTGTCACAACCTGTGTTTTGACAGATGAATATTTAAGTAAATGATGCCTTTAAGCTATTTCAGACAGTTACTCTGAGCTGTGCTGCTGTTTCACAATGGATCTGTCACACTCTGCAAAATATATCAAGCATATCCACACAATGTGGGCAGTCTATTTAAGGTTCCTAGCATTTTATCACACTTTTGCTGTTTACCTGCCTGCAGGTGGCTTATTGAAAATACACACTCATGTAATTGTTCAAGCTGATCATTACGTCTCAGCCATGCCATGTCCAACTCCAACCATGATTGTCAGTCATCAGCTGATGAGATCTGGGATTTGTCGTTGAATTCTGGTTGAGTCTTGCAGGACTTGTAACACTTGGGTTGTGTTCAATGGAGGAGAGGAGGCTGCAGACTCATCGAGACAGTCAAAATCTCACAACCACACTGGTTCTGGGGATTCCCAGAACCAGTGTGGTACACACTCTTTATTAAAGAGTTTATTAAAGAGTCTTTATTACAAAGCCCATTTGAATGGCTGCTACATTGTCAAACATGTAAAAAAGCAGAGTCCTAACAACCCCTAAAGTTACTAGTGTTAGGGAGATAAAGTACACATGTCTGTTTCAATCCATGCATCGATAGTAGCAAGGGCATGGCAACCCTTGCTACTTCAAATTCTGACTCACCATCAGAGGTGGGGAGGGAGAAGCGCTGTGCTTTCATACCTGAACAAAGGCTGTGACAGAGTTGTACCAAGCTTTACCGCTGAAAACATAACTGTTGAGTGGTGAGACGCTTTAAGGCCGTACAGTGTCCAACTAAACAAATTCCACCAAATTTGCCCAGAAAGATAGAACCCTAAATAACCTATGACCACCATGATCCAGTCATGACACTTAAGCAGCACTGGTGAGGTGCTGCTTAAGTGAAGCTACTACATTTCATATTATGACATTCCTAAAGTATTGCCCTAAGTAAAAAAAAACAAAAAAAACACCACCTGTTTTTTATTTTGGCAAAAGATGGCAAAAAAAGTAATAACTTTTGGAAAAAATGACAGGTCATTATTTGAGGAATGTAACAATATGCACAAGGGGTTTTTGATAGGTTAGGAACCGAAAATTGTATTTGTATGGCATCTGTTACCATACTGACAGCGTGTAGAAATGACAAGCAACTTACAGGCTTCTTTTAAACAGTATAGTTTACTTCTCTGTTGGGATTATTCACACTGTCCATTTTAATTTTAACACTAAAAGGACATGAGCCATGAAAAGATGAAAGCTGGATAAAGCTTCACCATATGAGTTCTTATCTCTAACAGTTTTTTGGGCACAAGGCAGACACACAAAGAAGAGAATAAACTGCTGCTGGTGTATTGTCTGGAAGCTGACAGCTGTTTAATGTCACAGCAGCTGGTTAAACAGCCTGTTTTCTGTTTCCACCCTAACTGAGACCAGCTTGGAGACTCTGTCTGTCCTGCCCCTGATCCTGCTTTGAGGTCCAGGGTGAAACTGGAAGTCATAGATCACCTCAGACCTTCAATGTTAATGTCTTTGAAGTCAGAAGAAAAACTTTGTATTGCCTTAATTTTAAAAAGCACACATTTATAGTGGTCTGTATATCTCACTTTAAATTGAAAACCTCCATGTAGACACCATCTACCAAAAATATTCACCTTCCAAAAAAATGCTAAAGTTTTAGTTATTAATCATTCCCACTTGACAAAAGAGTGTTGCAATGAGTTTTTAAACTTCACTGTAAAGTGTCCAACAGCAGTTTGCCTTCTTCACTACAGGATATGTCTACACTGCTGCACCTTCAGCCCTCTGAATGTTATCCCCATATCTAATTTTATGGCTGTTTTTCATGCTGAATAAACTACATTTTCATTTAGCTCTCCCCAACAGCTATAGGTCAATCTCTAAATTATAATTTCTTCCTCAAAAGTCCTTGGGAAAGTTTTTGCGGAACAACTAAATGGTTCTGTGGAGGCAAATGTTATCAGTAATGTATTTACGTAAACTGCACTTCATGGAATGGCCTTGCTGGAAATTTTAAGCGATCTGGGAATGGCAGCTGACTCCAGGGAGTTTTCTGTTTTGATTTTACTGGATCTTACCTTGGCATTCAACACTGTGGGTGATAGACTCAAGGATTTTATGATGTTTTAAAATGGTTTAAATTACATCTTGCAGAGGGATATTTGACTGTTTTTATGAATAAGCATGTTTTAGATGCAGCTATGCGTTGTGATGTAGCCCAGGGATGTGATTTAGACACAATCCTCTTTATATTGTATCTTTACTCTTTGGGTAAACTTCTTAAATGTTATAAACATGTGTCTTATCACATGTGTATACAGATGACATACAATTGTATTGGTCTTCTAAAATGTTTGAATTGCACAAATTACAAAAAGCTTAGCCGATGTGTGAAATCAAACTGTGGCTCCATGGGAATTATCCTAAAATGACAAGACAGAAACTCTAAACATTATGCTCCTAGTGATAATATCTTGATTATGAGGTAACATGTTTTTATCTCCTGTGAAGAACAGTGTCAAAAACTTTTATGTTGTTTTTTTTTTATTTTGATAGTCTGTCGAGACTCACTGTGAACAGGTTGTTAGAAACTGTTTTTGTCATTTAAGAAACAGCTCTAAACTCTGATTTTTTTGTATCAAATTCAGAACCAGAAATTAATGATCATTCATGCTTGGACTTGTTTAAATAAGATAAATCTGGCTCGCTTTCTGACTTTGCAGAATGTGTTTGCAAGGTTTTTTGGACTGTGGGAGGTAGTCGGAGTACCTAGAGAGAACCCACGCATGCACAGGGAGAACTGGGAATCGAGCTGGAAATCAAACCCAGGACCTTCTTGCTGCAAGGCAACAGTGCTACCAACTGCACCACTGTGCAGTCACATTTTAGAATCCCATTTAAGATTTTAGTTTTGATATTTACAGCACTCCATGCCCAGGTACCCATTGAGATTTCTCATCTAACTAAATGCTGCTAATGGTTCATTTGAAGGCCTGTGGAGCTCGAGCTCTTCAGGATGTGACTCTGATGGTGTTGAACTCTGTACCCCTGTCACTGTGCTCACAGCAATTACTGACTTTTAAACACACTCATTTAGGCTGGCTTTTAGTTCATTTGTAGCTTTTATTTTTTGTTTTACTTTTGTGAAGCACTTTATTTTTAAAAGGTTCTAAATAAAAGCTACTTATTTACCGACTTAGTTCATTATAAAATCAGATTCTGCATTGGATTGCTTTTTGATGAACTGCAAAAAATCTACATAGACAGATGAACAACACTGGAACATATAGACCAGCAGTCCATATGTCTTTCATGGTGTGCAAAAGTCCAATCTGATAAATTACACAGGTACTAAACATGGAGGTGGGTAACTGATGATATGTGGCTGTTGTTCTGCCCTAGGAAATTGCTATCTTGGTGTCTTGGTGTACCGGACATGGATTTTCAGTGTTACTGTACGAGTTTTCCTCCTGCCCCACTCCCTTCCAAGTTCCTGTCACTGAGAGGCTAACCCACTCTCCAGATGAAGTACTCAGCTTCCCCTAATATCTCAATTCATTCTATGAGACGATTGACACCCAGCCAGCTATCTACTTCTCCAGAATTAGATCAATAAGTCTACAGGGTATAATCCACATCACAATTCATAGAAAATCTATTTAGCTGGTTATTGGTGAAGACTCACCTGCATTCTAAGTCCCAGGGATGTTCAAATAGCTTGTGCTGTACTCACTCTAAGGCAACCTATAAATACTTCCCATAATTTTGCACTAAGATGATTTTACTACCGTTGAAGAACCTTTGAAAGACAGTGACTCATAGCAATTTAATGTCAATAATTCTCTAAAATGTTATAGACTTTTTTAATTAATCAAAATTAGAAAAGGTCAGTACAGCTTGATTAAATAATGAAAAATAATCCATCCATCCATCCATTTTCTTATACCCTTGTCCCTAGTGAGGTCCAGAGGGGTGCTGGTGCTGATCTCCAGCGAACGTTTCGGGTGAGAGGCGGGGTACATCCTGGACAGGTTGCCAGTCTGTCACAGAAATAAAAAATAATAAATCCCAATCTAAACTAAACTAACATCCTTCCTTAACACTGCATCTGAAGGATGCTAACTAAAAGATTTTGGAAAACAGAAACAGACTTCTTATACCCGTGAAGCTGGGGATCTTCACTTCCTGCTGTGGAGGTCTGTCTCAGATGGAAGGAAAATTTATTTTCTAAATCTTCTGTGTACTGCAACCCAATGCTGGGAAGCACAACCAGGTCAGGCCACGACAGTGTACCTGGACAGTCACCTTAAAGTGTAGAGAGGCTGCTAAAAGCAGCAGGTCTAAACTGTAAATTGGTTAAAAAAAAACGTTTTGGTAAACTTAGTCACATCAAAAACTATATAAAGTTAAGTTTTAAAAGGCTTTTGAAGTTTCACATGTGGCCAAATGGAACATTTTTGTTGAGGAAACAAGACAGCCTATATCAGACAGAATTTTATATTGTCAAACATTTTTTTTTCCAGAGATTTAATGGCCCAAGGCCAAACAGCCAAACAGTAAGATGTCAATAAAGACATAAAGATTTTGAGTTAAGGACTTAATGAACAGACTGTGACTATCAGAAGGGGATCTTCATGAACGTCCTGGTATTTTATGAATGTGTCATATTTATAGGGTGGCTAGAGTAATATCTGTTCCTTACTGTTCACAGTTCGTGTATGCAGCACTGTTGCCTTGCAGCAAAAAGGTCCAGAGTTTCACTTGAGAAAAGCATTTTTCTAACCGCTGTGATGTATTGATGAACAGGCAATTTCCCCTCTGGAATCAATACAGTATATTCTGATTCTTCTGAACATGGCTTACAATGATATAGTGAACTCCTTCCTGCTGCCAGTAGATACATTTTTATGGATCTATGGGTATAGATGTTCTATGGGTATAGATCCATAAAAATGGATCTATGCCATTTTTGGTCTTATAACTAAGCAAATAAGACCATCCAAAAGTCTTGAAGCACACAACTCATTCACTTCTAGTTGGGTAAGAGATTGGTCAGTTGCAGTGCAGACTCAACAATGTGCAACTTGTCAAACAGCCTACCCTCATTAGAACATTTTATGTTTTATGTTACACTGTTACTATGATACGGAGAAATATGTTAATTAAAGAAAATTGTTTTAGCACACATTTGTAATAGGCTTTAGTGACTTGATATGTTTTTGTGATAATGTTTCTGTTCTGGATGCAGCTGGAGGTTATACATACAGAAATCAACGCAAGTTAGCAGAGGACATTGACTGGTCGTACGCAGGTAAGTTTCTTATGAACAATATCACAAAAGAAATTATGGCAGTCTAATATGTTTTGTTGTTGTTATGAGCTTTATTGCTTCTATGTTTGCTGCTGTACAAATTATCCACACAAGACATTGGGTGGCATGTTCAACCATGTTTATACTAAACAAGGAAAACTCTCCATGATTATTGTGAGATATTATAGTATCTCAGTTATTAAGACGATGTGCTATTATACCTAATTAACTAAGCTCTATGGTATCCATAGAGCTTAGTTAGAGCTTAGCCTGACCACAAATATGTGTGGTCAGGCTTTATATAATAACATAATCCTGAACCACATAAAAAAACCTAATGTTTGCTCACATTTTAAAGTTTGCAAGTAAAAAACAAACAAAAAGAAAAACAGGCTTTAGATCATTGCACCTGCTAGTGAGTCTATGGGTAACATTTTATTTCAAACATTCACACGATACTGTTAAATTTGTATTTAAAAAATGATACAAGTATTATCTTATTTCATTATAAATCATTTTGAAATGTTTTCTACATGTAATATGGCACTTATCCAGTACAATTAAACAGAGAACAAAAGAAACAAACTTTGAAGTGAAGAAAATGCATAACAACAACAACAACCCTTCATCTACTACCTTTTTGCACAATCTTCTGATTTAACTCTAGTTTTCATCCATCCATCCATTTTAGTATGCTTATTGTCATGATTTGTGCGGTAGAGAGGTGGTGAGGCAGACACAGAGGACCCAGGTTGTAGTGAATGATGGTTGTTTAATGATGAAATAATCCAAAAGACCAGAAATCCAGGCAGCACAGATGAACTGACTTAACTAAGCTCAGAGCTGGTAGGAACTGGAAACGACTGAACCGAAACGACAGACTTGACAGCAGACAAGAACCCAATGAGATGAGGACCCGACAAAGAACATGGAACACAGGTGACATTAAATACACAGAGGGTAATCAGGGAACGAGACACACCTGGGAACAATCAAGGGGAAGACAGAACAACCAACAACACGGAGACTCTAAAGACACAGGAACCTAAAATAAACACACTGAAAAACTCAAATCAACACAAAGAAAACCAAATCCTTACACTTATCTGGGGTTGGGTTGCAGGGATAGCAGCCACTTATGCCAGGTTCTCCAGGAGAACCTCAAGGCATTCCCAGGCCAACCAAGAAACATAGTCCCTCCAGCATGTCCTGGGTCTTCCCCTGGTGGGACATGAACACCTCACCATGAGGTGTGTGTCTTTGGAGGAGTTCAGGAGGCATCCAATGTAGATGCCCGAGACGCCTTGTTTATTTCATGAAGGGGCCTGATTGATTCTTTATTTTAACATTTGTCAGGTTTCCTAGATCAGTGCTAGAAGGGAGATGGTCAAATATAAAATTCAGCAAAATTTTTCTGTATGCCTTTCAGGAGGATTAAACCAAAAACACTGGGCCAAGAAGTTTCCTTTATGCAGCAGTGCAAAGCAGTCTCCCATCAACATCAACGAGGACCTGGCTCCAGTCAAGCTGCAGTACCAGAAGCTGAGGTTTGATGGTTGGGAGAGTATGACGACTGACAGCACAACCATCAAGAATGATGGCAAGACAGGTATGAGCCTTCACAAGGGAAATTATCTCTAAGTAACATGAAGGGGTGTGTTGTAGGTGCATTATTTGGCAGTCTGAGGCCGTTTAGGGTCCAGAGATGTCACAGTGACCTGATGTTGGAGCCAGCAGATGTGTAGGGGCCACATGTACTGCATCATCCTGCACTATGTTGTTAAGTGTATATCCCATCATTCTATGTAATGACAGTCCTCTATCTGATGTCCAGAATGAAACCCATGTCAAACTATATAACATACAATAATATAAAAATGTAAAAAATAACAATAGCATCATAATTGTAATTGTAACGATAAATAGGATTAGCAGAATATTTGTTTTCGGTACATCTGATAAGTGGCATAAGCAACATAATTTTTTCAGGAGTTTAAATATGAACTTTGAGCACAAAGTTGCTCAAAGTTCACCTCTGGTGAATAATTGAATTTAGAGCCTGAACTCCAATTCATTCATCCTCACACATCCCACATGCATGTGACATCTTTGTCTTTTCTACTGTCAGTGGCAGTCAATGTGGATGGAGACTTCTACATTAGTGGAGGAGGTCTCAGGTCAAAGTTCAAAGTTGGGCGCATAACCTTCCACTGGGGACGCTGCAATGCCTCCTCAGAGGGTTCGGAGCATAGTCTGGACGGAGTCAAATATCCTTTAGAGGTAAGATCTAACTCATGAAGACTCAAGATTGCTGTAGGGTTCGCGTAAACCGAATATATTCCATCTTTGACCATTTTACATGGTGATGGAAAGATCTGACAACTCTCTGTCATTTTGACAGATTATAATTTTTCCTCCTGACCACTTGATGCAGACAAGCTGAGATTTTCAATTTTACATGCAGAGTATGTTACAAAGGTCAAGAAATCAAAACATTTACCATCAGAGCATCATCGCTTAGATGTGCTGCCAGCAGCGGTAAAGTCAGTAGAGAGGGTCCATGGGGGATTTCTGCATCTCACTAGGTTCTTTTTCAGATTTGAAGTGGAGTTTTTCGCTGGAGAAAAGTTTTCTTCCCACGCACAGGGAACAGCAAATGTTAACTAATGTTGGTATTTCCACGCTGCATGGTTTTGCTGCACTCTCCCATACTTAATGTTGTCTGTTGCTGATCTACTTTGTCTGCTACCATGATGACACACTCTCATACATTATTGTCATAAGATGCTCACAAACTCACGGTTTCCTATTGCACTCTGCTTGCATGGAAGTAACAGTAATCTGATTACTTTTTTTGCAATTATAATCCCTTACTTTACTTGCTATTTACAAAAGTAATCGGACTACAGTAACTTGTTACTTGTAATGACCTACTGCCGTCACTGCTCACAGGTGACTGTGCAATTCCATGTGCATCAGGAGGAAGTGAGATTGCTTTCAGACCACAGTTGATGAGTCATTCTTAATACAAGTTCCATTGATGTTTTTTGTTGTTTTTTTGACCCTATCAGTCAAAATGAAAGACCACAAAATAATGTAGCACAACCTCTGGTGTCCAGTGATACAGATCAGACACATAATGACAGTGAACTAGGACCTGATTCAAAGTCACTGCTGCTTTTGGTACGGATCATTTACCATGTCTCCTGTTGACTTCACAGCAATTTTTTATTAAACTAGATCCCACTATCTATTTACTTCTGGGCAAAGCACCTAACCCAAGTTGTCCGCCAACCTATCCCAGTCACAACTTGCCAGTGTGCCTTGTTACTATGCTCATCACTTTGCTCATCTCTCCCCTCTGTTTCTCCACGTTTGCTGTTTTGGATTTTGCTTTGGATTTTGTTGTGCTCCTCTGGATGTTCCTTTGTTACTGGATTCTGATTTTGTTTCATTAAACGCTGAAGACCATTCTACGTGTTTTGCCTGCTGCTTTTTGGTCCGCCTACAACACAACATGATGGGAACACAGAATGATCAAACTACAATAAAATAATAAAAACACCAAAACAATCCAGGCAACGTTTAAGTAATAACTAAAATCTATGGTAAATGTTAATATTCCTTCCAATAAACTGTTAATGTTAAAGGAGAATCTTAGAGTATGTGTTTTTTTAACATAAAAGCAGTCTGATAAAATGACCTAGAGAGGAGAGCCTCTCTGTGGATTTTGTGCTTTAAGTTAACCTTTTTGGTGTCCGACATGTTTTTGCCTCATTGCATGCTTATCCTGAATCCAAAAGAAATAATGTCGATGCCAGTAATAACCATTATAACAGGTTTAGCTTTTCTCCTGCAGATGCAGATCTACTGCTATGAGGCTCATCAATTTGACTCTTTAGATGAAGCGATCCAGTCCAGTGGCAGAATCACAGCACTAGCTGTCTTGTTTGAGGTATGTTTGAAGTGTTGAATTTCAATAAAAACGATCACACTGAAATTGTTTTGTAAATTTATTCAGTATCTTTTTTTACAATCAGTTATTTTTACTGTAATTGTTGTTTTACATCCACAAAAATATGCACAATACAACATAATTAGGATATATGCAATGATCAGTGTCCTTGAGCGAGATAGGAAGAACTGAGGAGTGTTGTCTAATTTTCTGGGCTGAGACAGGGCAAAAAGTAATGAAGAAAGCGCCAGTCCTGACAAGTGCCTCTAAGATGGGAAATAGAGAGGAACAGGTATTACCAGTCTACACCATCGCAGACAGGTTAGCATAGAAAACCTTTAACATTTGGATAAATTGTGGACCTAGTTTGAAGTTGTCCAAGGTGACCCAGAGATAAGGTCACTCCAGTCTCAAGAGACAAGACAGAACATGGAAAATCAGTTGTTTTTGCTGTATGAATAATGTGCCGAAGAGTTTCAAATACCAATCTGCCTTTCATAAATCCAGTTTAATTACTATTTATCAGTCAAGATAAATGTCTATCGAGTCGCATGGCAAGCACTTTCCCATAGAGTTGAACATCCCCATTTAAGAGGGACAAGGGTCTGTAGTTACTGCATTGAGCTGGGTCATATTTAGATTTGAGAAGTAATGTGATTAATGTGGCATTGGTGTTTGAATTAAATGAACCTTTGTCCAATGCCACATTAATCACACCTAACATTGGTAATGTCCCAGAAGGCAAGGTATAACTCTGGTGGGACACTGTCCTAGCCTGGGGATTTGCCTTTTTCAGAGAGGCAAGGTTTCATAGAGGCAAACTCTTCTAATGTAATGGAGACACTAAGTTTCTCTGAATCCTGAGCAGCAAGAGTAGGGAGCTGAAGATCCCGAAAAAATTGCTCACAGTACTCAGCATTGAACACAACTTCAGATGAGTAAAGAGAAGAGTAATAAGTTTTGAATAGCAAATTAATTTCACAGGGTTCAGTTAAGGTACCAGTAGGTGTTTAGATGGACATAATGTTGGAGAGTTTCTCATTTTGCTTCAGTCTTAAGGCCAGTAAATGGCTCAGTCTGTTGCAGGGGTGGGCAATCTCAGTTCTCGAGTCCCAGTGTCCTCCAACTCTTAGATGTCTACCTGGTTCAACATGCTTCGGTCAAATAATTGAATCACCTCCTAAGTGCAGTCAAGTTCTCCAGAGTCCTTCAAATTACCTCATTTTTTGACTCAGGTGTGTTTAAGCAGAGACACAACTAAAAGTTGGAGGACACCAGCCCTCGAGGCCTGGAGTTGCCCAGCCCTGGTCTAGAGCCATTGAAATAATTCCTTCTAGTTCTATGAATTAGGAATTCAGCTCTTTGTCTTAACAATGATTTTTGCTCTTTCCTAGTTATTTGGTAGTCTTCTACCAAACCTGCATTAATTTCTATAAAGGTTTTTAAGGTGCTACCAAAGAAATTGCAGAACTCTTCATTTCTAAGAAGTGATATATTGAATCGCCAACATGAAGCTTTAGGAGGAGCGTGTCTAGGTGTCTAGATCATTAGGTGAGCTGATACAATGCTGTAATCCAATAGTGAACAAGGTACATTATGAATTTCAGAGAATGAATTAATGTATACTAAGTCAATGCCATTTTTAAAGTATATAAATATGTAGCAACAGAAGGGAGTCTGAGCGCTGATGATTTAGAACTGATTCCATTTCAAATCATGCCTTTACTAATCAGTTATTGATTAATAACATTAGAGCAACAGTTTGCAGAGAGTCTGCAGAGTCAAAAGCATCTTACTGTACTATAGCGTCAAGGGCAATCACATCTTACATGGTGTCTTTGCAAAGGTCTAAAGAACAAAATTATTGATGAGCTGCAATCTGCTAAATATTATTATCATAGAAATATTTTAGTTGAAGCATAAAACATCAAATAACTGATATAGAAAACCATAGAAACTCAAAACCTGGAGGAGACTAAAATCACTGGGATATATTTAAAGGTCACTATGCTGTTTTCAATAAGTTTCAATAAGTACTGAAAACAGCAATACTGGTAGTTTTGGTAGTCCTCTACCAAACCTGCATTTGGTAGGTTTGGTAGAGGACTTACCAAATACTTGTTTTCAATAAGTATTGAAAACAGAAGCATGCGTTAGTATTAAAAACTACAACAGTGTAAAGGATGAGACTAAAATGAGACGAAAGTTCTGTATCACAGCTCAATATTACTATTTGTCAGTATTTTTACAGGTGAAATATTCAGATTTGAGAGTAAATCTCAAATCAGTAAAAACTAATTATGACTTTTTTCTTTGGTTCAGACAAGCACTGAAGACAATATGAACTACGCTCCCATCATCAGTGGTGTCAACAGTGTGAGCAGATATGGTACAACAGCTTCTTTAGTTTCCTCGTCTTCTTTTTTGCCCTTCACTTCTTTTGCTTGTCCTTCATTGTTTCTTTCATTTGCTGTCTAGGAAAGAGTGCAGCGGTGTCACCGTTTACCCTGCAGGGTCTCCTGCCAAACTCCACAGAGAAATATTTCATCTACAATGGATCCTTGACCACACCGACCTGCGACGAGACTGTCGAGTGGATCATCTTTAAGAACAAGGTGGCCATATCTGATGACCAGGTGAGAAATTAGATGTCAGTGTTAGCAATAAAAATACTTAGCTTTACAATGAACAAATTCCAAAAATGGAGAGTTGATATACAGTGCACATGCAGTCATTATGTAAATAGTTCAATGTGCAAAGAGCGCTAAGTCACCAGTTGGTGTGTGCAGGAAGATGGATGGTTCATGGTAGGAGAGGTCCTGAATCACATTTACTGTCATTGTCCTTAAAACAGTGTTTTAGGCCTTCACTCACAGAGTTGACAGGATAAATTATCATTCCACAATACAGGGAATGAAGCAGTGTTGGGTGGGGCAGAGAGAAAGCTGTCAGCACATCAGGTGTGTTTGTTTGTGAAAGGCTGGCCTCAGAGTATCTGTGTGTGACAGTCATGCATAGGTAGAACTCATGGAAAACAAACATCGTCATACAAGACTCATTTAGGATATTAAAGCTATGGAAACATTCGCACGCACACCCCCCCAAACATGCACACACACGCGTACGCACACGCCCGCATGCACACGCCTACATGTAAAAACTCAAAACAACAATAATCATGTTAACAGTAGCGCATCCATCATATTTTTATTTTTGTTTGAAACAATTTCCAGAATGCAGATGGACTCAGGTTTAAAATGCGAGACTTGAACATCACAGAGGAGAAATGGCTTATTGAGCTTTGTGCTACTTCTACTCTGGCTGCATTAATGTGTCTTTGAAGTTGTACGACAGGTTCTGACTGGTTTACATTCCAACCGGGTTCACTCTGTCAGAACTTAATGATTTTAGTTGATGCTTCGAGTTCAGTGTTGTTCGTGAGTTTAAGAACATGCTGTGCTTTGTAATGGATGAGTCAGTTACTCACCTGATTCAGGTACATACACAGACTCATAGACAAAAGACTATCATAATCAGATTCATATTCCTTCAAGTTTTCCATACTCTTACAAACTATGAAAATGCTTTAAGAGAAAGAAGCTCTGTGTGCAGATGCAGTGACCCTATATTCATTTGAATTGGATTAATCTTGGTGCTGTGTGAAAGTCTTACATCAGGACATGGTAAAAAAAATTATTTTAATCTGTCACAGCATATGAATAGCAACACATGATCTACCATTTTCTGCTATGGAGTGGTGACCTGTCCACGGTGACCCCTCCTCTCACCTGTTGACTGCTGGAGATAGGCATCAGCACCCCTCGTGATCCTATAAGGGGTAGGGCCTACACCCCTAGTAGGGTCACAAGCATGATAATGGATATATACAGTATATATATATATATAATTTTTCCTGCCTGTCATGTCATCTGATCTGATTCAAATATTAAACTCATCGCTCTCACGCTGAAATGCATTATGGGTAAATGAGATATGCTAAAACCGATTGAATTAGCTTTATCTAGCCAAATCAGAAGTTAGTAAGGTCTTTAAACCTTTTCAATTTGAACCGGAACACGTTGAAATTGATGGTCCTCCTAATGAAGATGAGGAGAACCAAACGAAGGAAGAGGAAACAAGAAAGTGTTTGTGCTATTGCTGCTCCTTCAGCCTCATGAATGAAACAATGAATAACACATACCTCTGGTTGGACTGCGTGATCCGGTAAGTAGTTCTGTAAGTAGCTCTGTGTCAGGTCTGGTCTTTGGTCGGGTGTTGGAGCCCTGGTTTCACACTTGGTAATGCTTTTGTTAGGTCCTTCATCAGTTTTGCTCGTACAAATGACTCTAAGACTTCTGGAGAGAAATGTTGAGGACACAAATGTGGATCCTTTCGAAGTTGCATTTGGCTGAGCATTGTTCTAAATGCATCATCCAAACAACTCATCCAAACAGGCAGTACTTCTTCAATCTTTTTTTAATTGTATGATCACAAACATTAATCTTAAATAAGATGGCTGAGGACTGCAGATTCCTGAAGATGTTAGTACTTTGCACAATTTGTAGATCAATGTCTAATTTAACCTGATCCAGCAGGTCTTGCTGGGAAATCCATGGCAACTGTTCCTACTGACAAACGGTACTCCAAATAAATGTTGTATTTTTTTGGAGTATGAAATTCAAATGCTTCTTTTCAGCACAGATGTATTTTACACGCTATCAGATACAGCATGCTTCCTTCTGCTATTATTGCTCTAATGCTATTGTGGGTCCTCCTGTTTGCAGCTGGAGATGTTCTGTGAGGTGATGACGATGCAGCAGGCTGGATACGTTATGCTGATGGACTACCTGCAGAACAACTACAGAGATCAGCAGGAGCAGTTCATGGGCCAGGTGTTCTCCTCCTACACAGGCATTGAGGAGGTGCAAACACCAGGTTGGTCCGACTCCAATCTGAACGTTTTGCAATTGTTGAGGCTATGCAGCAGTTTATATTCTGCTCTTTTGTTTTGGGAAAATTGGAATTTCAATTTTTTTAATGATCTTAATGACTACATCATATTATTTCCAAGTGTTGATTTTGACATTTATTTGTTTATTTATTTCCCCTTATGAAAAAATCCTTTAATAAACTACCATAATATAAACAAAGGAAGTAGACTGTATTGTAATTGCAAATTTATGGCTGCTGTCATTTTAACTCTGAATTTGAGATAGTACACAAAGTAGCATCACAAAATGCCATTTCTTTAGGTAGAGCTGAGAGTTGTGTCACTGTGTGCTCCTGCTGTAGAAAAGAGTAAGATCACTTATGATGATAAATATTATCATTGGACTTCTGTTGGCTCAGGTCATCATCATAGGTCCAGCTGAACTTTTTTTTCATGCTTAATCCTAATGTGTCATAGATTCAGTTGATAAGACACATTTTCTTACTCCATGAAAGGGAGAATCAATGGTTTAAAATCGTAAAATAAGGTGTTGCAAATTTGATGGATACATTTCAATCAAATAGTTATGAAACTATTTGATTGAATCTGCCCTCTAGTGGTCAAAGCTGGGAAGTCACCTAAATCAGATTTCCATGCATCACTAGAATCATCCATAATGACTATTTTTCTGAGAGCAAATGAAGGACATGAAGGTCTTTCTCCTGACTGACATGTATGCAGTATGGTATTTTCACATAATCACACACAAGAAAGAAGGTATGAGTAGTGAGAGCAGAGATTTTAGTTCAGCTCTGCTGAGAAGGAAGTGTGTCAGTGTTTGCACAGTTTGAGCCTCCTGCTACCTATTGTAACTGACCCCTCAGCCCCTTTTAATCACTGATAATCCCAGATCTGACTTATCTTTCATCTGTATTACTGTTAATCTTATGTTTGACCCAGAATCATTCTGAAAAACACAGTAAATATTTTAACTCTTTCCTGTTTTGTTTTGTTTAAATTTGAGATTTACATTTCATATATACCTTCTGGATGCTGGAAGGTAAATCTGAACTGGATATTTTGGCGATAAAGTGTATAGAATTCAGAAAAGACTTCCTGTGATCAGAAGCTTTAGCAGAAGGGCTTGTTAGAGGCTAAACATAGCTTTAACTCAGATAAGCTAATCTGTCATCTGCTTAAATAAACTGCAAACTGCTTTATGCAGTCAGATGGAAGCCACTCATTTTGTTTCTATACCATGAATGTCATATCATTAAACTTTACAAACACATAGAGGTCCAGAAATAAATCATCAGATTAACCAATCAGGGACTTCAGCCTCAGTAACACTCAGAACCATTTCCAGTACTGCAGAAATGTTTTGGAGGCACTGTGTCTAATAACGGTCAGAACAATAAGATCGGTTACAAGTTTGATAAGGATAACTGGATTTGTCCAGCAGCAGCCTGATATACTTTATCTGTGTCTAATAATTTGACTTAAGATTTCTATTAATTGTGATAAAAAAATAAAAAACAATCATCAGGGAACGTTCTTACTGGTTCTGACCAGTTTTTGCTCAGCTTCGTCTGCTTCAGTCTGACATAAGAAAAACTATTTTTAAATACTGTTAATTTGTTTGAATACAGCTTGTTGTTGATAAAAGCATGGCATATTCTTTAACCTTACTAAGCAGGGGAGCTCATATAACTCCTGTCTTCTCTCCTCTGGTCACCAGTTAATTTCATGCCCACAGTGGGTCAGAGTTGCTTGGTGGCTTTCAGTAAGTTTCTAGGATTTACACAGATAATGTCAGTTTAATGTCTGGAATGTTTAAGGTACAGAGACCCTTCTGACTTTAATAAACTTGTCATCCAACATCAGTGTGCTGGTCTTAGCGGTTTCACCAAGTTTGATTTGCTACTCAGCTTTGTAGCCACCTTTCTGGTGCTCTTCTTGTGTAAGGCCTCATCAACAACCTTTTTTCTGTTCCTCCACCTTAAAGGCAAGGTGACAAAAATAAGGACAAGTTCTGGTTCTGAAGGATCCTATCACAAGTTGCTGCCACTGCTCTCCAGTTTTTACCCACAGTTTGTGTTAGGTTTCTGGGTTGCTGGGATGTTTTGTAGTTTGACTTGATTCTAGTTTCATTATTATTTTGTGTTAGTTTCTTATTTTGATTAAATCTGTCTTATTCCTGTTTTCCTCTTGTTCAAGTCTTCTTAGTGTTTCTAGTTATGTTTATTTCTTATTTACAGTTATTCTGTCACACTAGTTTTATTTTTTTAGTCTAGCTCAGGGCCTTCAAAGTCCAGTCACAGTGGCACCACTTTTAGATGTGCCACAGGTACAAAACACTGGAATGAAATGGCTTAATTACCTCCTCCTTGTGTAGATCAGTTCTCCAGAGTCTTGCTAATGACCTAATTATTCTATTCAGGTGTGGTGCAGCAGAGGCACATCTAAAAGTTGCAGAGCAGTGGCACCTGTGGTCTAGTTATTTTTTAGTGTTAGAATTATTTTCTGTTCCCATCTGTATTCTGTCTCTCCCTCTCCTCAGTCTGCCTCCTGCCTCCTGCTCCCTCCACTCACACCTGTCATCAGTTAGCTGATCAGTCCAGGTCTTTTGTTCATTCGCCTCCCTGGTATTGTAGCTTCTCATTCTTATTCACTCCTCGCTGGATCCTTTTGTGTACTCTCGTCACTTTCCCATGTCTTCCTCGGGCTCTTTACTGGTTTCTTTTACTTGAATTTTGTGTTTTGCGTTTGTGCCCTGGCTTGTTGTGATCTTGTAACTTTATTGCTGTTCATCATTTTTCATTAAATTCCTTTTTCATCATCTATTTCTGTTCAAATGCAGAACAAAAGTCCACTGTTCTGGATTTGGATCCACAACCAACTAACATCACATCATAACAGTTTACAGGCAGCTTTCTCCTCTGTGATCATCATCTACAAAATGCCCTGATACTCTGCTCCACACACACCTGATCTATGATCTTCACAGTAATGCATTTGGATAGGTATCTTTCAGCATACCAGTGCTAGCACTCTCATTCACCTGTCCCAGCAACTTTGCTATTTCACAATGAGGCCAGGAAAATTCTGTCTGGGTTGTACTTACCTGCACCTAACACTGATTTCTATATGGACCTTCACCTGGCTTTCACAATTACTTGGCTGCTGATCTCTTCCAGCCTCATAATAACCAGAGGTGGGCAGAGAACCCAAAAACTGGACTCAAGTAAGAGTATCACTACTTCAATATATTTTACTCAAGGAAAAGTAAAAAGTAATCATCCAAAAATTCCTCAAGAGTAAAAAGTCTACTCAAGTATTGAGTAACTGCTCAAATTACTAGTTGTTCAACATTTTAAAATTACATAATTGGTAAAAAAAAAAAAAAAAAAAAAGTAAAGTTAAGTGGAAATTTTGATATTTTAAGAGCAAAAATGACAATAATTCATATTAGTAACAAAAAAATTAACAAAATCAGGCAAAAGAAAACTTTTCCAAATCAGTTTCTTTCAATAAAAATCTTCTGAAACTCTAACAAAAACTGCAGGTCTGTGTTTGTTGACCTTTTGGTATTCTTCAGTGGGTAGAAAATCCATTAATTTTAATCAAGTAAGAGTAGCAATGCTTTATGATCAAATTATTTCACTAAAGTTAAAAAGTACAGTGAAGTAAAAAATACTCCTAAAACTAAGCTGTGAGCTGCAATTGGGTCGGTTCTATTTGAGCACCGCATGCCCAAAGCCACAAGCTACAGCTGTGTCTGCATTGTTGGCACAAAGTCACGCTTGTTCCCAATGTGATTAACTGCAGCTTTTGGCAGATGATCTGGTGCTACTGGTTTCTTCAGGATACAACCTTCAGAGTGTTCTGGAGTGGTTCACTGCTCAATGAGAGGTGACCGGGATTGGGAGTGAGTTTCTGCCTCAAGTGGAACAGTTTAAGTACCTTGGTGTCTTGTTCATGGTGGTTAGATGGAACAAGAGATGATCAGACAGATTGAGGCTTTTTCTGCAACAACATGGGCTCTGCTTTGATGTGTTGTGGTGAGCAAATAGTCAAAAAGTAAAGCTTTCAGTGTACTGGTCTGTGTTATATAAGACCCTCATCTTTGGTCAAGAGATGGAAGACCAGGAAGATAAAGCACATCACCCAGTACTAATATCCGTCCAGTGGAGCCTGGAACTCAGAGAATAAACGTTAAAATACTTTTGTTAGTTTATAAGTCACTGAACAGTTTAGCACCACAATACATTAAAGATCTGCTGTCCAGACCTCTCAGATCTTCTGGTGTTGGTTCTGCTCTACATCCCCAGAACCAGAAACAAACATGGAGAAGCAGCATTCAGCTTCTATACACCACAAATCTGGAACAAACTTCCAGAAAATTGCAAAACAGTTGAAACACTGAGTTTCTTTTAGTCTGGACTAAAAACCCACCTATTTAGAGTTGCTTTTAAACCAAAATTAATGAAATACTAAACAACATATTTGATGTGTAATGGTGGCTCTTGACAAAATGTAAAATTGTTGACTGTAATTTATAATTTAGCATTTTTGTGTTTTTATTATGTAAAGCACTCTGTTACTGGAATGTGCTATTCAAATGAACTTGATTGACTGATGATTAGTAAAACATTTTGAAAATCACTTCAGAATTATTTACAACTTTGTATTCATTTTGTCACATAATCTCCCAATAACATATAATTAAATTTGTGCTTAAAATGCAACAATATGTGAAAAAGTTCAAGTCATAAATACTTCTGGAAAACACTGTGTTCCAGTACACCCCTGCTAGACAGTCAATGCCGTAAGATACATCTTCTATAATGAAATATTAGTTGGTGAAAATGTTTTCCCGCCATCAGTTTAAAATTTTGATCATTCACATAATATTAGAAATAGGAAATGTTGTCTGCTTGTAAAACAAATTATCCAAATTTTGTGTGATGTGGTGATGTTGGTAGGAACAACTAGAGTCTCATAATGATGTTAAAGTTGATTTTCTTATAAACTAGTTCCAATATTGTTTTGTTTTGGTAAAGTTATGCCACATCTTCTAGCAGATAGCAATTGCTTCCTGATGTCTTTATTTAAATTTGGTGTTTGTTTTTCTGTCAGTGTGCAGTTCAGAGCCTGAGAGCATCCAGGCAGCTCCCCAGAACCTCAGCAGCCTGCTGGTGACATGGGAGCGGCCAAGGGCAGTGTATGAGACCAACATTGAGAAGTACTCCATCACCTACCAACTGGCCAAGGCAGAGGACTCTGTCCTGTCTGAATACCTGACCGATGGGTATCAGGATACTGTGAGTAATTACCCAAAACTTAACCAAGAGCACACCATTCAGAGACTGAGATCAATCATCACAAGCTGCCAACTGAATCAAAGTAAAACATTTATTATGAATCAAACTGCAGTTTATATGTATTACCTGATTAGAAATGTGACTAATGAATCGTACTAACACACATATGCAGTCAAACAACGATTTCCTCGAACATCAGCTCCAGCCTTGCCAGATACTGTAACAAGATTTTTTTAGATGACAACTACAGTATGACCAAACCCCTGTGAAAAATGAAAAATTAGTTTTGAACTAGTTGGGGTGATTAAGCTGTACAGTCAAAGTGGATCTCATCTTTCACCACTAGGGGGCAATACTCGATGACTTATTGCCCAATTCTACCTACGAGGTACGAGTGGTGGCCATCTGCACCAATGGTCTGCGTGGACGCGTGAGTGACTTGCTGACAGTTGTCATGCCCTTCGATGACCTTGGTAAGAGCGACCGCGCCTGATGCCAATCATAGATGCTTTGAGACTTCTCACTCAGATCCCCGGTTTCATTCATTCTAAAAGAAAGGAGCAAAAAGCTGTCCTTCTTGCTTCTTATAACATGTTCATAGGTCTTTCTCTTTGACGGATGGAATTTATCTTTGCCATACTCTACATCATCATGCAAAACAGACTGATCTACTTCTATATTTTGACGTAATATTTCGGTACTGTTCTGGGCAACTGGCCCTCTTGTCTTGACACAACTATGACATGAAAGAAGTCCTTTTGCCTTCTAGCACTTTGAATTGTCCTGTCCTGGATTATTTATTTATATTTATAGTTTATGCCTTTTCTATTCTTTACATTCCTTGAACTTGTTCTTATCTTATACAATAACAATTTATTTCTCAGAAAATGAGTCATAGTAAATGGCTTGAAATTACTATTTCTATAAAAAGATTCTGAAAAGATTTTCTTTGATAATTTCTCTTCCATTTTTGGATGTGTTGTTTCCTGATACAATTGTCTTTCTACAATAGTTAAGTTAAACTGTGAGTATTTTCTCTGCTTTGTAAATGTTGCTCTACATTTCTGATGAAAGAAGTGTGTTCAGACTGAAGTGGAGTTCTGCCGTTTTTATTCGCAGTCACTGTCTAACCTGTGTATGGAAGCACTTTGTCATTTCAATGGGGATCAAAGTTCATCATGTTGGAATGCAAAGTGTGACGGGACGGTACAAGAAAGATGACATACAACCAAACTTTGCATTTTTTAGGCCTTTGCAATTGCAATAATGCAAACAATAATATTGTGATAATTGCAATTGAATATTTTGTACAGCTCTAAAAATAACTTAGCATGGTTTTTAACTTTTATAAAATGTTGCCTTATATTTCTAATTACTTCAACCATAAGTAAGTTCTGCTGCAGAATACATTCTAAAATATTCTGTTTTCTGATACACACATAAACTTATACTTACGCACATTCACAGATACATATTACTGTTCACCAACAGTTTCTGGGATTCTAAGTGCAGCTTAGTGCTGGTAAGATACTGACTACTAAGTACTCAACAGAGCTCCACTTAAAAACAAAAATAAAACTAAGTTATAAATAAAGTTGAGCCAAAAGTTTGATAAACCTGGAAAATTGATCAAATCTTATAATGGTGCCCTGCTATCATGCTCATGATTATTGGTCAGAAATACATTTAGTGCAAATACATTTTTAGATAAATACAATTCCAAAACGAAAAGTTTAAATTGTTTCAGTTGAAATAATTAAAATCATGTAGCTGGCCTCATGGTGTATTTATATGAAGGGAGAATTCCCATTTGATGATTGTTTCTTTTTTTGTTATTGTTTTGACTTATATTTTGATTTTTTTTGACCTGCTGAACCTTAAAATATCTTAATCTTTTAAATATTGTCTTCATCTTTATCTCTCCCTCCCTCCTCCATTCTCTTTATTCCGGGCTTTCTCTATATCTTCCAATTATTTTATTTGTTACTTAATTGTAGTCTGACGGTGTTCTCTTCAAATATGTTCCCCACAGATTTCTGTTTTTCTAAGATAACAGTTCATACCTCACTTTTGTCCATTGGTTCATGTTTTGTGTTTCTGGCTTTGATTTTTCTTTGGCATCTGTCCCTTCTGACTCTTCCTGTGGGATAGCTGTCTGTATGTTTCCAAATTTAGTACATGTAATCATAGAAATGGCAGTGATTGTGATCTTCAATATTTTAGTTGTAATTTATGTTAAATAAATTCTCTATCTTGTTAAAAAGGGAAAAATCTGCATTCTATTTCATTGTCAGTCAGTAGTATTCAAGCCCACAAACTGTTTGCCCAACTAATAATGTACGAGACGAGAATGCAGTGCCATCTAAACAAACTGTTGCTTTCACTTCAGTTTATTTCATGGGTTTATGTGGATAAACAGGTATTTGATAACTTTAAACATGTTGGTTTTCATCGAGTGGTTAAAATGGTTATTTTGAGTTGGAACCAAACACATCAAAGTTCCACCATCTTGAGAAAACTCCAGTCTCAAATGCCGTCACAGTTCCTTTAAATGCTGCTTTATGAAGACTTGCTATAATCTAATTATTGGATTGAATTTAAAAAAACAATTGTTTACAACAAATATGATGGTGACATTTATTAGACATGTGCTTTTACTGAGCACATGTCTAATAATTTCATCAAGAAATGAATGTCAAGAAGACATTGCTGTTATTATGCTATAAAAAATTTAGAGAAACATGGAAAATTAAGCTGCTTAAAGGGTCTACTTTTCTTTTTAGCATTCCATGTCTGTTATGATAACAAGAAACAAGTCAGAATGAAGTTAGTCCTCTGAGTTTATGCACAAAATTATACCTTTTATGCTTGAATGTACACTATATTGACAAATGTATTGGGTCACTTACTTCTTCACACACCTGATCTTTAAAGACATCTCATTCCTGATCTGTAGTTTTATCTTTTTCTATCACAACATCAGCTCTTATTGAAAAAGTGTAGCAGGAAGGTTCAGGAGTGGGTTTAGCAGAAATGTTGACCATTCTTCAAGAAGTACATTTGTGAAGTCAGACACTGATGTTGTTCGCAGTTCTCACACTAATTAATCTAAGTGTCCTTTCAGGTTGAGATCAAGACTCATTCATCCATCTCGTTATGAACCTTGCTTTGTGTAATGGTGGGCTGTAATGTTGGAACAGGAAGGGGCTTTCCTAAACTGTTTCCACGTTTCAAAAGCAAAATGTCCATCATGTTTCTTATGCTGCAGCATTATCTGTGTCTTACACTGAAAGTACGAGGTTCAGCCCAACTCCTGAAAAACCCCACACCATAATCCTCCCTCCACCAAACTTTACACTTGACACAATTCAGTCAGAACAGTGCTGTACTCCACAACTGCCAAGCTCTACTTTTCCATTAGATTGCCAGAAAGAGAGACATGATTTGTCACTCTAGTGAGCACATCTTGTGTCCAAGGCTTTGCTTTGCAGTTGGATGCAGCTGCTCAATCATAGAAAACCATTCCACTGTTCCTGAACTGGACCATTCTTTAGTCACTAACTCTGCAGAGTTGGTGACTTCAGCACATTGTTCGCCTCAGGTTGTGACGTCCCCCACTCAGTTATTTTACATGGCCTCCTACTTTGTAGTTGTGTTGCAGTCATTCCTAATCACTTCTACTTTATGTTGCCAATAACAGATGACTGTGGAATATTCCGTAGTGAGGAAATTTCACAGCTGGGCTTATTGTACAAGTTGCTTCCTATCATGGTGCCATGCTGGAATTCACTGGTGTCCTGACAGCGACCCATTCTTTCCCGGATGATTGTAGAAGCAGTCTGTGTGGTTGATTAGCTGCTGGTGGTGATAGAACACAAGTCAATGATTTGGAAAGGTGACCCACTACTTCTGCTGACACAATGTAGCTCTATTGTCAACCAAAGCATTATTTTTGGCCTTTTTGTCAAAGCTCATGGTAGCTTCCCCCAAAACCCTGTTTAACAGCCTTTCACCCTTCACCTGAAGCTTCACAGACCAGTCTCTACTGGTTTCCATGATGTGTAACTTAGCCCTAGACAGGTAAGGGCATCAAGACCCCTTTCTGCCCATCTGCCCTAACTGCCCCCACCCTATTTCTCTTTATACTTATTTTGGTTATTTAGTGGTTTTTGTAGTTAAATGTTAAGCAATGCTGTTTCCTTTGGATTATCCATGCATGAACATGCCTGTTTTCCTGCATGTGTGTGTTTGTGTTTGGTGGGTGTGTACCAATACTACAATGACCAGTAATGGTGAAAATTAAATGCAAGTTCTTTGGGATTTGTTAAGATGAGTAGTACTTAAAGAAATAAACTCCTTAGTTTTGCTGCCTCTGTGACTAAATCCTAAATAAGCAGAAGAAAAATAAGGATGAAATGACCTGACAGATTAAAACTTCTGGACTGAAAGCATGTGATTACTTTAGATACCGACTTGAAGATGGTGCTGATCCTTTGTTTTTCAGTTTTTTGTCTCACTTTGATTTCAGTTTTGCAGGAACGTCCTTAACTTACTTAAATATGTTATTTTATTATTAATTGTGAATATTTAAATAATAAAACTAAAGTTCATTTTCACATTTTTATCATTTTTAACATGCCTTTGACTCTTCCCCCCTGAAATCTTTTAATCCAAATCATTTCATTTTCTTCTTTTCAGCCTTATTTGTCCAGACCAAGGATGTTGGTGTTAATGTTTATAATGCCTCAGATGGTTAAGTCAAAAATTGAAGCTGTTTATCAATCATCATGTGTATTTTGCTAGTTTAAAAAAAGCCTGTTCTCTTTTTCAATTATTTGATCTATCTAATTTTATAACCTATTCTCCTTTTCAGAAAATGCTTTGGATCCAGGTTCAGATGAAACTGAATTTGAGGTACATGAACCTCTACTCTTTTTTTCTATGCACATCCCATTTTAGCTTTTACATGTACAACTCATCTTGCTATAACATCTTACAATCTCCAATTTTACATACAGGGCAACTTTGAACCTGACTTGTCCTGGAATGAGGTGGACCAAATCAGGAACAAGAACTTAAATTGGGGTACTGCAGACTCGCCAAGGACCACAACATCTGCACCGCCTTGGTTTCACTTGTCTGGCATTGGAACTTCTACAGAAGAGTCCAGTGAGAGAAGAACCACTACTGAACCTGCTTCTGCTCTAATATCCAGCCAGTCTGAGGAAGTTTTAAGACCCTCTGAGGAGACGGGACCCATCAGTACTCCCTTACAACCACCAGAGGACACTAAGTTGCCAGAAAGCAGAGGAAATGCAGACACTGGCAGCAACACTCTTTTTTATTTCACAACAGGAGAACCGACAATTTCAACTTCTCCCTCTCCTCTTCTCACTTATACGAAGACAGATGGTGTAAATGTACAAGTACATCATGAAGACTTATCCGAAAACAGAAAAGTTGGCCCAAGCACTGTTAATGTTATGGCCCCTGACACAAAGACAGACAGTTCAAAAGTGATTTTTCAATATCCACCTACCATAGAGTCATCTCTCACCACAGATATGAGCAGTAAATCATCTCCGTCCTTTAAGCAAGCCGAGATTGGTTTGGCACAAGCCACAAGTGAAGACGGTACCACTGATGAGAATGTTTCTACTCATACCAGAGGTTTTCCTGAGGTTCAGGTATCACCCTCTACTTCCAAGACCTTTTCATCCACAGAAGCTGTACACCATAGTGCCACAAGTTCCACCGTGCCTCATTTTTCATCCACATCTGTGATGCTGAGTGGCATTGTTGTTCAGTCCACTCAGCCACTGTCAAACGGTGAGCGCAGCTTTTTCTTCCCCTCCTCTTCCTCTGCCTCCTCCCCTATGTGTGACACCTTGGACCCAAGCGCCACTCTCTCCATTCGCTTGCATGACCCTTCCTCCCTGTGGCCTGTGTTGTCTGCCAGCGCTCCAGACTCCCAGCATGCTGCTACTGGATTTCTGTCTAGTGAAGACCTGACTTCCACCTCAATCCCTTTCCTCCTTGCTTCCAACCTGCCTCACCTCTCTCACCCCTCACACTCCCTACCTGGTCCAACAACTGACTCTGTGTTCTCTAACCTCACTTTTTGGGATAGTGATAATGATGTTTTGTTGTCTGGGTCTTCAGGTGATCTCTCTGTACTTAGTAATACCCCTCCACTCGAATCAGTGCTGGACCTAACACACGCCAGTATCACAGCCGAATTTTCCCAATCTTCCTTGAATTTTTCATCCTCAACATTATCTCTTTCTTCCAGCCCTACCCTGCAGCCTTCAGTCCTTTTTTCTAGTGATTTCACTTTTTCTCTGGGATTGTCCAAATCTCCAGCAACTGGATTTGAGGATTCAAGTTATGCAACAGGGAGCACCACAGAGTCTTTAGTTCCTGAGATCATTGGTGATGGGTTACTCCTAGCAAGTGATGTAGACATTGTGTGTGGCTGTTCTCTGGAGACATCAGGATCTTCATCATGGTTGCATACCTCTCCTCATGTATCACTGTCAGCAGCAGCCAAGAGCGCTACAAGTTTAGAACTATACTCCAGCATGGTTTTACTTTCAGCTTCTGGTGGTGATGTAGAAAACCTTCCACTATCTCTGAAAAGTTTGGGCTCTGCTGCTTTGTCTTTTGACCACTCTCTGCTATCCCATAGCACTATCTCAATGTCCTCTCCACAATTTCTCCAAGCCACCCATAGTGACCTGCATCTTTCTGTTACAGCCACATTGTCTGTTGGTGCGGATCCCAGTTTGTCAGCATCAGAGAGAAGCACCACCTTTCAGACCTCTTCCCTCCCTTTCCCGCCCACCACTTCCCCACTTACTCCCACTACAGAGGAGCAGGTGTTAGACTTTAGCAGCAGCTCCTCTGGCTCAGCCTTCTTCCCTGACTCACAGGAAGGATCAGACCAGGAGTGGGATAAAAGCCAAACCTCGGCTTCTGGAGTAAGCCCACTTCCTCATTCAACCAAAGTCGTGAGCACTGTCCCTCCATTCATTTTGCTGGAATCTGGTCAGAGCCCAGATGATGCGGACGAACACTCTTCAGCTTTCTATTTTGAAAGTGGCAGCGGCAGTGCCATCAGTCCAGAAGTAGGAGGCAAAGTGGCACCGACTGATTCAGAGGTGACCTCAGGTTCACCCTGGTCTCTGGGAGGGACAGAGGTTAGCGGCTCAGGGCAAGGCGAAGGCCTTAATGACAACGAGACATCTTCTGACTTCACTATTTCAGAACGCGCAGAGACAGAGTCTGAGGAAGAAGACCCAGTCTCAGGTAAAAATAAAAAAGCTGATGCCAAAAAAAAACCCTTCAGAGCAACAAAAGCGAAAGGGGCACCAAGTGTTGTGTGAACATCCATCAGTGATTTTCAACAAAATACATTTGATTTTTCCATTGAAAAATGAAATGTAAAGGTAAACAAAAGCAAACTTTTCCTAAACATTATACCCAACAACATTGAACATCATTATCTATAAAAGTGTGTTTTTACTTTGTTTTGTGTTTATTTCAGATAAAGTCCCAAAAATCAATAACATAGGAAGTAGGGTTTGGTTAGGAACTGCTCAAGATAAAACCTTTTATTTTTTTATTTTTTTTTAGCTGAAATTAAAACAAGATGAAAGAAATATTTTAAAAGTTTAGAGATTGCATCTTTTAAGGAAGGTGTATGAATATGTAATTTATGACTTTCACCTCTTCAATAGATTTGTTCTTAAGATCAAAACAAGATCCAGCTAAGATCTAACCTATCGCTATCCTGAGATCATAGACACCAGAGGGCAGCAGAGTTCTTTAAAACCTCAGATGATTTTTGTGTGTCTTTATTGTGGTAGATAAACTATAGATCTACCACAATATATCTAAATGGCAAAATGGTATTGTCATTTAAATTTGTCAAGCAGTTTACCAAAAATGGCTAATAATTATTGCCTGGGGATACTGGTCCTAATATAAGACTGAAGAAGTCTTCTATGTTTTTGCATGTTGTGCATCATTAACAAATCTAACATATTTCACTTTTTAATGCTCAGACAGAGTTTCAAGGCAATGAATGAATGACTTCATTAAAAATATCCTGCACCATTAATTGCAGAATACCACATCTGCTTTAGAAGTGGTAGGTTCCACTTCTCTTCAGCGAACTGGTAACTATTTGGTAATTGCTGGATTCATTCATAGAAAAATCCGACCATGCCTTGTTTTAGGCAGATGTTCCATCAGGGTGAGAACAATTCCAGTGTGATTTATGTTAAGTGTCATCAATGAACCCTGTCTTCATCATTTAGTTTGAAATCTTCTCAGAGGGATCTTGGTGAGACCTTAGGACCAAATGAATGAGCCGCTTTCGTTCCTCTGTCAAAAACCTTTCAATTTGTTGCATAAACACTGGAATCTTCAGTGTTTCTGATGGATAAAGCAAAATTCAGAGAAAACCATCACATTTTTTTTCAGTTTGTTAATATGTGGTTTGATTAATTCATTCTGTTTCAACCGACCCTTTGAGATTTGAGGAGGTTCATGATCTTGAAGTGGACCAAAATGAATTTGACGCCTCTGAGTTTCCCTGATTACCTCAATCCATTTAAGTGACTGTGTGCATGTGTGTGGCGGGGATGCGGGGGTGTGGAGGGCAAAGGATAAGGGCTCAGGGGACCCAGCACTGTCATTCCTATTGACGCATGACACTCTGACACATGACAAGGTCCTAAGGTAATAAAATAGTTTTTAATGTGTGGAAGGGCAGGAATATTACACAATGTTATTCTGAGTTACTAAAATGGTGTAGACCTAGAAATCCTTCCCAGAATGCAATGTGCTTGCTTCACTTTCACTTTTACCACTGATGTCTTCTCAGTGAATAGATTGTTCCAGTGTTTCCTGCTGAGTGAATGTTTTGCTTTCCAGTTCTGTAAGATGATCTGTTTGGTGATAGTAAGAAAATGATCAACACTTGCTGGTAGTTATTTATTAATGGTGCTGTTGTTATGTCTCCTGGCAACCAGGGTGATGGTGACAGGGAGATTCTGCATCTCAGAGTATCTAACAACTTTTTTAACATCATCACCCAGAATACAGATGTGAGGTGTAAAGTGATGCCATTGGTGCCCTGCAAAGATGTTTCTGTTAGTTTTAGATTTCTTTGACTGAGTTAGTTGGAGACCAGGTAGGATTTTCTACAACTAATTGTGAAGCTGTTTTAAGGATAAATGTAGTTTAACAGAATTTAGTCAAGATCTCACATACATTGTCAGATTTTATCTGTGGAATCAGCACGAGTCAGTGATTGAAATTCATATTAAAACATTTGAATCTGTCATTAGCAGAGGTGAAGGTAAGCTGGGTGTTCGGAGAGCGAACCAGTTATGGCTCCACTTTGAGTCAGAATAGATCTGGTAGCAATAGGCAGTCTAAAACACTACTTCATCTGTTTATAAATATCATTTTTTCTTATTCCAAAATATTCTGAATTATCCATGTTGTCTGGAGCCTCTCCCCATCCACCCCCTTCCTCTGTGTGGCTCTCCTCCCCGGCCCGCCGGAGCTCAACTCTTTCGTCAACAGGCAGCTGTTAAACGTCGGTCTGCTTGCTACAAAATGTCACAATTAAAAGCTAAACAGAGAGTATTTAGTTGTGCTACATGTTATTTTGCTCGTAGAAACCAACACAACACAGTGGGAAAAACTGCCTATGAGCTTATGACCAGAGATTTTTTTGCATGATAAGCGCATCTACTTCCAAAATCTGATCAGATTGGTGCATTTGATTTATTGACTGCGACATTTTACACAGGTGGTCTACAGACCAAAAAGTGTTGTTTGTTTTGAAACAGGGTGAACAATAAATCATTTATAGACTGCAGGACAATGAATTTTTAATTCAAGCAAAATCAAAATTTGATAACTAATTTGTTCAACAAAGAACAAATTAGTTATTGATGTTAGTTAGTGTCACTAACATCAGAACATTGTTTATCAATGTTTAATACATGCCAGCTAAGGGGAAAAATACAAAACTAGCCAAAAGATCAATGTCAGTTTTTTTCTGATGTTTTCTTGTTTCATTTTACTCGTTTGTGAATATGATTTCAAATGTAAGTGAATAAAATACTTTACTCCAAACAAATTTAATTAAAAGTTAAAGTTCAGTTTTTCTAAACAACTTAAAGTGCAAAGTAGACAAATTGTAATTACAGCAATGCAAGTAAATGTACTTAGTTACTCCCCACCCACTGTGTGCCGGAACCTTTAGAGAAAGAAACAGAGAGGCTAAACAATGAGCCAATGGCGATTTTTGTCATATTCCCAGCAAGAACTTAAAGCTTAAAGCTTAAAGCTGGTCATTAGTGATCTTTTGCAGTTAAAGGCTTTCATTTAAGTTATGTTTCTTGGATAATTGTAATTTTTCAAGAAAAAGTCATTTCTGTCACATTGAGCAATGTGACTACAACAGTTATTTGATTTTAACAGAACAGTTAAAATAATGAATGTTGGAGCTGATTTCTAAAATGATTTGAACATTAAAAAAGGAAGCATTTTGTTAACAACCAACAATCATCAGCTTCAGTTTCCCTGTCCCAGAGAATGGTTTCACATCTACCCGCCTTTGTTGACTCTGTGCAGATGCCAGTAACAGCAGCCATGAGTCCAGGGTTGGCTCCACGAGTGAGAAGGAGAGGAAGGCTGTGGTTCCTCTGGTCATCATTTCCACCCTCACTCTCCTTGGCCTGGTTGTTCTCATTGGCATCTTCATCTACTGGAGGTCAGTACCACTGTTCCATCACACCCACATGCTGCTTGCCAAACACCTCCATATTTTCTCTGATCTTGAAATAAAATCCTAATTTGATAGTCCCTTTATTGAATATATCTCCATTCTGATGGTGTCATCCCAATCTGAAAAAGATGCAAAAACAAGAAGAATGACCCAACATTTCAAAAGGGTCCACATTAAAGCTACAGTATAACTTTTATATTTAAAAAAAATGCTAACTTGAATCAACTAAACAAAACCAGGAGATGGTTCATATCGTAGCAGCCCATACTGAGTGGAAACAAACTGATTCATAATATTCAAATTTTTACAAAACAAATCCTGAAAGGTGTTGCATCTATTTCTTTTCATCCCGACTTAGTCAACACTGTGTGGAAAAGCCAAAAGTCCCTTGGAGCATGTCTTTATCAGCATGTACATCTAAAGCAGTGTTTCTCATTTCTGCTTCTTAGGGACCACTGCTTTGCATGTTTTAGTTGTTTCCCTTTGGCTACACATCTTGACTTGAATAAGTTAATGATTAACAGGCTTCTACAGCACTTGATGGCTGCAAAGGAGGTGATGCAATCATTTAAAATCTGGTGTTCTGAAACCGAGACAAATCTAAAACATGCAGGGCAGCGGTCCCTGAGGACCAAAGTTGAGAAACACTGATCCAGAAGGTTAAAGTTTAGCAGCAATTTTCTTTGAAATTGCTCAAGATCGGTGACATTGGATGGAACATACAAGCTTTTTGATCACTAGGCCATTCTAACACATAAATGTGTTTAGGTCTGAATCATTTCTATGCAGCTCAGGTTTTTTAAAAGTTAATTTCCTCCTGAAACGAGCATCCACCCCAGTCTCAAGTCTCCTCCAGCTCTTTTATCACATGTTCTACTTTGTGCTGGTCAGTCAAATAAAATCAACATAAAATAATTTAAAGTTTATGTTTATGGTTATTAAAAGTGATACAGTTAAAATAGTATAATAACATAAATACCTTTGCAAGTGACATTATTTTGACTAAAGAGCGTGATTATTTGTTTTCAAACTGATCTGTGAAATTTTCTTTACACTTGAAAAAGTCATTAAATATGCCCCCCTCCATGTCACACACTCTTTGGTTATTTCTCCTCATACTTATTTTTATGACAACCTCACTCTTTTCAAGACAAAATACTTATAAACTTTGCGTCTATGTATAAAAAACATCCTTCTGTAAATTATTGGTAATCTAAATATCACTTTTCTGGTTGTTTTGGTAAGTTTCTCACACTTACCAGAAGAGGGCAGTAGAGGTTGTTAACTGAAAGACTAGAGGAGTAGAATGAAACTGGTTCCCACTGCGCATACATCTCGTACTCTTGCTTTTACAAGATGTATGCACATCTTATAAACACAAGACGCTGTCCATCTTGTTTTTTACAAGATGTAAAAACAAGAAGCACATTCTCTTCATTGAACACTTCTGATTAATGAGGAGAATGTTTCTCTTCATGAATCTCTAGTCTGAGATGTAACGTCCTCGTCACTGACAACAGGCTTAAATAAACAAAAACCACGTTAAAGTAAATGCAGTGGAACCTCTGGTAGTAAAATACATTTGTTCAAGTTGATTATTCTGATTATTATGTTAAGAAAGTTTCCTCTAAAAAAAATAAATAAATAATAACTCTCTAACCTACACTGGTGTAGGTTAAATATCCACACCTGTACTGTTCACCTAAATTATGACATGAACAGAAAATAATTATTTCAGTCTTTTAATTTTCATAATGAATTCTGCCTTGATAGTTTGACATTTATTCCAGCATGAAACAGACTGCTCATGGTTTGCTTTTGATTGGGAAAATTAATCACAAATAATATTTACCATATAATATATACACAGCCATAATCATAAAATTAGAATAAGCACTGAGATGAGGCTCATTTGTTAGACCAAACATACCGTATAAAAATAGCAACCTTAAAGCAGATTTTAAACATATTTTTCACTAAACCCATATTTCGGTATGTCTTTGTTGCTCTGATGTAATATTCTAATCTTAAATGTCACGTTTTTCTTAGTCATATGCGGAAAAATAATCACAATCGAAATAAAGGCTGAATAACATCATCAGTCTTTGTATAATTATTCTCTGTCTGTCTGTCTACATATCGATGTCTAATATTATATGTGTGTGCGTGAAAAAAAAACATCATTTTTGTCCTTTATGGCCCCTCATAGTTTTTTGTCAGTCAACTTGTCTCAATAAAACTTCAGCCCACACATTGCTCATATGACACAGGAACATTCTTTGTGTTGCATTTCGTTTCATCATCTTCACAGAGGTGCCTATGTGGATATGAATCTATCATTCACTTTAATGTAGTGAGATTTTCCTTAGCAGAGTGGTGCGTGTCTCTGCTTGTCATTTGGGATACCAGGTGCACGAGATGAAATGTTTTTTGTTTTTCTATTATGTTCCTGGTCCCAAGCACAAAAACCCTGGTTTTAGGTCAATTTTACAACTATAACTAGAATTTCTTAAGACAAACAAAATTATTCTCCTTTTTTTGCATGTTAAATAAATTAGTAATTTTCTGCTAAATCACATTGACTTGGTTTCCGCCATGCTAGCTCAATTTTGTAGCAACAACGGCATTGCTTTTTTTTGTTAAATATGTTTTGATATTCTTCTATGCCGTCATTAAAGTTTCTCCAGGCTCTCGCTGCGGATTTGCTTCTGTTTGTCCTTCAAATGTGTCGAGAAAAGTCCAGACCAGGTGGCCCCTGTCTTCTTTCTGAAATCTTTACTACTACTGACTCATAACATGACCACACCCCAGGACTGGAGATCTTCGGGCCTTGGTCTTGTTATTTGAAAAAAAAAATTATTTTTTCAAATATAATTTGATGATTACTCTGTGTGATCATTTGAAGGCAAAATGAAAATCAGATGATGAATTCAATAAAAAGTGAACTTTGTGGATATTGTAGAAGGAAAGACATCTTAGCAGATGCACATGTAACAGCAACCTGAAGAGAAATCTGCTAAAACAAAGCAGAAGTGGACATGGGGGACATCTGGACTCATAACAAGCCACAACCATCCTGTGGTGGAAACATCTGGTCTGGAACATTTATGTGCTCTTCAGCTGTGTCTAAATCATGCCTGTACATTCCCTGGTTTGAAAGACATATTTTAATGGAGAGTGGAATAAAATGTAAGATTGCAAACAGGAAAATTCATCTTCTCAATAAAAATGTGTACACTTAAATTGGCAGAAGAATTCCTCCATAGATCCAAGATTTTCCTTTTCTTGGAATACTCTCTTGGAAGATGAATCCACAACATCAGGAATGTTGTGGATTCAACACAAAATTCCTTATGTAGTTTCACTCCTGGGTGTCGGCGCAGCCTGGTTTTACCTGTAGCCACCTTATGGTTGAGCTACCAGTCAATATGGAGGTGTGTCCCACTCACTCCCTTCTTAATGTTTTGATTTGTTGCCACTAACTGCTTTTTTTATTATTTATTTATTTGCAAAATATCTATTTGAAATTTTTTTTTCTTCCTCTCAGACTGTGAAATAACCATCTTCAGAAATCTGATTGGATATGCTGTCAGGCAGTGTTTAACACTTTTAGCCTTTTTTTTTTTTTTTTTACTGACTGCACATTTCCAAGTAATTTTCCAGTGCCGCATTAGACTTAACTTGTTGTTCTTGTTTTGCACTCTGCTTGTTGTTGTATATCAAAGATTGAGCAGTGCTAATCCGGCAATAATCTGAGGAGCATGGGGATTAATCTTCGGCCAGGGATGTTTCTCAGCTGCAGCAATTTGAGCATCCACTCAGCTGATATGTCTAGAGAGGCTCACTGGATAGAAAATGACATCCGCCTGATTAGGCTGGTCCAGGGATTCGTGTCTCGATGTGATGATGACAAGAAGCCAAACCTCCACTAATCCTGCTGCATTCGCCTCCTCTATTGTTCCTTTGTGACAACCCAGGGAGAAGCAATACAGCTTTGGAAAACATTGCCTGACTTGTCAATAGCCACAACATTGGCAAGAAAGTAAAAGATTATGTTAAGTCAAACTAACATCAAATCAAGGTTTATCGCCTGCACAGCTCTATAAAAATGAATGATTTGTGGTTTTGCTCTCAAACTCTCTCTAAATGAAGTAGAGGTCTCATTACAAAGCATTCAACACTAAACATTTATAACTTGATTACCAGGTAAGCCTCTGATATTTTTTACACACACAGTTAATGCAACCGGGCCTCACACTGAACAAGCTGTTCCTGCAGGGCTGAAGTCAGGACAGCAGGCAGGTCATTCCATCCTGGTCACTAAACCACTAAATAATTTGCTGGTGGCTAACAGTCATTATGAAACCAAGTTATCAATGCAACAGGACTCTTTATTACCACAGCCCACACCTTGGACTTCAGTGGTTTTGTGAATTATCTCATGCTGTGAGTACTGTAGGAACCACCATAGTGTGGAACCATTGTTCTTTTCACAACATGGCGGATGGCTTTAGATGGCCCCTCCCGCTAAAACATGTTCGTCGCAGCACACTCAGACAAGCTGAAGGACAAGCTCGACCCTGCATTCTTCTAAAGCTGGCCGGGCCTGAGGCGATTGAAAGTGAAACATCATTTGTGTATGCAGCTGCGATATGGGCGTCTAGTGGAGATGAGGACAAAGGAAGTGTCCTGGTTTCTGTAGAATCTAGGGAGGAACCCATATGCCTCAAAAGAAAGTTTTGTGAAATGTGCAGTCCTCAGATGAATATCACTATAGAGAAACACAAATTCAACACATGTGGGCAAAGGGCTGGTGAAACTACTGAGCCATATGTCAGTGATTTGAGAATAAAAGCCTCAAGGCATCAATAAACTATTAGTATGAACTTTTATAGTGTTCCCATGCTCTGACACTGCTTATTTGACACTTTGGACATTTACTGTGTGTGATCTGTTGCTCACTAAGGCCGTTCCAATATGTCAGATCCGTGAGATGACTGAGGACCATAATAAAACATAAATGTCACCACATACCCTTATCACAACTGTAGATGGAGATTAAATCACAACTGGACAGAGATGAGACACTGACCAGATCAGGCTGACATCAAACTGCACGACAACACCACACATTTTATTACTAACTGTAGTAATTGTGATGGTCATGTGGCAAAAAATCACGAATGTCCTGCTTTTGATCAACTCTTTAGAAAGTGTTGCAGGTCCAGGCCAGAGTTTGACAGGCAACAGCAGAGGGAGTCTGTCCACCAGGTGGACACTGAAAGCACTGCTCTGAAAAGACCACATCATCTACTGCGGACAGTAGATGCTGTTGCATCGCGGATTTCTAATGCTACTGTATTTGATTTGGAGCTGTGGGCCTCTCATTACTGATATACTTTATGCAGCGTGTCAGTCAATCTTTAGCAGAGATTTTCTGTCAGCTCTGCTTCATCCCTGTCAGCAGTTCTTCTTTGAAATTGCAGGATTCTAAACAGCATGATGTTTCAATCTATTACCGCAGTACAATAGCTGTCAGTATCTCGTCATTTTTATACTACTGAAAAATAGCAAATTAGAGTTGCTGTCTATTATGTATTTGTCTTTGACTTACTCTTTAGACATTTTTTAGCATTTCTGTATGATTTACACACCAGCTGCATAATATGTGGATCTTATGAATGTTCAGCTTGAAGTCTAAAATAAAACATAGAAGAAATCTATGGGTCTAATTCCCAGCTATGAATAGACAAAAGTGTCTAAATGAGGTTGACCTTTGTTGTGTAGCTCCAACGTTAAAATCACGTCTAGAGTTCAGAAAACAAACTGACTAACACTGGGATCTGCTTCACAGCTCAGCACTAAACTAATAGACCATTTCACTGAGTTTTTTATGACTCTGGATTGCATTTGATCATCTCTACTTCAAAATCTAGAATACTGAAATAGATCAAATCTGAAGGGGATGATTTTTCTAAATGTGTCTCTGGGAAATTTTTAGATTTTAGAAAAAAGTGACTTTTAAAATGTTTTGGTTTTTTTCTCCGAAGAGCTTTTGCGGCGCTAGTGGCTCATATTTTTTGCCACAGTAGGCAGACAGGAAAGAGGGCGGAAGGCATGTGGCAAAGGTCACCGGTCGGGAGTCGAACCCGCGACGTCCACGTCGAGGACTAAGGCCTCCAAACGTGGGGCGTGCTATAACCCCCTGCGCCACCACAGCACGGCCCTTAAAATGCTTTTTTAGCACTATGACAAACAAGAATTGACAGAAGTCAATTCTGTCGTGGAGTATTCTACACTCATTACAGATGATTAAAAGTAAAACAAAAGAGAAGAGATGGTTGTTTTTCTAGTGTAAAAATACTGAATGTAGTTGCTTCAATTTTATTGAATTCAGAAGAAAATGCTCTGTTTTGAACAAAAATAAAAACATTATGTCTGCAGTTTTATACTCAGACATCATGTGTAAATATTAGATTTATTGTCCATGTCTTGGTCTGCCTGTTCGGAGTCGTTCTTGTGTCATTGCAAAAGAGAGCAAAATTTACCAAACATCTTTGCTTTGATTAAACTGAACAGATAGATCAGTTTTAGATGCGTAGGCAGATTTAAAGCAAAGTATGAACATAGTGAATGTGTATAAACATCTTCTTGACCATGTAAACAGAAATCCATTGTTGGCTTTCTGAACCAGTGAGGCTCAGTCTTTGATTATTGTGTTTTCTTCTAAGTATCCGTCTGTTAATCTCTGGGCTCAGCCGTCTTCCCAGGCGATGTCCATTTCTGGCTGAGATCTCGCAGGTTCATTACTGCAGCCTCATCCGTTTAAAAACATGTTGAGGATTAGCAGAACATCTTTTTTTCCATGTTTATGTGAAGATTAACGTGTAATGTCAAAATCTGGGCTCACGCAGAATCACATGAAAACAAAAGCATCTTACAGCTATTGGATTCACTGCACTGCTGTTGCTCTGCTGCCGGCGTTATTTTTGTCTTTCTGTTTTTAAGTTGGTCATAAACTTGTTTTCCCTGAGCTCAAAGATGGCCGCAGCAGAAACATTTCTGTTTCTACAATCTATGTGTTGAACAAAGAAAAGTAAAACCTTCATCCTGTTTCTTTCTTTTCTACAGAATGTGCTTCCAGACGGCTCACTTTTACATCCACAACATGTCATCACCCCGAGTCATCACACAGTCTGCTGTTGCATCAACATCTGGTAACACACACACACATGCACACACTTACAAATACTAATATATATGTATGAAAATCTGAAAACATAAAACTCATTCTTGCTTTTGGCAAATACTGTTTTGCAAATTTAAATTCCTAAATACTACATCACTTTGTTACCACATTTTCTGAATCACAGAATGTGTTATGTTATAACTGATGCTTCAAAAGAATCGACATTATAAAATAAATATCCAAACTCCTGCAGAGCACCAATGTTTAACAAATACTGACGACCAGTCCAGCTGACCAGTGCTTTCTTCTTTAAAGAAGTTAAGAAAAACAACATCTGTCCTCTCTCTCTTTAAGGCTTTAATGTAGTCTTCTGTGGATGATTCTTGCCTACATTGAAAAAATGAAAAGAAGATCAACTTTGGAAATAAAGTTGCCTAAACTACATTTTCCCAAAAATGTCTGGTTTCTGTATCATCTTTATTCTATGTATTTAATTTTCCTTTTTAAATCTTCCAGGTGAGGACACGGCTTTTCTAGTGAAGGACTTTGTCAAACACGTTGCTGAACTTCACAGCACTCAGGGCTTCACCGCAGAGTTTGAGGTATGAGAAAAGGAACATCTCTCTACTTGTGATTCCAGCTGTCATGTGCAGAAACCCTGCGCTGGCAAGCAGCTCCTGGATGTTGTCCCTGTCACTAAACCATGATGCATGGCTACAGCGTCGTTTGACTAATATTGATCCCGGGATCATTAATGATCCATGAATAAATAGAATGAACTGAAATGCTTTTTTTATTGCAGAGATGTAAACCCCCCCAAAATTGTATCTTTATTCATGTAGGTCGTCTTGTTGAGATCCAAGATCTCATTCACAAGAGAGACATGTTTTGGAAAAAACAAACAAAAAGTTACAAACACAAAAAACAAGTAATTAAGAGATTTGACACAATTAAATGAGCTAATAAAATATTAGCTAAGAACAAGAGCAGAATAAGCTTAGAGCACTCTCAAAATGCCTGTTCACTGGGACTGCAGTCATGCACATGGTTTGTGAGGAGCCTCCCTTCATTGTTGTGAACAGGAAGTCACTTGTGTCTTTTCTGTTCACTGACTTAGAATGAATACAGGCTCCAGCTTTGTCCTCAAACTGCCACCAAAGAGAACGATATCCCAAAGGTTTTGGTATAAAGACATTTTAGTGATGATGATGATGATGATGATGATGATGATGATGATGATGATGATGATGATGATGATGGTGATGATGATGATGATGATGATGATGATGATGATGATGATGATGATGATGATGATGATGATGATGATGATGATGATGATGATGATGATGATGATGGAAATTTATTGTGAAATTAAAGGCATCTTTAATATAGACTGGACCTTTAGAGAAGAATGAATAAAAATAGAGCACTATCTCTGATTTCTTACTAGTTTCACATAAAGTAATGTAGATTTTAACAGTGCAGTGAAGCTAGCAGTTTCACTGGCTGTTAACATTAACTTAATGAATAGTAAAATAATGAATAAAAGATCTTTTGACAATCAGTTAGTCATTAACTAACAATAGGAAGCTCATAAAATGTAATAATCTTACATTTGATGAGCTCACAGAATGTAAGTTTGGCTGCAGCCTCTCAGCTCTGCGCTCTAAGCCAAGACAGCCTGTGGTTCCTTCTGGTGGCCCTGGACAAAATGTTTATTATTTGTATCTCTTTTGAAGACAGTGTTGTGGAAAAAAATTATTGTCAAGCACTGCTAGATGAAATCACTCAGTCAGGTTTATTTGTATATTGTACACAAGACAGAGAGCTTAAAAGACAATCAATGATGAACAAGCCAGATTAACAGCTGTGAATGAAAGTTCTGCCAGTCGACACATTGATTTTATACCAAGGATAAGAGATCCAAAACCAGGGACAGGCTGTCTGACTCCCAGGCAGCTGCAGGAAAACAGCATCCAACCTTGTGTGTGTGACCCAAACAGGTTCATGGTGAGAGTTCAAGGGCACTGAGAATGCTGACATTCTACATGATCAGTAGATATTACCTTAATAATATTTTCCATTTCCAACAGTTTGGGTTTATCAGCTACATGGTTCACCAGCTTTTGATTATTTTAGCCTGACCTGTAATCCAAATTTCACATGTGTTGCTATGCAAACAAGTACATTTGGTGATCTTTCATGTCAGTGTGTGACCATTCCTTCTGTGCAAACTTGTGTTATTGAAATTGTTCATTCACTTTTTTTTCTTCATGTTCTGTCCAGGCATTTCAGTCATACTGTATTCAATTCAATTTATTGATATAGCGCCAATTCACAACAAGTGTCAGCTCCAGGCACTTGGACTGGATGAAACAATAACTCTGTTCTGACACCATGTGGTATTCTTATGGTAAATGATGAGTAGCTCTTATCTGCATAGCATTTTATCAAATCCAGAGGACCACAAAGCACTAAACACTGCATTCATCCATTCATGCACACATTCAGGTGTGCATGAAGGTGGTGAGCTACCATCTATGGCTACTACATTACAGCCACAGCTGCATTGGGGTAGTCTGATAGGCAGCCATGCACCAGTGCCCCCTGGTGGGCCCTCTGACCAGCAGCAGGGAAGGCAGGTGAAGGGTGCTGCTGGAGACATTCCAGTCCGCGTGTCCTGATCTCTGTAGTGAAATCTCAGCAGCTGATACCTGTGAGTCTTTTGTTATTAAAATATCCTGTGTGCTCACAGATGGGGAAGACTCAGAGTTACAGTTTTGTGATTATGGCATGAGTGGAGGTGTTTTTGCAGATGCATGAACATGAAGGTTAAGGCATCTGGCCTGTTGGAGCAGCCAGATGCTTCAGGGTTGATGAAGCATTTTCACACAAATGAATTTGTTCATATGCCTAGTGAGTGTACATGCTCACAAAGCATGTACACGTTATTGAAACCTTAGCAGTAACCAGAGTTGTATTTGATTTAAAAACTGTTCTGAATGTATCACTATCATCAATAAGTAGAAAACAAAGATTAGCTAGTGTGTTTAGGGTGAAGGAGGAGGTTTGTACAGATGCAAGTGCAGTGTTTGATTATAGTTTTTTTTCATTTGTTTTTTGGTTTATCCACATTATTTGAGACTTGGGGGAGTTTCCCTTTGGTTGGCCTTATTTGTAACTCTTGCATCAAACTGTGTACTTTGTTTTTTTCTTTTTGTGTTGTGTTGTCTTGTAATTGTATATTTTGCACCTCTCTGGTTGTCTGTGTTGTCATGGAAATATCTGGACTGCCTGCTGCTTCCTCACACTCATCATTAGACACTGAAAGAGAGTTATGAGGTAAGATGCTCTCCTCCAGACTGTGTGAATTTACTGACTGATCCTGCATCAGACAGTAGATATGTCTCGTCTCAGAAATGTCTTCAATATGAATATTTCTTATTACCATAAGAGTTCCTTACTCTAAATTGTCCTCATTCATTCATTCATTGTTGATGATAACACAATGTGAGATATACTTTCTAAGCATAATAAATCATAGAAACATCTAAATCTATTCTATTTAAAATATGTCTTATCTCCAGATCTCAATAAAGTCAAGGTTAGCAAAGGACTCTTATACAGACTCTTATAATGAGGCCAAAGTAGGAAAAAATAAACCTTTAACATATTAATGCATTTTTGATGTATTTCTAATATTTCTGTTGATAGTCAGATTCACACCAGATGTCAGTGATGATGTGACCATCATCACTGACATAATAATCATATTCATAATCACATCATAATCCACACATACACGCAAATCAAAGCAAATCGATCCACAAATTAACTTCTGGCTAAACTTACAGAAATTGATTAAAACCTTTGTAATGAAAACTCCAAGACATGGAGATACTACTCCCCATGCAGGAACTGCATGTTTAGAGTACATTTACTACAAAAACTGTTTTGTCTCTCACACACTACTAAAGACTCATACACACACACAAAATCTTAAAATTGCACATGTATGCTATTACAATGCCCCACACACATACAATTTTTCTCACACACACAAAAAAAATGCTAAAATTGCTCATATTCACTATTAAAATATCACACGCGATATATCACACACAAACACACCCCTACACACAAAGCATACAGACAGACATACTATTCTGATAGATAGGTCAAAAATGTGTGTGGGGGGTGGGGGGGGGGGTGAACTAACATTAGTTTGGGGATGAGTCTTGTATTTGTCTGTGTGAGAGTTGCCACGGAAGAGGCGGGGCATAATTTGGAGATCAGATCACGCATGCGTTGATACCACAGTGAAGTTAGTTTCAAGTTGGATATTAGATATTGGCGCTCAGCGGAGTAATCGGCGTTTACCATCTTGAAACTAACTTCACTAACTTTAATGTATGCGTGATCTGATCTCCAAATGATGCCCCGCCTCTTCCGTGGCTACTTTCACACAGACAAATACAACACTCATCCCCATTCATTCATTCATTCATTCATTTAGCCTAGTGTTAATTCACACACACACACACACACATACATTTTCGACCTATCATTCAGAATAGTATGTCTGTATGCTTTGTGTGGAGGCGTGCGGGTGTGTGTGTTTGTGTGCAATATTTTATTAGTGTATATGTGCAATCTTAGTCTTTTATGTATGCGCGTGAGAAAGAAAAATTGTATGCGTGTGTAATATTTTAATAGTGAAAATGCGCAACTTTAAAATTTTGTGTGTGTATGAGTCTTTACTAGTGTGTGTGAGTCAAAACATAGTTTTTGTCCCAAACAGCCCCTCGTAGTTTATACCCTAACAAGGTTATGGTATAAAAATGAAGCCTGTTTTTAACATGTCTTTTTGCGCAAAGAGGTTTCTGTTCCTCAAAACACTGAGAACATGACATATGAAGAAAGGGGACTTTAAGTAAATAAAAGTTCAGCATAGGTGCCTTGTCACTTAAAAAAAAAGTCTATTTCCTAAATGCCAGAACAGGGAAAGAGAAATTTGGGTAACACTTTATTTGACGGGGTGTGATGAAGATGAAAGAGTTTTGATGAATGTTTACGACCGTTGTCATGAAGTTTCATTCGGTAAATAGCGACACTTTTAACAGTCAGATGCATTCTAATATGTCTGTAATCAATCGTACATCACGAGAGATCAGGTTGAAAATGACCTGTAATCATCTGACCATCTTGGTTGTTTTTCATTTTTCTTATGCAGCAGAAATTCAGTAAAGTTGAGTAATGATCTCACTGCCAAGGGCCTTGAATACAGAATATGTTCCAGATAAAATTAGAGTAAGATGCTCTAATAGATAGAGCCACAGCCACCTGTCAAACAACACTACAGGGCACACTCCACAGACATGTTTGAAAAACAAGCATGATCTGAATAAAAATCAAAAATCCCTCCTGCAGCAGGTAGTAGGGACACAGACAATTGATTTACTTTAATCAATGCAGGCTGGCCAAAACAACAATGGGCTTGTACACATAAAATAATAACAGTAAGGAAGCCCAGCAAATATGGCAGCAAACCACTCATAATTTCATCCTCGGTCTAGACTTGTAATTTTTTTGTGCCTGTGTTTCTTATAGGATGTACAGGCTTGTACAGTGGACATGTGGATGACCTCAGACAGCTCCAACCATCCTGACAATAAGACCAAGAACAGATACAACAACATCTTGGCCTGTGAGTCCATATCAGTTCAGTACTAACTGGTTCTACAGACCTCAGACAGAACAAATGTGGTAAAAACATGTGCGTGCGTGTGTGTTTGGGGGGGAGGGGGGGCGTCTGTGGGGGTGTGCATGCATGTACTGTGTATATGTTTTTCTCCTGGATCCTCATCACGGTGTATTTTTTCCATCCTTTCTGTTTTATACCTGCTTATATTGTCAGAGTTCACCCAGTCAGGTTTCCAGGTCATCACAGAGTAACACAGTAAGAAATGCCATAAACAATCACACTCTTATCAAAGGGATACTTAGAGAGGCCAATAAACCAAACATCATGTAGCTGAACTGTGGGAGGAAACTGAACTACTCAAGAGCACTCACATATTCAATGGGAAAACTTACAAACTGGCATAATATCCCAACTGGGATTTGGATTTTAGACCTTCTGCTGGATGACAATAATGCTGACAACTGCTTCAGTGTGCAGTCTACGGTTTTATTTATTTTAAGGCAGAGTTTGGGGTTTATTTCATCTGCTCAGTGAGATCCTTTCTGTTGTAGTCAAAGCAGTGGCAAAATCCACCTTTTTTAATTTGAGAACCATTGTCTCCTTAGCAACACTGTGTTGATATGGTCGTGATGCTATGGGGTGCAATTGAGGAGCGAGGCAGGGTATTCGTGCCAATGGCTTGGTAGCCATCCCCTTGCATTGCCACTGGACTTTAGAAAAGTGGAGGTGCGTTCTCTGCAGTAACAAATCACACTTCTCCATCTGGCAATCTGATGGACGAGTCTGGGTTTGGTGGTTGCCAGGACAACCACCACAGTACAATGTACTGCATTGTCTTGCAGTCAGACAATGCAGTACTTGTCTGACTGCATTGTACCAAGTGTAAAGTTTGGTGGAGGGGGGATTATGGTGTGGGGTTGTTATTCAGGCCCCTTAGTTCCAGTGAAAGTTCAGCATACCAAGACATTTTGAACAATTCCATGCTCCCAACTTTGTGGGAACAGTTTGGAACTGGCCCCTTCCTCTTACAACATGACTGTGCACCAGAGCACAAAACAAGGTCCATAAAGACATGGATGGAGAGTCTGGTGTGGATAAACTTGACTGGCCTGCAAAGAGTCCTGACCTCAACCTGATGGAACATCTTTGGGGTGAATTAGAACAGAGACTGAGAGCCAGGCCTTCTCGTACAACATCAGTATGTGACCTCACTGTGCGCTTCTGGTAGGATGGTAAAGATCCCCATCAACACTCCTAAACCTTGTGGACAACCTTCACAGAAGAGTAGAAGCTGATCTAGCAGCAAAGGGTGGACCAATGTCATATTGAACTCTGTGGATCAGGAAGGGGATGTCACTTAAAATACTTTTGGCAATATAGTGTTGGTTCCTATTCCGTTTCATGTGTCCTGTCTACTTTGATGCTTGATTTAATAAAGTGTATCAACCAATACCATCTTGAGGAATACATTTGCATTTCAGCATATTTGAAATACCAAGACAGGAAATGGAAGGAAAAACATTGCTGAATATCATCCTACATGTTTCATGCCTAACAGCAAAGTGCTCCAGTGCACACTGAAAGTTGTGGTGTGATGATGTCAATAATACTAAATAATCTTTGAAATGCAAAGTTGGGAATTTGTGGTTCCCGAATCAGACACCACAATCTCCGCATCCTTGAGATCTTAGTTTTAGACACTTCTGCCATCATCTGTTGGGGCAGCAGCATCAGAACCAAGGACCTAAAAAGGCTCAACAGCCTGATAAAGTGGACTGGTTCTGTTCTGGGGATGACTGTGGAACCTTTGGAGATGATTATGCAAAGGATCAAGAAAATTATGGACAACCCTGACCATTCTCTTCATGAGACTGTCTTGGAAAGGCAGAGCACCTTCAGTCAGAAGCTTCTTCATACTAAGTGCAGTACAGACTGCTGCTGGAGATCTTTATTGCCAAAAGCCATCTCCATGTTCAATAACTTTTTGAAGAATGTAAATTAATGAGTTACGACATTTAATTTACCTTTGGGATTAATAAAGAATTTTTGAATTTGACAAAGACAAGGAGACAGTCCTGATGGACTTTAACCCGCCTTGGAGGCAAGTTGACTTTGAGGGAAGAATGCATTCATAGCTGTCGCTTTGGGTATAAAAGATCAAGCAGCCCTTTAAAGCAACCCTGGTATCCCAGGTTCTCTATAAAATGCTTAAGCACAGTTATTGGTCACAAAACAATAGACTGGACAGTCAAATTCTCATAACCGCTTCACCAGTTGTGATTCATTGTTCCATGGCCAAATAGCTTGCCTATATTAGATGTTCAGCAACTGGTGAGTGACTCCTTTTCAATGCAACAGAGCAAGCTTTCACACTGAGAATTGTGATCACTAAATAGTCAGAGCACAATTTACGGGTCACTTTCTTAAAGCTCCTTTTTTCGGTGTGAACCCAGTCCTCCATATAACACCACAGAGGCATCTCAACCACAGTAGTCCCACAGTGCCCATAGTCTTCAAGTTCCTGGGGCAAATTTTGTCCATTCCTGGAAACCTGCAACTAGGGAGGTTTTTAATTAGCCCAGCAACCTCTGACCTGGTAATGGACTTCCCTCATCTGAGTGCTCAGATTCTTTTTCGTCTTTGAATGGATCAAAGGAAACCTCCAAGTCCTCCTTTCCTCACTAGGCAATGTCCTCAGCTCTCTGGTCTGTAGAAGTATGCTTAAAGAACAGAAAGCTTTATGATTTATTTTTCATATTTATCTGATCCAGTTTTGTTTTCTTCTTTACTCTTCAGATGACCACAGCCGGGTTCAGCTTTCCCTACGAGCCAGCAAAGATGGAAAACCCACCGATTATATTAATGCCAACTATGTGGATGTAAGAAGTTGTTGGTTTCATTTATAGGAAAATTGATTCTTTAAGTCAATTTGTCTAATACAAGGAGAACACAGTTTAAATGTGTTAGACAAATTAATTGTATTTAAATCAAACAAAGTTCTGTTCTGGAACACTGTCATTCATACATGGTGAAACTGCATTTAGCAGTAAAAGTTTTTAAATCTTTTTCTGTCGTGCTGTACTGGGTCTGGTATTCCAGTAAAGTATCTGTTTGGCCAGACTTTGGAAACTTTACATCAATATCAAGAAGAACATTTTAAAATGAAGGATCCCAAGGCATGTTGGTGGATGTTCAATCATGGGACCTTCATGTTTCTCCTCTTCTCTCCCTGCCTTCTTTCTTGTTTGATTACTGAGAATAAATAACTAGTACTGCAAAAAGTATTCAAAAATAAACAAACCAACATTATGCTGGTAGCAGCATAATGTTTCTTACAATGCTCAAGAAACATGCTCTGTCAGGAACCAAGTGAGACCAAACAAGCCCCAAATGCCGCTAAAGACAAAATGAATCCTCCAGGCCTTTACATGAAGCCTGACACACTTTATAGCTTCATTCTAAATCATTGTGAACATGAATCCCAAGGTGGCAAAAGTGTTGCTGTTCCAACATCTTTCAGAATGTGTTTGCAGGAATGTGACTGAAATTATTTTTATCATAAAAGATGAAGTATTTGGTTTGTGTTTCCTGCATGGCAAGACATTTTGCATGTGAAAATTATTGAGAATCTAAGTGAATATTTTCCACACACTCTGTTGTAGTCGTTCTTATTAATCTGAGTGAGAGAATTCTGCCTCTTTTACAGGCTGAATAGTAATTACCAGTAAGTGTATGACGCACAATGACAGTAAATGTGGGTAAGTTTGTTTTTTTTTTCCATGCTGAAGCAGGTGCTTTGTGTTCTGTAGGGGTATAAGAGGCCGCGGTCATACATTGCTGCTCAGGGTCCTCTGAGGTCCAGTATTGAAGACTTCTGGAGGATGATCTGGGAGCAGAACGTTCACATCATTGTCATGATCACCAACCTGGTAGAAAACGGACGGGTGAGTAGATGGCTTTGGTCCCACTGGAAGAAATTTAACAAATCTTCTGTCATACCAACAATAAGGCTAAATCGAACCTGAGACACAAATCAGCATTTTTAATCACTTATGTTTTATGCAGCTCCTCTGTTTTTGTGTGCCCTCAGAGAAAATGTGATCAGTACTGGCCGGCAGAAGAGCAGGAGGAATACGGGCCGTACCTTGTGACTGTAAAGAGTACCAGAGTTCTGGCTTACTACACACACAGAACATTCCGTGTGAGGGATACCATCACTAAAAAGGTCAGATGATAGAACTAACTTTCAATTATAAATGTTCATCTAAATATATATGTGACTAAAATAAATATCTGTGTGAAATGACAAATTTCAAGTTACTTCAAGGTTTAGCTTTAAACTCTGCATGTGTTTGATTACTGCCCTCCAAATACTGTGAATGCACTAGTATTAATTTAGATATAATTTTCAGTGTGCTTATGTGTTCTGAATGTTAAAAACAAAAGAACAAAATGCTAACTTCTTTAGCATGAAGTCCACTCAGGTCACAGTGTGTGATGAAAATGTGAGATAAGTCCTGAGAACTGAACTGTGCCTGAATTGAATTGTTTTCAGTTCAATTCAGTTTATTTCTACAGCACCAACTCACAACATTACGTTCAGTTCATTGTTCAAATTAGCTCGAATAATGAAAACTTTCTGTCTAAGGAAATCCAGCAGAGCATTGAGTCATTGGCTTGCAGCATTCACTCCTCCTGGACGTAGCGACAATCGTTTGAGTTGTCATTGACTTTACGTCAATCCCTCATTCTAGTGAGCATTCCTGTAGTGATAGTGAAGAGGAAAAACTCCCCTGTAGCAAGAAGAAACCTCCAACAGAAGCAGAACCTGACTCAGAACCAGGAGCCAGGTGATAAAGATGAGCTCATTGCCTAGATTCATTTATTTGTTTCTCTCATTGCTCACTGACATTCCAGAAGCTCAAATTTTAAAGTGGAAAAAACAAACATCCAGATTCAATGGGAAGGAAGCAAAACCCTCCAGCTAACCATCCCCAGATTTTTTATCTAGGATTCTTTGTTAAAATGTGATTATAGTGGAGGATGAATATCAGCTTAGTGTGATGATAAAGGTGTGCAAAAAATCATCAGGGGGAACTTGCAGCACAGCGGCACTGAAGCAGAATTTATGGACAAATCTGATGGAAAAATGACACATTCTCCCTTTCTTTTGTTTTAATAAATACGTAAATAAACTGTAAAGAAAAAGGAGAAAAAGTTTTGTTCAAATTAAAGGCAGTGCAATGTCACTCACTAACCACATCAATCAGTCGTTATGGGTGGAAATTATTTTGCTACGTGATAACTAATCTACAACTAAGTTTAACATGGTATAGAAGACCAACAAAACCAAATCATCATGCTGCTGAATATTTGAAATATATTAACTGTATCCACATGCTTGCAGTGAGGTTGTTTATTCTGTGAGCCAAGCAGGTGGCTCTCTTAGATTTAAAGAGCATGGAAGCAAATGTTAAAAAGCGTTCCTCTACAAGAACTGACTAAAATGGTTGTCACAGACATTCTTCAGAAGAGCAGTGTGCTTGAAAGAAAAAAACACGAATGAGTAAAGAGTTTATTGGAGAAAATGACAAACATATAACGGACAGAAAATGATGGGCTGCTCAGCTAGAATTCTGGTAAATTGAATTCAGTATTTGCAGAGCATCATTCACGATAAATGTGAATGATAAAATAAAGAGTTCCAGTTTATTTACTGAAACTGAATGCACAGCCAGTTCAGTTCATTTATATGGACAGATTTAAAGTCAGTTACATACATTCCAATACATTCTAGAAGTAAACGGAATAGAATGCAATTGCAAATGAACAGTGCTGAGACAGACTGCTTCACAAAAGCCAGCAAAAAGCAATATGCCAAGATATTTCAGTTTCCAAGATGCATTTTAATGAGAATATTTTAAATATGCTGTACACAAAAAACACTCAACAAAGATATTTGATAATTTTTGCTTAATGAGTGAAAGAAGGAATGTTTTGTTGTTTAAATGCAATTTGCATTTGCAAGTTTCATTTCCAGAGAAAACAACAAAGATTAGACATCAAAAAGCAAACATTTCTTGTTGAAAAACTGAACATTTCATGCAATTGTCCTAATGTTTTACAACTTAAGGTGCCAGAAGTTTTCTACCGTTGAAAGAATATTGTTATTTTTGAAGTTAATGAGTTTATCCTGCACCTTCCTCCTGCAGAGCTCAAAGAAGGGGTGGAGCAACGAGCGAACAGTGGAACAGTTCCAGTTCACCCAGTGGCCTGATATGGGTGTCCCAGAGTTGTCTCTGCCGCTTCTCAGCTTCATTCGCAAGTCATCCAGAGCCAACACAGACAACATGGGCCCAGTGGTGGTGCACTGCAGGTCACATGAAGCTTCACTGTCATCTTCACCTGAGCTGATGCTGGAAGTGTCTCTGACTGCTTGTTTTGCTGCGCAGTGCTGGGGTTGGCCGGACAGGCACGTACATTGTCCTGGACAGCATGCTGAAACAGATATCACACGAAGGAACCATTGACATTCCTGGCTTCTTGAAGCACATCCGGACACAAAGAAACTTCCTGGTTCAGACTGAGGTCAGAGTTCAACTTGCTACTTAAACACATGCAGCATTTCATTCTGATAATGCAACAGAGACGAGTAGGATAAAGTATGTGTCTCCTCTGTGCAGGAATAAAGCATTTTTTTCTCGCTAAATTTTTTTATATCGCCCAATTTCACAACACATCATCCAAAAGTAATTTCAATATGAAACTACTAAAATTATTTACTTGCACAGATTTTTTTTGCACTTGTCTCCATTCGGTACAATAAAAGCAGCAAGGTTGTCTGTTAGGTTTGCCTTAAAAAATACATAAGAAGAGGTTTTATTACAAACTGTAGCAATATACTGTTCCTCCTTCTACAGGAACAGTATATTTTTATCCATGATGCTTTGGTGGAGGCCATCTTATGTGGGGACACTGAAGTACTGGCAGCCCACCTTCACAATTATGTGGGTGAGCTGCTGACTCCAGGACCATCTGGGAGGACTCGCCTGGACAAACAGTTTAAGGTGAGCTGACACACTCATGCAAAATTAATGGAGATTAGGGTGATGGTAGAAGGCCTTCCAACCACAAGGACTTGGGGGTCATCATCAAAGATAAATCATCAAAATACCAGAGAAAACATGCAAAAAGCTGCTCAGCAGTTATAAGACGGGTTTGATAGATTTTGATTTAAAAAATTACATTTTTTAAATCATTACTGATGACAGTCATCAGTAATGATTCTCTCTCTCTCTCTCTCTCTCTCTCTATATATATATATATATATATATATATATATATATATATATATATATATATATATACTGTATATACTGTACATATACAGTATATTTGAAAGGTTTTATTGGCTCTAGTGGCCTTTATTTGATAGTGAATTGACAGTAAAGAGGGCAATGAGAGAAGGGAGAAGACCTGCAGCAAAGGTCACCAGGCCGGGAATCGAACTTACAACAGCCACATTGAGGAGTGTTGTAAGCTGGGGTTAAGTTGTGCTTAACCCCAGCGCCACCACAGCACCCCAGTCATGAGATATATTTTTGATATGTCATTTTAAATATAATGTAAAAAAGCAGAAATTGTTTTTGGAAAATGTATACTTAATTGTAAACCTAAATCTGTTCAAGTAAGCAATTAATCAAGTTTATTTGTGCAGCCCATGAGTCAGGTCTGAACGCTGGTTAGAATAGACAAACTAAATGTGCTCAGATCCATGTGTCCTCATACTTCCATACACCCATTTCTTCTGTGCAAATGTACTCTTGTGGATTTAAATATGCCATATTTTGATTAAAAAAAAATCTGCACAAGTCTTTATATATCAGGCTCCATTTTTTGACTACCATTAGTTAGGACAGCAGAACCTAAAGGTTAGCTCTTTTCTGTTCTCCACAGCTGGTGTGTCACAGTGAAGTGAAGCAGAGTGATTTCTCCAGCGCTCTGCAGGACAACAACTCCAGCAAGAACAGGGACTGCTCTGTGATACCTGGTGAGACTGCCTCATGGTAACACCATGAACTGCTGGAACGCCACATCAGTCTCAGTCACACATTTAAATCTTTCCACTTCAGCTCCTGTTTACATGATCCACAAAGTACTTAACCTGATCTCTTCTCTCTTGTAGCTGAGAGGTCACGAGTGTGTCTATCTATAACAGCTGGAGAGACGACCGACTACATCAATGCCTCATTCATCACTGTAAGACCAGCAAATCTCCGTTGTAACTAAATCTTAGCCAGAATCATAGGAGAGGATGAAGGTGTGTTTCATGAGGGTTCCCATAGGATGTGAATCTCTCTTTTCATTAACACACAGCCAAAGGAGCCTGTTAACAGCTTCATTACTTTTATATAAAAGTCAGCCTTCAATGTTTCAGCATCAGTGCTTCAGAGGTTTATTTGTTCTGTGATGCCATTGAGGGATCAAATGGTATTCCAGTCATTTCTTGAACTAGTTGGAGCTTTAATCGCCTGTACAAAGGTATGGCTTTGTTTTGCAGGGCTACAGACTAAACAGAGAGTTCATCATTACCCAGAATCCCTTGCCTGGCACCATAAAGGACTTTTGGAGAATGATATGGGATCACAATATCCAGGTCATCATCTCACTGCCTGGGGTAAGCAAAAACGATTCATTTCAAATGATATTCTCCAAATGGGAAATGATGGTCCAGGAACACTGAAAGCTTTCAGCTGTGGGCAAAACACTTCTCTCCATTTTATTAGAAAAATAATTTTTGGTACTATTTCATTGTCATATTTGACACATTATTCTATAACCCTCCATTTATTTCAACTGAGTCTGAGACTTCCTGGATCAGGCAGCACATTCCCAGCCTGTTATTGTCCAGCTTCCTGATCTCAGCTAGTCAGAGTGACACCTGCTGGGGTCTTCTGCTGCTGCAGCCCACCTGCTTCAAGGCTTCATTTTCTGTACATTAAGAGTTCATTCACAGCGTCCTGCATCCATTGGTTGGAATCAGCTCCAGTTGTCTTTATATCTTCCTAAACCAGCTCTGACCTCAAGAGGACATTTCTTTCCACACAGCTGCCACTCCCGTGATATTTTCTCTTTTTCAGATGAACAACAAGTACTGACAACCAGAACCTGCTGGGTCAAAGTGGCTTAGATCCCACTTTGTCCTCATTCTGATGCTCACTTTGAACTTAACCAATCTTCACCTCAGTGTTACCGGGTTCCTGTTTGGTTGGTTCACTACTTATTGCCAACAACTGAACAGCTGTTCCTAGCTGTGAGGGTACATGACAATAATTGATCTCTTACTTTTTGTTATCTGATAATGTACGGTCATTTTCATGCAAAGAACTGTTAATGATTGGTCCCATCTCCAGGAGAGCCACACCCCCCTCCTCTGCTCTGGGATTCTTCCTGGAGCAAAGCTCAGCTGTCAGTTAGCGTTAGCCTTCCCATGTCTCTCTGTCAACAGACTACAGAGGAGGCGGAGCTCTGTGCCCTGCGTCCTAGCAATGAGCCATCCATCAGCTTCAACATGTTCACTGTGACCCAAAAGAGTGAGGCCCACATCTGTCTGTCCAATGAGGACATGCTGGTGGTCCGGGAATACGCCCTGTCTGCTGCAAAGGTTAGCCTAGCTTCTTTTGCACCATGACATTCTTAATAATAGCAGATAGTGCGTGTTGCAAACATGTGTCATATAAGCCACTAAAACATTAGTGGCTTCTTAATTTCACTTGAACACATAAATAAACTATTGTACTGATCTTACAACACAAAAGTATCACTGAAGCTGTTCTTACAACTCAGAAAGATTTTGTGTGCAGAAGGCATCTGGTTGGCATGTCAACTCTTCTCATCTGGACAGGATGACTTTGTTCTTGAGGTGAAGCATTTCCTCGCCCCCTGCTGGCCGAACCCTGACAGTCCCATCAGTAACACCTTTGAGCTCATCAGCCTGGTGAATGAAGAGAGGGCGAGCAGGGACTATCCCACCGTGGTCCATGATGAGTAAGACCCTCTCCAGCCCGTTAGCATACTTTTTGGGTCTTCTTTTTCCAAAAGGTTTTACATGAGATGAGTCCTGGTGTTTTTCTCCTGCAGTGTGGGCGGAGTCACGGCAGGAACATTCTGTGCTCTGTCGTCCCTAAAGCAGCAGCTGGAGGCTGAAGGTTCGGCTGATGTGTTCCAAGCAGCCAGGCTGACAAACCTCTTGAGACCAGGAGTCTTCAGTGATGTCGTGAGTCTCACAGCCAGTTTATTACAGATCTGTTTGTTACACTCTTCAGTTCGACATTTGAGTTATGGATAAATGCAGTTCAACTCATTTACAAACACATTTTAATCAATTTAGTTGGAATTTTGATGGTGATTATTGTTTACAGCAAATAAAAATCACAAATTTTGTCTCTCAGAAAATTACAGTATTACACCAGACCAATAAAAAGGAATGCGTGCTTAATGAAAAGTATGTCCATGTACTGCACAGTGTCTTGGGCTCCTTTTGCATGAATTACTGCATGCAACAGAACAGCGGAAACCAGCCTGTGGTTCTGATGAGTTTGCTTCAGTAGTTTATACTTCCTCCTGACCCATAGATTCTGTATTGGTTAAGGTCAGGTCAGTTTGTTGGTGTTACCGTGGCGATTGAAGCAGGCATTATCAGTATTGGCAGTGTGGACAGGTACCAAGTCCTGCTGGAAAATAAAATCATCAGCTCCATACAGCTGGTCAGGTGAGGGAAGCATTAAGTGCTCTAGAATTTCCTGGTAGATGGTTGCATTGACTGTGGACTTCAGAAACCCAGTGGACCAGAACCAGTGCATGACATGGCACCCAGAACATCAGTGGATTCTGTTCCTTGCCATTCTTCCTCCAGACTCTAGGATCTTGATGTCCAACTGCAATTCAAATGTTTTAACTGGAAAGGAACCATGGACCAGTGAGCACCTAGCTAGCTAGTTTCCTTCTTAGCCCTGGTGAGAAGCTTCTGATGTGGTCTTTGGTTCAGGTTGTCTGTCTCTACGGAAAAGGAATGTGACAATTCTAGCTCAAGTAGGGTGTGTTTGGTGGCTCTTGATGCTCTAGCATCAGTCAACGCCTTCAAAGTTTAAACCAAACAGATTTGTTTTCAATGTAATTACATTTCAATGCAGTGTATTTGTAAAACACCAACAGATGTCCAATAATGTCAAAATAATGAGAAGTTCTGGACATGTTTTCCCAAAGAACTAAAGCAAAAAAGTAAATTCAAACCAGTCATACAAACAAATTCTAAGTCAAGTACATACACTCCCATCTGATCCTGGTTATCAAGCAATGCATCAGGTTCAATTTATCATTCAGGTCAGTTTAATAGTTTCTATCTAAGGAAATCCAGCAGATTGCATTGAATTATTGACTTAGAGAATTCACTTCTCCTGGACAAATATGTAGCGACAGTGGAAAGAAAAAGTCCCCTTTAACAGGAAGAAACCTCCAGAGAACCAAAACCTGAACCAGAACCAGAACCAGAGCCTGGCTCAGTGACATCTGACGGTTGAAGAAGTCAAAATTTGCTACACAATTGTCTTAAGGCTGAAGTTATCACTGCTGCGCACAGATTTCAATCAAACTGTTAGTTTCCACTCAACATTCCATGTCTAGAAGCTTGGATACAGCATTCTGAGTAGCTGGCTTCTTCAGCAATGCCTTTCTCAATTTAGTTCAATTTGATTGAGAAATGCCTTATTAACCCAACAGGAATATTAAATGTTAACTGATACCATACGGTTTTCTTCAAAGAAAGAAGCTTATTTTATAGAGAATTTCAGTCACTCTCCTTGACAACTGTCAAGCAGTCTGACCAATGGCATCAGACCATTCCTGTATTGGTCTGATGTAATATTACTGAAATTTTAGAAGACATGTTTGATTTTCAGCTGCTGTAATCCAGAATCATCAATACTAACAGAAATAAACACCAGAAAGAAACATTTCGATGATATTCTGATTCACTAATGAAAATCTTTCAGTTTATCTGTATAACAGCCAACTAATAAAGGCCACCTCAGTGATATTACCATGTTTTTGAATCTCAGCTCAGAAAATAGTGAAAAATATTAAGTAATGCAAATGAATTCTGAAACTGTCAGACAGAAGCTGGATTATCCCAGAATAAAACAGCCAATCACGGCTCAGCAGTGTGCCACAGTGACAGGGTCCAATGCAGGACGAATGCTCCCAGCTCTTCATTGGAGACGCTGAACAGCAGACGGATGGTCCAGAACAGAGCAAACTCATCGGGTCAAGAATCAGCTGTTCATTTACATGTCAAGATAAAGGGTCACTCGTTTGAAGGCAGCTTTGTGGATATTTTGTACCAGGAAGACAGGTGGTTTGAGAGAGGACTGAAAGAAGCCAACTGCTAGGGCCTAGCCAGCAGCTAGATGAAGATGGGACTTGTTCATATATTGAATGTGTTTTATCAGGTTTAAAATAAATGTAAATGCTCTAAAAACTAGAAAACTGCTTTATGATGGACTATCACATGAAATCAAAACTAAAATCCTGGAACATTTTTATCTGAAATGAGATGAAATGTGAAAAGCTGGCTAAACCTCGGATTGAGTCTGTTACTGTGAACCAAATAAGATCAAATTTAGCTCCGAGTTGATGCTACCTGGGTTTATCTTACATGTGTGTTAAGCGGAATAGTAGCAAGAGACTGAGTGGAGTGTGTTTTTGCAGGAGCACTACCAGTTCCTGTACAAAGCCATGCTGAGCATCATCGGGACACAGGAAGCAGAGAAAACCCTCCTATTCTCTGACAACAATGGAACCACCACTGACAGCCTTGAATCTCTTGTGTAAAAAGTCCTGATAGGATAAGTTGTACTTTATGTTCTTCAAGCATTAATAGAATCACTTTTGACAGACTTTATTCAGGCAGATTCTTAACAGCTTTGCTGAATTTGGACTCTTTCTGCTTTTATATTGTGTGCCTTTTGTATTCCTTTTGTTGTAGTTCATTACATTTTATACATTAACTGTCCAAGGTTTTAATGTACCATCCTGAAAATTTGTACTAAACTCTTTTTAAACATTGTATTTATTGGCACTGAGCCTAAAAAGGGAAGCTGCACCTTTTCACATCAAATGTTTTCCATGGCTCTGCCACTGGAGTCTATTCTGTGAATACCACTGCAACAGTAGCTACGGTGTGCTAAACAAGATAAGGATGTGGAATAATAAAACGATCGAATGTAAATAATATGGTAATCACTTTGATGGACCAAATTTCTATTTATACTTCTAGATTCTATATTTTTAGTGCAAATAAATGCTTTGATTCTGTTTAGCTAAAGGTGATTAATGATTTTATACTCAGTTTTGTAACAAACTAAATGTGTTGCATGTGATTACTGCCTATGTAGATCTTTAGTTGGATGTGAAACACTGCCGGAGTCTTACATTGGGGACTAAAGGGATAAAGTGAAAGAATTGCAAGCAAAAAAAAACCTGTTGGTTCTTTAAAGTGTTCCTATGTAAACTTGCAAGCTGCAATTACTGAAAGAAGATAGTTTCTATTAAAACTATTTGTGTGTGTGTGTGTGTTTATATGTATATAAATGTATACATCTATAACACAAACAGAAGGTATTCCGAGTGCTTCACTGTTTCCACACTTCATGTTACTGTCATGATGTCTAAAAGTAGGAGCCAAATGCAGAGGATTGGAGAGCAAAGGAACATTCAACCAGAAATTCTAAAGCAGAAAACTACAAACACATTGTGTCAAAAACCACTGAAAACAAGTTCTTAAAAACAGTAACAGAAGATTCTTATCTAATGTTCAATGGCTACTTGTTCCACAAATTAACAGGAAAGGGCCGGTCTTGGAGCTTCAGCCTAGGTTTTGGTACAACCAACAGAAGCCGGTCAGCCAGGCTTGGTGAAACATTCAGCTAGAGCAAGTTGGAGAGGTAAGGATGAGCAAGACCATTAAGGCATTCAAAGGCCAAGAGTAGGATTTTAAAATCAATTTTTTGTTGCTCTGGAAGTCAACGAAGGGATGACACAACAGGTGAGATGAGTTTGTTTAGCTGATCATCTCCTAGACGATCAGCTTAGACAGGTGTACTGGTTTCTTTACAGTAAAATTTATTTTAAAACAAAAACCAAAAGTTCTTTATAAGTTCGGAACCATCTTTCCATCAGTGATCCATTAGGAGCCACTTATCAAATCTTTGAAATCTTTAAAAATCCATCTTCAGATATTTTCTGACCCCCACTTTTCATGTTTCAACCTGTCTTGTTTTGTGAAGGGAAGAGGGAAGCAGCAAGATATCCCAATTTGAATTTCTGTTGAAAACAGAGTCTGGTTCAACATATGGATTATACATATTCCTTTTATGAAGTTCTTTGTCATTATCCCTGCACCGTTTCTTATGAGTTAATCCAGGCTAAGACTCTGTAAGAAATGCGTCTTTTCAGGTCAGAAAATAGGTCAAGAGCCCAGAAATTGTTCTGACCTGCTGCCAGATCTGCAAGTTCATTTACATTTTTGACTTTAATAATTACATCCTCAATTATCCTCTGCTTGGTGGCCCAGTTTGCTTGGCTGCCTCCAAATCAAGCAGAAGTAAAAACACAAGTCAGCAATTTCTTTTTTCTTTTTCTCCCGAGTGAGAACTCAGCTGGAGATCAAGGAGCTGACAGGACACTGCAGCAGTTCAATTTACTGGCTACAACAGATCCTGATCAATGAACATCAATCTACACAGTGACCAATGTTTATATGATTCTGATAAATTTACCATCATGCTTATGGTCAGATTTGTTGGTCTAAAAATGCCAAGATTGATTTAATTTTTTTAAGGATTAAATAAAACAAGCAAATATGCATTTTCCACAATAACTGATTCTAAATTATTTAGATAAATATTGAAACTGTGTCATCTACTTTAATGCTCTTTATTTTTTTAAGAAATCATCACATTACTTTGCAGGAGTTTAATTATGTAACCATCTCATTTCTGTCAAAAAGGAAAAACATAAACAAAACCCCACAACAGAAGTATTTCAGATATTGTGACCTCAAACATTTAGAAAAAAAACTTTTGACAAGCTGTTCATGTTGGAGTTTTATGGAACTGATCTCTCCAGAAATAAAACTGAATTGTCTCCTGAATTACATTCTAAAGCCTCTCAGTCTTTCTGATATCTACACATTACAAACATTTCTTTTAAGATGACATGGAGTCATCTATATCTATAAATATATATATCTGCTATATTCAAAAAACTTCCTTTTCTCTATTTGAAGAGAATTAGAACCTGTGATTGATGAATGAAACACTGACCAGGTCAGTGTCGGCAGTGCAACATGTTTTCTACTAATAATGCAACAGTCAGACATTTCTACTTAAAATGATACAAATAGGTGTAAACATTTGCATCCAGAATAATTTTGCTGATGAAGGTAAAGTACTACAAAGTCATAAGAGAAAGAAAGAAAACATTTCCAAGGCTTGCAGTTTGACAGACATCTATGTGAAACTGCTCCAGAACTGTTGGTGCACATCAGCTGGGAGCTCCAGTCAGGCTGGATGAGGTCCAACTTCAGTTTGGAGAACATTTCTTACAACATGAAGACCTGACTGTGAGGTTTCAGCCACACACTGAGCATTCAGCGGCAGGATTCATCTCATTGCAAGCTGTGACGTTTTCTCAGCTGGTCTCTACAGCAGGTCTGCACTTTGATGTCTGAGAGGTTTTGTTCTTCTGGTTTCATTCATGTTGTCTGACCTAAATATTTTCAACTGATACACATGAGAAGTTAGGAAAAAACATTTGAATTATTGAACATCAGCTGCATCCTGAATTTCTGACCTGAGACTGCAAATTTTGAGCATGAATTTCCTTTCAACTATTTTAACTAATTATTCTACGGATGTCCAAATTTGGTGATTTTGGACTCAAATATCTGTTCTGCCTACCGCTGCTTTCACATTTTTATTAACACTTAAAATTTTATTTGACAAGCAAGTAGGTCTAACAAAAACATTTCTTAAAAAAAATAAAATAAAATAAAACAATCAGACGGCCAGCAGACAGCTGGGTTTTATAGTGTTAAAGGAATTGGTGTAAAATGATCAAAAGCTGATTTTATCCACTTTTGAAATTCTTTGGACTTCTGCCGGTTCTCTAACGTCTGCAGACTATGTTCTACTCCTGTAGGGTGCTCTTGGATATGATGTGCAGTCCTTCCTCCTTCAGCCGAGCCAACGCCGGCCTATAGATGTCACTGGTCATTGGGACCAGCAGACCTTTTGTACTGATTTCCCCTACAGAGAGAAAAAAAGTGTTTGGTTCTGTTGTATCAGTCGTGTTAGAAAAACTAACAGCAGCAGCAGCAGTCGTTTCTGGCTAATGAAAACATTTTCATTCCCTTCACAGACAGCTTTGCTTAGTGTCACTACTGATGTAACATTAGTTACTGATGTAGCACTAGTTTATAATTTGAACTTAGCTACAATCTTGACAATAGCTTGTTTGCTAACTTTAAGCCACTCCATTCTTAATTTAATTTTTGTTAACTTCTAAACTTAAATTAGGATTTTATTAGGTAAATTGTTCATGTTGCCATGTTAGTTTACATTACTTAGCTTATATGATTAAGCAATCAAAATGCAAATGCTATCTTATATGCTATTGCAAGCTGGTAAACATATGTGTTGGTTAACATTAACTTGCATTATGCTAATTCAACTTACACAAAAATTTCAAATGTTGGAATCAGTCGATGATCGTTTAATGCCCAACTTTTAAATTGTAATGTCTCTGCTATGTTGATTGGTAGATTGTGTTTGCAGGCCATTCTTTGATGGTAGCAGCATTAGCAGTAGCTCTGTTACTTCAGTTATTTTTGCAGACTTTTGTTTATAACTTTATTGTGCTGAGGCATTGCATGTTTGAAGATGCTTCTGGATGCTGTGCAGCTGGAAGGAATTTTGCTCTACTTTTTTTATTTTAGGCTGTTATTATGTGTAACCATGGCAACAAGGTATGAGAGCAGCTAATTAGCTTCTCAAAAGCTCAAACAGTACTTAAGCTACATCACAAATCTCAGAGGAGTTGAAACAGAAACTTCATGGATACAAAACAGGATCGAAGAGAGGAGGAAGTTAAAACCAGCTCTTCATCATACTATACTATAATATTATACTATACTAATCCTTACTCCAACATCTCTGCCAGGTTTTCTAACATTCAGCCTGATAGCGATTTAAAGAGGAACAGCAAAAGAAAATGAGGATTAGCAGAGCAAGCCAATCACAGGTTGTTACAATCAAGGCATTTTGCTGTGAATATTGTCTTTGCCGTCTGTCATAGAGCAAAAATCTGCAGTCAGAGGTCTCTTCAAATTTGTTGCAAGACTGACTACTACTAGAAATCCTCCCTGGCCATAGCATCAGCATCTACAATGACTCTTTCATGATAGTTTGATGATTTCAGGTACAACCAAATTTATAATTTCCCTTTGGGATAAAGGATTAATGACTGAACTGAATTAGACTGCACCAGCCAGAAATGAGTTCTGACCTGATTGAACTTTTATAAGTCTTTTTAACTGAGAAGAATGGAGAGACAATGGTAGATTGACTAAGAGTCACAGAATCAGTACATTCCAGGAAAAAGGGTCCAACTGGAACAAGTGGGGATCTGGTCAGATTTTGATTCATACATTACAATTACCTTATTGTTTTTGAAGCCTCATCATTCCTAACAGCTAGAAAATCTTTGTTTGGAGCGTCTGTATTACTAATGTGATAACTTACAGAGAGGCATCACTAACCATCGAGAACCATGCGGGCACCAATGGCTGCTGGGTATCCTACAGTCTTGGCCATGGCAGAGAAACCGTTTGGTTCCCCATAGACCACCAGGCTGATCTGTCGCATCTCCAGCTCCCCAGTTGGATGTCGAATTCCCACGTCGTTCCTCATGATTATCAAGTCCCGCTCACCTTTAGCTGGATCCAGTAGAGAAGAATCAGTTTCATGCCTGACTGTGTTCCTCTGGTCAGCACCAGCGGTCACCCCACTCACCAAAAGAGAGCTTGGCTTCCAGGTGCTTTGCGAGTGCAGCCAGAATGGTGTCAGCATGAGGCACAGCGTCGTCGCTCAGCATCCCCAGCCTGCAGCCACACACAGACAGCTTGGATTCCTCCTCATCTTACTTTCACTTTACACTAAAGTGTAAATATCTGCTGCACTGCTGCTGGGGCCACTCATCCTTGCACTGAGGTACAAGGATGTGCAGTTGATTTTTCTAGCTTCTTTGCTGTTGAATTAAATAAATGGACTCATTGAATTTAAGCTGTTGGTCATTGAGTTGTCCCCCCTGACCTCAGTGCCTGCATGGCCCTCATCTCTTCATCCCTGGCAGCAGGCGACCTTGGCTTGGAGAAGGTTGTATAGCTACACCACTTCAGGTGTCCTTGTCAGAACAGGGGCCTCAAAGTGTGCTCCCATGTTGCTAAGCAGAGAAGCCACAGTAAGAGCAGCTTGATGTGCAGCATCTGCTCCCAGCCAGATCAGTTGCAGCTCAGCAGAGGCTTGTGTCACTTTCATGCCAGAACATTGTTCTTAATGCAACAGATACATTGCATGAAGAATGTATCTGAGGTAAGACATTGCATTGTCTTAACTCGGTGAGTAATTTTAAATTATTCATATTGACCAAGGTATTGATAATTGTGATTCCAATGTTTTTCATAACTGTATGCATATCTGTATAAACTGAAGATAAGCCATAATCAAGTCAAAATAATGTAACAAAATTCTTATTAATATTCATTAGAACTTTCTACAGCATTATCAACGATCTCGCTCCATTCCCGCATGCGTCCACTAGGTAACACATTTGGTGAATCTTCCAAATCACCTTCAGTTCATGCCACTAACGGTCATTACAGTGGACACATGTCAAGTCCTATAAGTTTGGCAAAAATCTGACAAGAATTCAGAATGATGTTGCTCTGTCATCAGACAGGTTTAAATCTGTATGAATCAAAAAGTAAAAAAAGACATCCAGGAGCAAAACAGCCAACTTCATGTTCAAAGGGGGCGGGGCTAAGGTGATGTCCCCAATTGACCATCGGAATATTAAAACTGATGATCTGTTATGACACACCAAGAGTTTCATGCATCAAACCTTGATGTTTTATGGCAAATAGTAAGATTTTGAGGTTTGGCCACACCCACATGCTTTGATGCAGCAAAAAGCTTTTGATAACTTTCGATCTTCAATGCCTTAAGACTGGGCTAAAAAAATTTGAAGCCAGCATGTCAAAAGCCGTAGAAGGATTTCGCGCAGACACAATGTCTGTAAGACAGACAAAATGGTGGCTTTGATCCAAAATGGTTGACACCCTGTGGGGTTTAGCCCATGGGTCCAAAAACGTTTTTGTATATTCTGAGGTTCAACATTTTCAAAAGCTCACGGTTTTGATACGTTTTTAAGCCCCCATATGAGCAAACTGACCAAGTTTGAAACCAATCGATTAAAGTCTCTAGAATTTTGTTCAAAAGCCCAGACTATAAATAGCCAAAATGGGGTAAAAATTAGAACTTAAATCCAAGATTATTGACTTCCTGTTTGGTGTAGAGGATAGGTCTTGTCCTTATCATAAAGTGAGGTCAATGTGAAGTGTGTTTTGAAAAGTTGCTGGGGGCTGCTGTTGAGTAGGTTTTGGTGCTACTTTCATGAAAACCTTAAAATATGTAAATTTGTGAAAAGTTTCATGATTTTAAATATGTTTAGGTCTCCAAGCAGTCAATTTATTTTCTCATAAAATGATAAACATTTCAATAGGCTTTTGTAGTGCTTTAGCTTGTAAGGCCTAATTAAAAGCCCAAATATATCTACATTCATACCAGTGATGAAGTTCTGAACTGAATGGAGCATTAGCTTCACTCGTTTCCATGTAAAGCAACATTCTATCTCATCTAGGTTAGGTCATGTTTTCTGGGTGGTCAACTGGACTGGCCTGTTCTGGTCAGTGAGTGTGTGTGGAGCTGCTATGTTGGTGTCGCACCATCTCAAGGTGTCCATTCTGAACTGATCCTCTCCAACCTGCTTATAGACTGCTCCCTCAAAAGCTTCTGGGGACATGGAGGAGGGCAAGCCCATCTGATGACAGAGGAGTTCTTTCTGCACACAAGAAAGAAAATGAAAAAACAGTAAAATGTTTTTTATTTATTTATTTTCTTCAGCACCTGAACAATTTTAAACCTATAGTACACTTAATTTTCTATCTGTGGTGGAGTTTGTCTCTGTGCTCCTCTTCAGTTCATCAATGGTCTCTTAACTCTTTTTACCCAGCCTCCATGCCTACGTTTCTAAGTGTGCTAATTTATTTTACCTCTTTCATTTTTCATCTCATCTCAAAAGAAAAGATTCAGGAGTGTTTTCAGGCAGATTAGTGGCAGGATGAAAAATCTATCAACCACTTGATGGCTGGTAAACATCCTGAAAAGATTGAACTCTCACAAGCATAAAAGCTAACACTATTTGCCTTTAAGTCATGAGTATGAGAAGCCTCTGTTCACTGCAGCCTTGATACTGATAAACAAGTGTTGGCAGCAGTAGACTTCTGTCAATTGATGAGATAGAAAACATTAATTAAACTAAAACGGAGCACAGATCAGAGGACTGCTTATGAACCATTTGCTGCAGCAATTCATACCCAGGAGATGGTAGACGTAGGGTGCTGGAGGACAGGATTGGGCTCAGTATTGATCAGTCCCAGCTTAACAAAGCCACCCATGGCATTGGAGAAGCCCTGTGGAACACAACAGGAACTTGATGAGAGACAAACACTGACAGGAGGCAAAGACAACCAGAGGACTATCTCCATCAGCACCAAACCTGCAGGCTGCTTTTAGGAATTTTATGAGTATAAGGCCTAATATAGGACATTATTCACCTGTTAAACACAGACAGGAAATGCCAAGAAAGAAACTAAGGAGTACTTACCAAAAACAAAATGTGTTAATAAAACACCATTTACATCCTAATGTAAATTTCTCTTCATATTTATACAAAGGTCATCCTGAAGTTCACCAACAGCTGAAACCAGAAGTTTATATACAGACATTATAGTGGATTTAAATAGTTTATAATAGTCTTTGTAAACTCCTGATTTTACGTCCCTACAGTACAGACAGGCTCATCTGCTCAATTACAGGCAGGCATGGCCGGAATGGGATGTCCAGCTGTCATAACTATGAGGCAACTTCTGGGTCCAAGCAGAGACGCATGGAGGTGGCAGCATCATGCTGCGGGGCTGTTTTGCTGCAGGAGAAACTGGTGCACTTCAAAAAAATAGATGGAATCATGAGAAAAGAACCGACTCAGTTCCACTGGTTCTGTCCTCAGACCTCATCCTGATTGACATTCTGCTCTGGGACCGTCAGTCGTCTTTGGTTATGGTTAACAATCAAAGCCACAGATGTAGAGTCAGTTGTGTTTCTGTTGTTGCTTTAGTTTTTAAAGTGTGTCATAATGAAATAACGTATGCACTAACTCATAACAGCATGTGGCATGATTTATTTTCTGATATTTTAAAACTTAATTTTTAAACTTAAAGCTTCATATGAAAAAATCTCATCCTAAGGAAACCCATCACTACCATGTTTCATTTAACAGAAGGAAATGTTTAAAGATGCAGAATTTTGTATTTTCCATGCACACAGTGCATGGAAAATACAACAGCATTTTTCAGCATTGTATAAATCAACCATAACTTAACAAATTTGACTGTGGTTTTAACACCTTGAAATTGTCCTCGGTCTCTTTAAGAAGCTTCTGGGCTTTCTGACACTCCGCCTTCAGCACATGATCACAACAATGTTTCTCTGTTCAGTCGCTAACAACATTTTTACCAGTGTTGTACTGAAAAGTAGCTAATATGATTAGCTCAGCAGAAACGTAGTTCCACCCGGTGAGTGGGGGAGTCATGGTTGGGGGCTGCTCGATGGAGACTGCAGCTCCAACAAGGAGCTGCATGGAAAAAGTAACTCTCTGTGTGAGCAAGCATTTAGGCTTGCACAGACAGATGGTTACCATGGTGATTAACGTATTTCTCAAACATGCGTGAAAGAATCAAAACAACATCAAAACTTCAGACTGATAATCTGCGTGCTCTCAAATTATGGCAGAGAAATTTCCCCAGCGTAGCCACTGTACCTTGAAGCGCAGGGTTCCCCTGATGAGTGTGTGTGCCGTCTGGATGCCGTACGCTTCGGCGTACTTGGTGCTGTCGCGGTTGGGAAATCCCTCCAGGCTGAAACCTGGGAAGAAATCCATTGCTGTGGCCGAATCCATCAGAGTCCCACCTGGAGGGATGCTCACCACCTTGAACACACGAGTCTCATCAGACTTCTCCTTTAGACAAACTGCAGCGCCAGGAACAGATTCTGCTGAGAAAAGCTTAAATGCTGTTAATGTCCCTCTGAGGCTTCCATACCTCGCCATCTCTGAGAAAGACAGCTGGGCTTATTGTGTTCAGAAGGACACCGTAAGGACTCCAGCTGAACTTGTAGCGAAGAGGATTGTCTGAACACTCCGGAGCAGGAAGCCCACCGCAGAAGGAGCTGTAGGACTCCACCTAGACAGCAGTGATTCATATGAGGCTGTTAGAGCCTGTAGCCTGTAGCCTATAGCCCATATAGGTGGAATGTTTCCCTCTCTCTCAGTGTGCGAGCTGACTCACAGTGCAGCCATCAGCCTTGGCCTGGTCGATACACTCCTTGGCCAGCATGTGATCGATGCCTGGATCCAGTCCCATCTCGTTCACAATGGTGATGCCTGCTTCCTCCACACTCACACACACATGCATACAGGGAGACTCTTAAACATGTAGGTTTTGAACTGGTTTCTTTCTATTACATATGTCTTTTACTTTAAAACTAACACAATAACAATATCTAAAATATTTAAAATGTTTGTTTTTCCAGCACACTGGTTTTCAAGGCCAACCAGTTGGTTTAGCGGCAGCTTTTTCTTCTCGTTTCTACCCACTCTAGAAACGCTCTCAGGTCAGTTCACACCAGCAGCTGTTTTGGGTCACTATGATAAAAAGGTTGATGATGGCGAGGTCAACATTCAGAGGGGGATGCTTGGACCAAAATCTCCATCTTGAATGGTAATACAGAGGATTTTCCAACAGTTTCTGTTCCTCTGTGAGTTTATCAGTTTAGCTAAGATATTGCTATGCTCCATTTTTCTTATTTACTTTTTCTGTTCATCAGTTGGTGTCATTTGTTGATAGTTGTGAATGCTGCTGTGGTTTATATGATGCTTATGTTGCTCTGGTTAGCGTAATACAAATCCTGTTCTGGATAAATGTTGCTATGATTTCTTTTTTGATTGCCAATATTGATGGGGCTTTTATTGCCTTCTTTAAGTTTCTGCTGCTGTTGTAATGTTAATGTTTGATACGATGTTTGCTGGGTCAGATGGCCATTCGGATGCAGTGCTGAAGTTCTAATTGCTAACTCAGATCTCTGAACACTAACATCTGCAAAACTTTACAGATTGTCAGATAAATTCAGGGATTTGTTTGGTGTTGTGGCTCCAGTAGAACCTGGATAAATCATTCTGGGTTAATTTTATGTTTGTAGCCAAGACTATTTCCTCCAATATCTGTGTGTTTTAGTTCTTTTAGGTAGGAAGGCCTGTGTTGCTTGGTGTCAGTTGATTCTTAACTGACAGATGCATCAGAATGGAACCTGTTTGTTCCATGTTCAATTTGTAGACAACCATACATAAGTCAGATTTTTTTCAGTGTGTAGTTTGATTCAGAGTTAGCTGTTGACGCTCGTGACAACAGCTGAAATATAGAAACAGTAATAATGTTGTTCATATTTTTGGAAGTTGCTGAAGAGACCTTTTACTTTTAGCTAATTTTGCCCTTTATGATATGTTCCTGTATGAACAATGTTTTATTACAGTAAAATTGTAATGATTTTCTGACAGTTCATGTGAATGCTTATGTTGGACTAGGAAGGGACATCTAGTGGCACATGAGCCCCACTAAGATGTTCTTCGCCAGCTGCCACTGGTAAAAACCAAAGCATTTTAAATCAAGTGAGATAAAGACATCTTTGGGTTTTCACAGGTTTTAGTCTTCATGATTAATAGCAGCAACACAGAAAATTATGAAAATTTATGGTCAATAAATAGACCTGCAACTACAAACTTCTGTCACTAAAACTTAATTAATAGGTTATTTATTTTCTATTTTAAGTAGTTGTAAAATAAGGTGGTGAAATCTTGGGAAAGTGATTTAAATCTCAACATGATTCTTGTTGGTCACCTGCTCTGCAGCTCCTTCATAGCAGGACTCAGGTAGCTGGCAGTCACCATGTTCACCTTCCTCCTTATGCAGTGTTTGGCAATGATGGGATGGAAAGAGTAAGGCAGCATGCTGGGAAACAGATGGAAAGTTTAGAAGCATTAATTTCACAGAGTTTATTACCTTAGTCTGCCAGTGTGGGAATACTTCACAAGTTGAAAATAATTGTACATATAAGAATATAGCTGCAAAAGAAGGAAAAATGATGACAGGGTGCAAAGTGAATAGAAAAGCAGCTGATACCTGATGACCAGGTCATGATCTGTGACCAGAGAGTCCAGGTGTCCCTCCTGGCTGCTGGCATCCAGCATGATGGGGATGGTGTTGGGATACCTGGCTGCCAGCTCCTCAGCCTGTTTCAGAAGCACAGACGCTGAATGGAAAAGAGAGCAGAGAAAACATCTTCAACATGCTGACTTACTGGACTGGTTACCTTTGTGTAATATCAGATTACCATTTTTCATATCGTCTACATTTAACACCTTTTATACTGAATAAGATGGATCGCCAGTCCTCTCCCTTATGCAATACATGTGGAAGAGAGGTTGGAACTTATTACAATTATTTCTGGCAATTTAAACTGATCAAAAGACTCTGGGGTGCAACTTCTAAAGAGCTGAGTGACGTGTTTTGTGTCAATATCAGCTGTGACCCATGATTGTTTCTTCTTGGCCTCCTGTCAAAATTAGTCACTCTAACAAAATCACACTTCAAATTTTGTGACAAATTATTGCTTTTGGCTAGAAAATACATTTTGATCAACTGGATTAAGGATAAACCACCAACTGCCACAGAGTGGTAAAGATAATTATTCAGGGTCCTCCCTCATGAAAGAATTAATGCAGTTCTTGAAACATGTCATTGATATGTGGTCTCCTGTGCTTAGCTGTTTACCTAAAGAGCTGACCCAACTTGTGATGAGAGGTCAGAATCCTATAAGGCGGAAAGTCTCACAAGGTCATAACTAAAGAATATCTTCCTTTTGTCCTCCTTTGTTTATCCTCCTATGCATGTTTCTTTTTATTTTCTTTTATCACCACAGCAGCTAGTTATGATTGTGTTGTCGTCAAGTTTTAAATCTGTTTGTAAATGTTTGGTGACCATAGAAGACATGATTTGACATGAATTTTGGGTTTTTTTTTGTTTCTGTTTCTCTTCCTTATAATCTTCTCATGTAATGTAATATGCAGTACAGTGTACAATTCTCTGTTCTTTTCTCTAATTGTGAAAACACAATACTAATAAAAATGTGTTTTAAAAAAAGATTATAGTTTTTCCATCATGGAATGTCGGAAATACAAAAACAGTAATAATGCTGGCGTTTCAGAGTTAAAAATACACTGACAAAACATCAACTACGCGGTGCTGTTCTGGTTGGGATGTCGTTCAGCCCACATGGTGATGGGATGAGAGCTGCTCCAACCAGAACAGATCCCAGGGGGCAGAAACGTTGGAGATGCGTTACAGGCAGTTACCGGAGCAACAGTCAACAGAGTGAGTGAAAATCAGCAGTTCTGACCAGATCCAGCCTTCCAGTGAGAAGACACCAGTACTCACCAACAGTAACCTGGGTCCTCTCATCCCGGGTCAGATACTCCACCACAGGCCCGGAGACGTAACCCGAGCCAAGCAGCAGAACTCTCTTCATACCAGTTTTCTTCAGGATCTGAGCCTTTTCCCTAAACACACATACATACACACGCACGCGCACACAATAAGTTCTTCAAGTGTGTTTCTTTAACAAGTGCACTTGTCATATTTTTGATTCATTGTTATTTCAAACTAAACAATAATGTGTTATCAAATGTATTAGTGATTTGTTCATTTATTATAATTTATTTATTGAATGCATTTGATTATCATCATGGCAATTTCAGATTAACAGCCCAGTTTCTTAGATATCATCTGTTTTAGTCCAAACTAAAAGGCCAATTTACATTTGCCATTTACAGAGCTGTTAAAAACTGCAAATAAGTTGGAGCACAAGAATAAGAAAATACAGATCAACTTTCTATTTCTGGTTGTACAATGTCTTCTCCATCTTGTAAAAACATCTAAATAATTCACAAACTGGAGGCTGTGCAGGATCATAAGTATACACACCCTCCTAATATGTCAGGTTTTGGCAATGCATAAAATGAGACATGACATCAATTTACAACATTTTCCACCAACAATGTGACATTTCTATCCATCAGATATTTTGACAAAGTAAATGGAAAAAAGTATTCACTCATCTGTATTCACTCACATAAACAATACAGTGGCATCTCATTCTTATTTCTAAAGGATCTTTATATGTTTAAAGGGCTTTGAAATGGTCTCAGTTTTATGGCATTTTAACACTGTCACAGTAATCTGTGACGGTGTGTGTATGGGGTTCTCCTTCAGGACCCGTTAGCTCTGAGACTCGATTTCAAGACAGACACCTGGGTAATTCAGATCATACTTTCCCAGGTGTGATATCCTGGAAACTCCCAGTACATGTATTCATCTGGATGGACCTTTCTGAGCAGAAACCAACAACATGTCAGATTCCAAAGTGAATGTTCTACCCTCACTCCGAAAACAAGCAGCAAGAATGATTTCAAAATGAGTTAAAAGAGAACAGAAGGATTCTTTCTGGGAACCAGCAGCAAGTTAAGCATAAATGGGCACATACACTTATCTTGAGATGGGTAATTCAGCTAAAGAATGACCTTGACTCAAAGTAGGGAATATAAAAATAAATATACAAGATAAGAAAAATATAACTGTGCCGTTATAAAATTAGCATAATAATAGAAAATAGCAAAATAGAAATGTGAGCAACAGAGAAAGGTAATTTCAAGAAAAACTGCACTAGATGTTCATCCATGTTTGTGTATAAAAAGCAACAATATACTACAAGTGAAACTGTGTAACAGCATGTGTGTTCTAATACCAGCAGGAATGTAAACATTCAGAGTCTGTTAAGAGCAGTGATGGTTCTAGAGTCTATCACCTGTTGGGAGGAAGGATCTGCTTTAACGTTCCTTTGTTCACAAAGGATGCAGTCAGAGGTGCTAACCCCTCTGAGCTTGTTTGATCTTTAAAGCAGTCTGCAGAAAAATTGCTAAGGAAATTAAACAGTCACCTATTATTAGGGTTTATCTAATAAAATGGCAGCAAATTTGCTTATTTCATAACTTTATAACCAGCGACCTTCTCTCCTATGGTCTGTTTAAAAACTATGATCTCAGATCAGCACAGCCCTCCAGCACCGTCGGGTACAAAGTTGCTGTTTTTGCTGCCAACAAGGAAAACATAGACTACACTTGCTTTGCACTGTCCCCACATGATGACAGTGATACAGTATGATCCTATTAAATATTATATCCTTGATTAACATGGGTTGTTGCTATGTGTTGCTATGTGCTACGGTGTTTTAAAATCTTGTTCAATGTGCCCCTTCTTAACTTTGAGCCCCTGCCCCTCCAAAGGTCTCTGCACGGCCCTAGCCATCTGTTCAACAGTAACAGAGAGTGGCTACTGTGTGTCACTCTGTTGCAGAAAAACAGACCAACTGCCAAAACCAGAGAGAATGGGGTAAAGACAAACTCACAACAATAAAAGTTGAAATGAAACACAAACAACTACACAATTGTGCAGTTATTGGGAAAACTGTGATAACGTGAAATAGGATAAAAACCTGTTTTGGATATTAAAAATACAGTCATAAACATATTTAATAGGAAAATGGTAATAACCTTTATTCAACAAGCAAACCCATATGCTTCCACGCTTTACACACTCTAAACTGCTGCATTTGTTTAAAGGCTGATTTGAAAATTCTGGATTATCTCCACATCAGGACAACAATAATATGAACATTATAAGATAATCACCCAGAGTGACTTATGGCATTGTCCAAGCCTCTCTTCCTGCCAGGAGTCAGACACGACTCATTACCTCCAGACTAATTGGAAGTGACATCACACACGTGAATGTACAGCAGCATGACTGACTGGAGGTCAGTCAAGCACTCGGCCGCTTAATTAGAATAAGAGAAGATAAACGTTCCCTCGGGAGGTTTATGCATCTTGAGAAGCAGAACTTAATCAAAAGGATTAAGATTTCGCAGGGAGAGCTTGTCTAGAAAATCATACTTGGGGTCAAGTAAGAAGAAAGCTGGTCAAGTCTTAGAGGTGGCCTAAATATGAGTGAGGGGCACGTCTTGGTGTCACTGATCACACTGAGGTGTCCCTTTTAGTGCCTGATATCTTTAAGACAACTGGTTGTATGGAAGACTAACTGACAAAATGAGAAACAAAAATACGTCACTGATCAAAGTAGTTTTTTAAAATGATTTTGCCACTTGCTCCAAACAAGTCGTGCAGCTGCAACATCCACAGGTTAAAAATAAATAAATTTAAAAATCATGGCTCTGCATAATTTGTCGATCTTCAGATTATTTTAAAGCCAAACAGAAAAAGAGAAAGCTCTGCTAGACTACCAGCCACTGTTCTAAAAGGCATAAATGTGTGATTATTTTATAGCAGTTCTACTCTGAAAAGAATTTCAATCAGTAAATCAGAGAACTTGTCCCAAAGAAGTATCAAAACGCACCGTATGTTTCTCAAGGACTTTGCATTGACCAGACCAGACCCAGCTTGGTCATTCCCCACTTTATCAGCCCTGATCCAACTTTAACTTTAACAACATGTGTTCTTTTCTATTCCTTATCTTATCTATTCCTTACTGGACTTTTTTTCAGAATTGCATCGCGTTGCTGCGCTACAGCAGACATGAGCCTCTGGACCTTTGGAGCTACAATTTTGACTCTATGATCGCCGATCTCCGACTCATCCCAGAGATCTCCAGAACACCGGAGGCTGCTCACGTCTCCCGGCTGGGTGGAATGTACGCAAGCGGCGACGAGAACGTAAACAAAGGGGGGGGGCAAGCGTGGAGGGGTGCAAGCTAGGCTAAAGCTAACACCACACCGGCTCCCTTTACCCAGCATTTCCTCGCCAATGTCCGTTCTCTGGCTAATAAAATGGATGAGTTACGACTATCCATCACGAGTGACAGACGGATTATGGACTCAAATGTCATGTTTTTCACCGAAACATGGCTAAACAACAGCTGCCCGGACAATGCTATCCAGCTAAGTGGACGCCACACACACCGAGCCGACAGGACGGCAGATGACTCCGGCAAGACCAGAGGCGGAGGTTTGTGCATTTATATTAACAAAGCTTGGTGCACAGACTCTGCTACTACCGAGAGTCACTGCTCACAGAATGTGGAGTTTTTAATGGTCAAATAAAAAATAAAGACCTTATTACCTGAATTCACCTCGATCATCCGCACTGCCGTGTATCCCCCCCCCCCGGATGCTAATGCCAAGCTAGCCATAAAAGAACTCTATGCTGCTATTAGCAAACACCAAACCAAATACCCCGAGGCTGCTTTTATTGTTGCGGGTGATTTCAATCACTCCAACTTGAAGACAGTTCTTCCCAGATTCCACCAACATGTCTCCTGCCACACCAGAGGAGACAAGACCCTGGACCATGTCTACTCCAATCTGGCTGGACCCTACAATGTGACACCCCTCCCCAACATCGGACAATCAGACCATCTCTCCCTGTTCCTCACACCTCGGTACTTACCACTCATCCAACGTGAAACCTACCGTGAGGACAGTAAAGGTGTGGCCAGAGGGCTGAGACGCTGTGCTCCAGGACCGGTTCAGGAATACAGATTGGACTATTTTCCACCATACAGACTTGGATCAGTACGCCTCATCTGTACTGAACCATATTTCCACCACCATAGAACGTGTCACCACCTACAAACGCATTACCATGTACCCCAACCAGAAACCCTGGATGAACCGAGACATTCGTCTCCTGCTGAAGGCCCGCAACATCGCCTTCAGGTCAGGGGATGCACAGACAGTGCAGCCAGGGCTGAGCTGAAGAAGGGAATCAAGAAGGCCAAACACCACTACAAAAGGAAGGTGGAGGATCATTTTTCTAACTCCAACCCCCGAAGTATGTGGCAAGGCCTTCAGATTCTCACAGACTACAAGAACCCCAATACCACCCCCGCTTCTTCTGATGTCTCCTTCCTCAACGAACTTAACAACTTCTATGCTCATTTTGAGAGAGGGAATACCACAACTGCAACCAAAGCAGCTACCACCCCAGGCCAACAGCCACTGACTTTCCTCCCCACTGACGTAGGAGCGGCTCTGAGCAGGATTAAATCCCACAAGGCTGCGGGTCCTGATGGCATACCTGGACGTGTCCGCAGAACGTGCTCTGGGGAGCTGGCAGGAGTGCTGACGGACATCTTCAACCTGTCCCTGGCCCGCGCTGTAGTACCGACTTGCTTCAAGTCTACCTCCATCGTCCCAATCCCCAAGAATCCCAACCCAACCAGACTCAATGACTACCGCCTGGTAGCCCTTACCCCCATCGTTACCAAGTGCTTGGAGCAGCTTGTCCTAGCACACCTCAGATCCTGTCTCTCCCCCACACTAGACCCCCACCAATTTGCATACAGGCAGAACAGGAGCACAGAGGATGCAGTCTCTATAGCGCTGCACTCTGTCCTTTCTCACCTGGACAGTAAGAACACTTACGCCAGGCTGCTGTTCTTAGATTTTAGTTTACCAAACTCACAGACCTCGGCATCATTTCACTCATGTGTAACTGGTTGCTCGACTTCCTGACCAGTCGACCTCAACATGTCTGGCCCAAGAACAGAGACCTCTGACTAATACAGCATTCATTCATTTTTAATAACTGTGAACTACCTCTTCAGACTTAGTGGAAACATTCAGTTTGGAAAAGCTCTAACCACAGATAAAGACCCAGCTGCTACTACTCTGCTGCTGCATTCTAAATATAAAGGTCCACTTTTAGCTCAGCGTCATCCAGAAGTCCTGGTTTAAAGCTGCAGTATATTTGTTATGAGACAGACAATCTCTCTGCTACGTTACAGCTGGTTCACCACAGCAGAGCCTACAATAAACGCTAAGGCTAGTTAGAATGGCCACTGATGACAGCAGATAAACAGTTTTCCTGGAACGGTAAATTATTTCTGTGCCATTATCAAATTTAGCAGCAAGTACAAAAGGTTGATTGACAGCGTTGAGGCCCTATTCCTGGTTCTCATTGGTTGTTTCTGATTAGTAGTGGTTCCATTTCTTAAGACAGCAATAGTAACTCAAGGAGGAGGTGGGGATCAATCTATTCATAGATTATCTGTCTCATAACAGACTGTTACAACATAGTGACAGCTTTAACAAATATGTTAAAACATTTTTGTAAAAGATACAAACTGCAGCTTTCACACCTATTTAATTCTGAAACAGTACATCATCATATTGAAAGGAACCCTGATATTAACAACTGTTAATATAGGAATGCAGGTAATAAGGACTGGATCGCTTTTCCTTGTTTAGGTCAGATTATGCATAAAAATGACTGGATTAAATCAGGGGTGTAGAGTCCTCATGTTCTACAGTCCTGCAATGTTTAGATACAGCTCTTCTCCAACACACCTGAATCAAATTAATGGGTCATTACAAGGCCTCGATAGAGCATAAGAGGGAATTCAGCCAATAAGCGTGGCCTCTAAGCACATTGGCTCTGAGGTATGTGCAGTAAAGCTGCAACCTTCAGAGCTGATAACAGAAAACAGTGACTCAGCGACCAGCAGGGGGACGTACCTTTTCTCTCGCATTTTTTCAATGTACTCAAACTTTGGGGTGAGAGCTCCATTGGAGGTGATGATGGCCTGGAGACAAACATGTTTAGATGGTCACATTAATATACTACAAGAAAAGGCCTGATTGTTGTCTGTCATAACAATGGAAAACTATATCTTTTCAGTGGTCCAGATTCCTTTATGATATAATCAGAAACTGGTCCAGATGAAGAGTTTTTAGGCTTTCTGAAGGGGTTGTTACATCCTAATTTTTAAATCACTTTGGGAAAAAAAGTCGTGAGCCCAGTTCACATGACACGATTTTTTGCCCCAATTTTGCTTACGACAATTTTAGAATGTTCTGCGTTCTAAGATAGTCGTTTGAGATAATTGTAACTGATCATCCTGTAGTGTGTGGTGTGTTACGACTGATTGGGTCCAGCTGGTAGAATGTTGGGACCGCTCCGATTTAAAGAGCTCCGACTATCACAGCGTATGTGGTGTCCCCGACTAGGAGGAAGAATTCAGCCTGGTGAATATGACAGGTTGCCAATCAGAAAAAATTATAATAAAAAAAAAAAAACAGAGAAAAATTATAAACTTTTCGCACACAGTACATCTGGTTTAGAAGCGCATTCTAACATTTGGTTGAAATGGTGCATTTAATTTCAGTCTGCAGTAATAACACAACAGGGAAATACAGAAAATGTTATCTATTGTAAGCTATCTGTAGTCTAAACAGAGGAGTAAATATAGAAAGAAATAGGTGCAGAAGTTCATTAAACTGTGACAAGCGCAGTGCACTGCACAAACATTGTGCACGTGGCTTCAGGAGCGGCGGAGGTGATGCCAGAAAATGTGCAATTAACTCACCATGCAGTTTCAATGAATGGAGCTGGTAGACGTTACCCTTTCACGATCAGTTGGGGAAAAAATAAGGATAACTGCCATCTGGTTTTCTAAAAACGAGTACGCAGGACATACACTCTTCTAGCTCACACTGCTCTGATCTTTCAATTATTCAACTTTCTGAAACAAGGCCCAGTACATGCACATATTCTACATCAACACAGCAAAAACTTAAAAACTTATAATTAAATGGTTACGGCTAATTAAACGACTTAACAGGAAAAGAAATACAAACCAGTGTAATGTTTGTTAAAAGGGAGGAAAAAGTACAACTCACCTCCATATTGTAGTGTAACAAATATAACCCTTGATCTCGCTAACTCCAGTTCTTAATCTAAAGCTTTGACTTATGGTGCGTCTTTTTTCGGTTAAAATATGTTCCCAAACTAAAGTTACCGCTTCAACATCGTTGTCCATGTTTGTTTACTCTAAATTTAGGTGTGGTATTGCAGAATTTTAAGGGATTTCATATCTAGAATTGGAATGTTTGTGAGTGAAACCTCACATTCTACCATCGAACACATTATACGCAAGATTTTCAATCGGCTAGTGTGTGGTCTCTCATGTTTTGAAAACCGGCTGACCATCGGCCGACAATTCTAAAATCATGTAGTGTGAACTGGGCATTACTTAAACTTTACTCTAGTTGCTATGACGTCTGGTGTAAACAATTTTAAACAATGCTCCTTACTCTGCCAAACAAATCAATAATATCTGGATAATCAAATGACATCACTTACATCTCTGACTTGTGGGCTGAACTCCTCTTCATTGAGTGACTTGGTGGCATCTGAGAGCAGCTGGAATAACACACTGATCATCAATAAATGACTTTCTAGAAATCCAACCCTATCAGTCTGAGGTTACCAATGCGACGTGCTGCAGCGCTTTTACAGAGGCCTCCACAAGGAAAACACACAGCTTACCATCTCCCAGATGTAAGGGAAGAGTCGGTCTCCAAAGTACTCGGTGGCTTCAATCGGGAGCTGGGCAGGAAGGTTGTCGATTGAGCACATGAGGATCCCATTTCCCTCCACGCTGCACAGACACACACACAACATGGTCTAATATTAGTCTCAGTTCAGACTACGACTAAGTTCCTTAGAAATTAGCCTAAGAAAAGTGGTGATGCTAATAAAAGTGTCAAAAGCTACAGTGATGTTCGTGATGAAGAGCTTCTAAAGTGAGCTGTCTGCAGTGTACCTGTCATGATCTATGTGCTGGTCTGCGTCATATATGCAGAAAGGCTTATCAATGGTGGTGCACTCAGTCATGAACTCTATGGAGCCGCCAGTATCTGCAGATATGTCACAGATGGCCAGTAGTCTGGGCAGAAAGCAGACAGTCAACACTCAGAGCATCAGCTTTATTCATCATATCAACAGTAAAAGTTATAGTTACGGCCTGAAAATATCATGTTACCACAATGGCTGCTTTTTGGAGGTTTCTTACTTGTGAGGCAGCGCTGGTGACCCCTCGTTGAGAGCACTCAAGGATCTAAGGGGTCTGATGAGCCTCTGGGCATCAAGGCGTCTGAGAAGTCTTGGGGTGTGGGGGTCCCAGTAGATGCCATTAATCAGACATGTTGTGTAGGGAGCAACCTGGTAGTAAGAGACACGACTGATGAGAGACACTGCTGACCTTAAACCTGCTTCACACAGCACCACATAATGCTGCCACCATCCACACAGCAAGCTCATTCTCCACTGGCAGGTTCCAAACATAATGAGAACAATTCAGATCAGCTGATTATGTCACTATGCATCATCTATACCTACTGTGAATCCTTCTGGATCATTTAGGTAATGATATATACAGTATATATATATATATATATATATATATATATATATATACAGTACAGACCAAAAGTTTGGACACACCTTCTCATTGAATTCAATAAGTCCAATGAGTCCAAACTTTTGGTCTGTACTGTATATATATATATATATATATATATACATGGATTTAGGTAATGCAGTCAAAATATTTAAACCAATATCCAACCATGAACATTATTTAAAAGAAATGTCCAAACAAAGAATAAAATGCACGTCACATCAGAAAGTGAAGCATGGTTGCTATGGAACATCCTGCACCAAACAGCTAGGGAACCGAATTACCAAAACTACAAGGTTCAAAACAACAAATAGGAGAAATGAGCATCGGCTCCTGTAGCAGGGACAACAAACAAACCCAATACACTCTGGATTGAAAGGGATCCATGATTAGTTGTAACTAATCAAGGATTAGTTATTGTATCATTAGTTATTGTATTTATTTTAAATGTAAAAAAAATACTGTAGGTTGTTTAGTTTTTATAAATTTTAATAAAATATTGTCACATGAAAGTTGCCATGTTCACATTGCAATGCATTCTGGGTAAATGACTTCTACAGGTCCAACTGCCCTAGCCAAAAGAGTGATGATCATGAGTAACATCTTTAAGCCTTTTTAATTTGAACCGCAGCGCTTTCAAGTCGATGGAAATGTAGAAAGCACAAGAGGTGATGAAGATCAGGAGAACCAAACAGAAGAAGAAGTTGGCTGACGAAGCTAGTGTTTTGCTGCTGCTCTTACCTTCAGCTTCATAAATGAAACACTGTGTGATCAGCAACTTTTTAGCTAACAAGAAAATTACGACATATTTAGGCCAACATGTTCTGTTCAACAATCCTGGATCACTTTAAAGACACAGACAAAAAAATACACAAGGGGAAATATTTCCTTTAATGGTGTCTGCAAGCCTCTGGAAGTTAAAGTGAGCAAAGAACACAGTTTATGGATTCTATTCTGCCCAAAATTGAATACATGATTGGGATCCTTCAACTGCTTAATGCACTAAAATTTAAACATTATTTTTACAATTATTTATTTACTATGTAATGTATTTAACTATTCAATTTTTTAAAAATATTTTACCGTATTTTCGGCACACAATGAATGGCCTATTTTTAAACTTTTTTCATATACAAGGCGCACCGGATTAGGCTTTTGAGAAAATTGAAGGTTTTTAGGTGCGTCTTATAGTGCGGAAAATACGGTAATCTTTTTCAGAGACTATGAAGAGGCACCAAATTAAACTAAACTGCCTGAGGCTATCAGACTTTATAATACTCACACAGTCTAGAGCTGTGCGTTTTAAATGTTGAATATAGATTTAGCAATATATAGAGCAATATTTGAGTGTCCTTAAGACTATCACTGCTAATTGTTAGTTATTGTTGTATATTTATTATTATTATTACTACTTTATTTATTTATTATTGTGTGTCATACTAGGACAAACAAAATTTTCCCCTTTTAGGGGATCAATAAAGTATTATCTTATATTATCTTAAATTAGTCCCTCCAGGATGTTGCACTGGATTTTTTTTTGTGATCATTGTGGCCTAGAATTACAGATGTTGTGGCACCTTTTTCAAAACGTTGTGGTCAAAGATGCAAATTACTTAAGCTATATTTTTGGCCTAGAATGGTCATAGAAAAAGTTGAAATTGAGACACAGAGCCTTCCCTTTCCTTCTCTTTTTCTAATCCCTCCTTACCTGAGAAGACCCTGCATCATAGTCCTGCTGCTGGCCTCTGGTCTAATGTCCTCCCTGACTCTTTCTATTGTGACAATAAAGATTTCTTTTAAATATGAGAAAAGCAGCAGTGAGCACAACTTCTGTACAGAAATTAAAGTGGGTTGGGTTTATCCCTGGCATTTGCTGGCAAGGGAAGAAACATGTGTAATGCCAACATTAGTCTACTTATGACAGGGGTGCCCAAAGTCAGTCCTCGAGGGCCGGCATCCTGCATGTTTTAGTTCTCTCCCTGGTTTAGCGCACCTGAATCCAACAATGGCTCGTTAGAAGGCCTAAGAAGAACACTGACATGCTGAAAAGGTTATTACTTCCACCAGAGAGAGAACTAAAACATTCAGGATGCCGGCCCTCGAGGACCGACTTTGGGCACCCCTGACTTATGATATTAACCATCATTTAGAAAGCATTATCTGAAACAAAAAGGTTTTTGCCTTCTAACCCTGGCTACCTGCTGAAGATTACACATCCTAACACCACCCAGCTTGGATCCACAGGTGTAACCCGCACCAATACGTGTACACTCGTGGTGCATTTAAAGATGGCTCAGAAAATCACGTTTGCACATCTTAAAAAGTGCAGGCCGCAAAGGGCACAGACAAAGGAAGTGCAGGGAAGATGTCCCACATGTCAAGTTACACCCATTGACTGTGTAAACAATGTAAGCAGACTGTACACAACATCTCAACATGGTTTTTGCAAAAAATTTAAAAATGAAAGAAATCACACATGCTTTCATCTTGCATTTTCAGCTTTCAAGAGATATAATGAAACAAGAAGTTACATTATAACAAGGCTAAGAATACTGATTAAAATTCAGCCAAATGCAGTGATTGGTGAGAAAATGGGTACATAATTAATACAGTAATGTCGAAATGGGTTAATCTTCCCAATCTTCGTTGGGAACGAAGCCCCAAACGTGGGGCTTCGTTCATATGATTGGTTGAAACAAAGAAGCTATCTGATTGGTTGCTGATCATCCAATCAGATAGACCATTTATTAAAAAAAGACATTTGTGGATTGAGACATCAGGGGAGTCTCAAAATTCACACACAAATGCAGCGTAACTCACACGCCAGAAACAGCTTGTAAATCAAGATATATTTGTGTTTGAATCAAAAATACAAGTGTGGATTTTGTTCTGTGCATTTGTGAATTATGAGACAGTTTTAGATCCAAAAAGGACCTGTAAGTTGAGTTTCTATTTTTAGGCATTTTACTTAAAAGCAATATTGCACAACAATATAAGCAACAAATATATTAAAATATGTAAGAATAACACAAGAAGCATTATTGTGTGGATATTTGAAGCATTACAGAAAACAATGTCAGGTTTACTGACGTAAAGGTAATCCTTTGCTTCTTTATTTAGAAAATGTCAACATTTCATCTGATATACCAATCATTTACCCACAAAATGGGGATAAATATCCTGTGTACAGAGTGCTTTTGCACTATAGGTTTTAATTAGGGCAGTGTTTGACTTTCATACTGCTGGACAGTATGATATTAGTTCCTGCTGCTGAATGGAACATGAGAGCTCCAAGTGACTGACAGAAGCTCCTGGGAGGCTGCATGGAGGCGGTGCGAGGAGGGAGAGTGAAGAAAAGTAACTCACGCTGGTTCTGAAGTGTGAGGTGTAGAGTTCTGGGTGGTTCTCATACTCCATGGGATCATAGTTGCCATCGCTCTTCCTCACCAGGTGGTGGCGCCGGCTCAGAACTGTGGCATACACTTTGTTCATATCTATGAAGAACAACTCTGTTAGTGTGTTGTTAGAACACCACATCAAGTTTAAAGTCGACACATTTTGTCAGACAACACACACTGAACTAAATGGATTCATTTTATCCTACAATCTGATTGTGTACATGCACAGAGATCCTTCATCAGATTAAAATGTATTTGAATTAAATAATTCGAATGCTTTGCTTATATGAGCACAAAACTAGTTAAACTGGTCATGACGTGTTTACATGGCCCAGGCTTTATTCAGGACAGAAACACTGACATGCACATCCATCCATTTTCTTCTTCTTATCCAGATCGGGTCCCTGGCCCTTAAGTAGGGAGGCCCAGACCTCCCTCTCCGAACCTAGCTGAGGTAAATTGTCTCTCCTGGGTCTCCTATCAGGGAGGTGTCCATCCTAACCAGATGCTGAGCCACCTCAACTGGTTCCTCTGGAGAAGCAGAGGCTCTACTCTGAGTTTTTATCTCTAAGGCAGAGACCAGACACCCTGCAGAGGAAACCCATTTCAGCTGCTTGTATCTGTGATCTCATTCTTCTGGTCTCTACTCAGAGCTGGTAACCAGCTGGTAACCAATTATCAATTGTCCCAAACTATCCCTCTCATTCAGATTACAATTTAATTCCAATAGATCTTAATTCAATTAGAATATTCTGATTGCGGTGTTTATGTGATGCATTTTCATTCCGATTGGCCGGTCGTGTAAACGTGCTGAGAAAGTCTACTTTCTCATGTTGATCTGTTTTAGAAAATCATGAAAACAGAGGGAATTCTCTGGTTGTTGAAGTAAAAGAAGGTCAATAAATGTATTAGTTTCATTGCCCAAATGAACTTTATGACTCTTAAACACAAGTTCAGTTTGTGTGTTTAAGAGTCATAAAGCCGTGTGTATGAGCCATGATTCATGTAATCACGGCTCATAATTACATGAATGTAAAATTATTTCATCTTTATTTTAACAAGACACAACCAATATGTGATACTGCACAGAAGCCATTTTTCCATTGTGTATGTGAGATTGTGGCCATTTTATTCAATGTTGGAGCTCAGTCTGAAAGGTTGGAGAACTGCTGAGCTACACACTGCTGCTGTAGAAACATCATACCTCCAGTTTCAGAAACATCTTTCAACTCATGAGGTTCAACATATTCAACAGGAAGTTCATTGATCATATCTTGGGCTCCCTAAAGGAATACAAAATACAAAATGAATGTAAAAATAAAAATCAGGGACTTTCTCTTCTCATTCAGGTTGCTTTTAATCTCAATCTCAATGTTTGAATATTCAAACTGAATTGAACATTTGTGTACCTTGGAGACATTTCCTGTTCCAGTGAAGCAAAAGGTGAGGGGGCCAATGGATCTGGGCATGAGACCCATGGAAATCTCATAACCACAATCCCTCATGGCCTGGATGGCCTGGCTGACGTTCCTGTAGTTGTGTGCCATGCCAATGTGCTGTGAACATCAGAGAGCAGAGGTGACTGCTTCTGTTTGTTCCTGTGAAACATTTTTGGACAGATTCAGATCAAATAAATTAAGAATAAATTTGTTACCATGAAAGGAGTGTGGTGGCCAAGAGCCAAGAAACGAAGTCCCAAACCATGAAGAATGTTAATCATTCCTACAAGAAAGTGGAGTCATTTTCATTTTAATACACCTAGATTGACGAAAAAGATAATGACCAAAAAAATTACTTTTAATCATGTTAAATGGAATTTGGATTCATTTAGCACACAAAAATTGGTTTTCTGTTTGGTCTCCCTAAAATCTGAGGTTATGTTCACACTGCAGTCTGAAGTGATTAAAATCAGATTTTTCTGCCCTTATGTGACCTGTATCTGATCTTTTCATGACAGCCTGAACACCACAAATCGGATTTGTACAAATGCGACCCAGTGCACATACAGTAAATATGTAGTCCTAAATCCGACAATTCTCTGATCAAATGTGACCCGAGTCTGTATGGCCAGGTGGCATTCATCCGACCTGTACATTATTGATAAACATCACGATTCAGCATTCTGATACACAGAAGCGGGAAAAAAAACAACATGGTGGATGATAATGAGGATCAAGTTGTTAATGTGCTGGCTCTGGTTGGATAACAACTTTAAAATAGCAAGATATGCTGCACCATTATCCATGTTTATGTTCACTGAGCACGCTCGCTATGTGTGAATGTTATGAACTCTGATCTGCCTTGTTGCTGAAAAAGTGCTTTATAAATAAAACTCCTTCTTCTTCTACAGCGTCCTCTGCTGTGCATGCAAGCAGCTTTTAGGTCATTTGTAGTTCACGCAACAGATCACATACATGTCACATATATTTGGAAATGTGAACGACCACACAAAAAAAATATAAAGAAATCAGATTTCACAAAAAAGAAATTTGACTCAATAAAACCACTTACATGATTTCAAAAGATTAACTACTGTGCTTTCATCCTATTATTTTAATAATAAATATTTCTCACAGACTACTATAAATTCCACAGCAATACAGTGTTGCTGGTTTCCTCTGTAGTAACTGGGTAGTAACGCCAGCACCATATTGTGATGTAATGAGGGCAAGTCAAACCGTAAACAACTCAGGCTGAATGCACAGAAGCAGAGGAAGTTGTGAAGATTCAGTGAAGATTTGAGTAATTTACCTGCAGTTTTGGATAAATCGTTCAAATCTTTGCTGAAATCCTCACAACTGGGTAGTTACTGGGTAGTACTTGGTAGTAACATCACTCTATGATGCTGAGAAGTTTACAGTAGACTGTAAGAAAAAATATTAAAAACTTTTGTGTACAAAGGATGAAGTTCATCTTGTCAAGACATGCAAGTGGTTTGATCGTGTTTGAGACATTTTAAGGCCTGCAGTGTGAATGAGACCTAAGACCTAGCTCCAACAAAATCTGGTTTTAATTAGGTGAAATTTGATTTTATTACAAAGTATGATTCATTTGCTACAGTTTCATCATAATGTCTGATTATGCCTAAGGAGTGCTGGGAAATGACCAACCAGCTGAAACAAACAGAGGAGAACCTAACATACCTGCAACACCGGCCCACTGGCCAAACGCTACAATACGATAACCATTGGGGTCAACCATCTTCTCATAGTCAATAAGACGAACTTCCTGAAAAACAAAAAGTTGATTTTCTTATTGTTTTTCATGGAATATAGATGGAGATTACACCCTGACTCCCATTGGTCATTGTGACAGAAGAGCCATCACGAGCTGGGACGTAGTAAAGTGCCAGCATGCAAGCACACCTGCACACTTACATACACACTCACACACATTCACACAACCGACAACTTACTTTGTGTTTCAGCTCAAACTGGCTCGGTTCATTGTGGTGCACATGCGGTGTTCTTGTATATCCATCCTAGCTTGTTATTTTCAGCGTCAAACATGTTCCCGGTTCAAATTTTCAAACATTTTCCGAATTGTGGCACACTGGGAAGGAGTCGCATGACGGCTTAATGAGCTCATCAGAACCTATGGGGTGTTTTCTATTAAATTGAATATTGTATTTTTGGTCACAAGTTGTTTTTTTTTTCCTTTTTCTCAGAGCTATGATTATTTTGTATACTTTGATAAGAGTTTACTTGAGTTAGAAGTAATTGTTTTATTTTTTCTTCCTGTGGGCAGAGTCTGTGGCTATAAAGAAGGGCTCAAGACCACAAGGAGTCAGTTTGTGGTTAGACCCTCAAGAGGTCATACTGAAAAGCCGGTAGCTTTGCAATGTGGACTTTTCTCAATGAAGGTACTGCTCTTTTGTTTTTTCCTTCTTTTTTTTACCTGCCTTGGACGTCCTCTGTATATGCACTGCACAACTCCTCTTTTGTTCACTTGAAGCCTAAAGAGCAGCACAATAAATTTCACTGAAGTGAACTTTTCACTTTTGTTTTGTCCAAGTCATAATAGAGCCCCGCCACAGTCATCGTGACTGAACTGATGAAATCAGATTTTTTAACCTCTCCTTTCTCTCCCTGTCATTTTGTTCTTTATGTTTTCTTCAAAGCAACATTGTTCCAAAATAATGAGTTGCCACTTAATTAAAATGTTTTTTGTGAGGATGGCTGGGACCATCACTGAGCATCTCGGCGGCTGGCCCTCAGGCCTCAACATCTGATTAGGAGTCCATCAAGTCAGTCTCTATGGAACTAAAGGAAACATTGTTTAGGGACAACTGTAAATCTCAAATTGTTACATAGACCTTAAAATTATGAGACACTGAGAACTCATTTCTGTTCTCAATGAACCCTGTTCCGCTTAGGGTGCAGAGAATGAAATATGTTGCAGGATTTGAAGCACAAGGAATGTGCCTACCCTGCTGGGTTGTCCTCTACATTTTACTAAATGTGTATATAAGCTTGAAAGTAATGTCTTTCCATATCCTCATCCCCAGTTTCCAACTTTGTGGAAAATTAGTGTGTAAAGGAGGATATGCAGACTTCTATGTGGCCTGATAATTACAGTCAAATTAATTTGGTTTGTGACGATAAGGTAGATTACACATATAAATAAATGACTTTCAGAGACCTGAAAGAAGTAAAATGAAAAACACCCTTTAACTAGAAGAACCTCAGGATATCAGAAATGGTGGATGGATACAAGAACCAGCTTACTGCAGATGAACTATCAGTGGGTAGGGTGTCCTAACTTTTTCCTTTGTTCTTCTCTTGTCTTCAATGAGTAAAATTCAGTTTAGTTTTGGTGCTTAGACTAAAGATTAAACATTAATGAACAATTTTGTTTTCCTTTCAAGCAGCTGTATATCTCATGGGTTACCCTGTGCTGAAGCACTGATCAAGGCTGACCGGCAGAAACTAGGACAAAGTGTCAGAGACGGACAGAAAGGAAGACCTGCAGGCCTGGACATATCAGCAGGATGCCATCCCAGAACCAATGTGGACCAATACAGTGCTGATGAATGGCAGCAAGTTTTCTACATGACTAGAGCCAGAATGTTTAGACCAATCAACAACTGTTCTTACAAGAATCAGAGGTCAGGGACAAAACAACTAAAATAGTATCATCCATGATCAAACCTTTCAAAAAATTATCAACCATCTGATTTTGAAACTAGGGGTGACTTTGAGAAATATTTATTTTAGATGTAAAAATAATACAGTAACAATACGGTAGGCTGTTTAGTTTTTATAAATTTTAATAGAATATTGTCACATGGACGTCGCCATGTTCACTCTGCAATGCATTCTGGGTACATGACATGCTTGGTCAGACTACGCCAGCTCTGTCCAGCCAAACCATCGATGAGTCTTTAAGCCTTTTCAAATTGCACAGCAGCACATTGAAATTGATGTGAATGTAGAAATCACAAGGAGTAATGAAGATGAAGAGGACAGAGATGGCCAAAGAAGCTAGTGTTGGCGCTGCTGCCAACTTCATCTTCATAAATAAAATACATGACACATACCTCTGATCCAAGTGTGAGATCTGCTAAGTATTTCTATAAGAAGCTCTGTCAGGTCTAGTCTTTGGTCCGGTAGCAGCTGTTTAGGGTCTGGTTCTCCCGTCCAGTGTCAGATTGGTGGTTTCACATTCAGTACCGGCGGCAGTAGCAATAGCTCCGTTATCATTTCATAGAGCTCCAAACGCTTCATGTCTCTGATTTTTCTCTCACTTTCGCATCACTAGGTGAGGTCTACGCATTGTCTAGATAAAAACTGTTAGCACAGCATTTGCTTTTAGCTTGCGAAGGTAACGATCACCTGTTAAAGCCTTCGTCAATTTTGCTTGTACAAATGGCTCAAAGTTTTCATGAGAGAAATATTGAGGGCACAAATAGGTTCTTTGGAAGTTTTGTTCGGCACTTTTCATACTGCCCTCTTCTTTTTTGTCATGTGGTAAATGATACAGTCACAGCACTGTTTGTTTTTTTTATTACAGGCTACACAGACACAGTCTGGCATTACATCAGTCAAGCACAACATGATAAAAAAAACTGGGGTAAAGTTAGCCTTCCTGCATTTCCTCTGTAACGTAGCGGAACAGAGGAAATATCAGTAAAGTAGAAAACGGACACAACCGCGTCATCAACCCAGCAAGGTGAAAAAATGGCAACCTCCATGGGTGAAAAATATAACAAAATATTTAAAAATTTTTAAGCAATTAGGTGTTTATTTGTATCACAAACAGTACATTTTTGGTCAATACAAAATTTACAACATTTATAGGCAAACTAACCATGGATCCCTTTAAAGATTGAACAGGGAAGTCTATTGAGGAGAAGTGTGTGTTGGGCTAGACATGTGAAGCTTTGGCACACATAACTGATAAAAGACTTTCAGATCATTCTTGATATTTGACAAAAGCATATTTCGTTGTGAACATAGGAATACAGAGTACTTAGTAGGCTACAGTTGTTAAGAGGAAGAACAGTGTGTAACTGACCTTGTTGAGCAGGTCATCCAGTAGTCCCATGTTGGCCTCCTGAGCTTTGATGGTATGGGAGAAGAAAGCATACGTCTTCCTGGGGATGACCTTCTCCTCCGGGGGCCTCTTCACTCCAACAATCAGAGATGCCTCAGAAATGTCCTCCTGAATGATGGCCCCTGCCTTCATATAGAACTGAAACAGAGCTCATGGTGAATGAGACAGCAGGAACCACCATGACCTGTATGTCCGTCACTGCCTGAGCTTTACTGCAGCACTGTATAGGGTTGAAAAGGTAGGACAATTCCAAGGGCCCCTGACCGACAGGAGGCCCTCGAACAAATGTATTTATTTATTTCTTATAGAAACTGAAAAAATTGGGGGTCTTGTCAATTATAAAATTAATCATATAGTGTTCTTAAAATTGTTTATCAGTAAAAAATAAATGTCACCCCTCCCAGACCAAAAAGCACACATCCATATTTTCACTGAACAACCCCCTGGATCTGCATGAAATGGTTCGTTCCTGCTTAGCGCACTTGGATGACTGTGCTCAGCAGCAGTCAGTAGAAGACAAGAACGACTGTGCAGTTACTATGCTGCCAAGAAAAATTATAAAGTCAGGTTTTCAAAAAAATTGAGAAATATAGAGAGAAAAAGACAAGAGTGTCAAGTTTATGATGCAACTAAATCTGAAAAGGTTCAGGTATATGAATACCTTCACAAGGTACTGGTTCAGACTGCATGAATAGCTCATGAGTTAGCTGTACAGCAGACTGTAGTGGACTGTTCCCGAATCAAGTGAGTATCTGTCTATGTTTGAAAAAAAGCTGGCCTACCTTCTCATGGATGGCGCGGCGGTTAGACGGCTGGACCAGGACTTTGACACCGTCATTTGTCAGCTCCCTGACATGGCGGGGAGCCAGTGGGGCCCTCCTTTCCCAGGGGTTGACATCCTCACGGCGGATAGCCATGACGGCCCTGTGGTGCTTGTTGCGCCGCTGAGCCCCCACGCAGCTGGGCGTCCTGCTGCGGTGCAGGCCCACAAGTCTGAGCATGGCTTCAGCCGTCCTGCTGACTGAGACAGGAAACAGGAACACCAGCTGAGGACTAACATGGTCATTCAGAGGACACAGAGGTGAGACTGGGGGCTCCAGATACCAATATGGATACCAATATCAATACTGATACTAATATCAATATCAATAGATAACAATTCCAATATTAATAGATAAATACTGAATACCATTATCCATACCAATATTGATATAGCTATTGATACCAATAACAGAACTGCTACCAATATCGATCACACTACTGATACCAATATCGGTATCACTCCTAGCTGCATGGACAACTTGCAACTGAGAGATCTGGCTGGCTCACTGCTGCAGGAGAACTTAAGGCCCCAGCTCTACCCGACCAGAACACCCAGAACCACCAACTGGCCCATAGAACCAGAACGTATCTGGTTCTGGTTCTTATACCACATACCTGAAGAGAACGTCTGGCCCTGCAGAGCTGCAGCTTCCTGTCAGTATGGCAGCTGCTGGTTCAGCCAATCTGTAGCAAGTTCACACATCATGATGTTTATTGGGGGAAAATGCCACTAACTATGGCTCTATGAGTGGCATAAATCCATATTACCCATCAAAAATATTCAATATTAAGTCTCAAAGCTTCAAATGGTTACTTTAGTTTCTGAGGAAATCAGACCTATATAGAAACATGCTTTGTTCAATAACCTGTTCCAGTAAAGTCCTCCACAAGGAGGACGGGACAGAAATGCTGCCCACACTGCTAAACATACTAACACCATAGTATTCCCATGGCAACCTGGCCTGAGCTAAACTCTAGGGACACTGCACATCAACAGGCTCCAGAACCAACCAAAAGGATGACCTGGAGGTCACTACCAAAGCAACATGCTCTCCTCCGTGCTACGCTGCATTGATGCAATAACTCATGCAAAAGGAGCCCTGACCACATACACCGTACAGTGTGTCCATGTCCACAGCCCAGCAGATCACACGCTCTGGTTCTGGACTTCTTCTAAACAACATAGGAGCGTCAGTGAGTTGGGTGTTACCATATGGTCTGCATATCACGTCCCCTGCTACACTGTATGGGTAACCTGAGAAGTTCTTCCCAGGGAAGGAAGTGGAGACAGTGTGGGACAGAGTGGGCCTCCGGGGACAGCGCAGCAGCCCTGCAGCTCTTCTCTAGGAAACACTTCCTGACCTGTAGCTTGAGCTCCAGTTTCTGGAGCTGCTTCCGCACATTGACCTGCCCACACAGCCAGAACGTGAACCTGAACCCGAACCCGAACCAGCACCGCTGCTCCTGCGGGTTCCAGCTTACCTTTCTCACCGGGTTCTGTTCGCCTCTGCGGCTCTGGGCCAAGAAAGGCTACGATAATACTCCGAGTATGTCACCCAGCCAGAACATGAAAATCCAAGGTAGCTCCACCACACGTGCGCAGAGTAAACTAATCCGCTTCCGGTCAGAGTTTCAAAATAAAACCTCAAAAACAAAAACATTCATTTCAGGATTTACGTGCCGTAATGTATTGGCACAGACGAAACAGAGTCATTCGCATCCCTGTTGATATGAAATAGTTTACATAAAGCCGTAAACACACAATATTGTTCTGTTAAGTTAATCACAATCTGCTAATCTGCTAATCACAATGTTGTAGAAATCATTATAACTAACAAGCTTGAAAACATCAATGTACTGTGGAACAAAAGTGAGAAGAGAATTACTGAAACAAATGAACTTTTAAATAATATTCTAGTTTATTGAATAAACCTTTAGCTTTGGCCAGATCGCCCTTGTCACAAACTGCAAACAGGTTCTATGCTGTTGAAAGAAAGTCATAAGGGAGTTGCAGTTTCGGGAACATGAAAGCTAAAAATCATAACATTGACAGATTATATTATATTATATTATATTATATTATATTATATTATATTATATTATATTATATTATATTATATTATATTATATTATATTATATTATATTATATTATATTATATTCAAAACCACAGTTTTTGAAAGTGCTGTTGGAGTTCTTGGGGCGGGGGAAACTTTTCGACATCTTGTAAAACTAATGTTCTGTTGAACCACAGAAGTTCCTTTCATTAGTGTATTTAAGTATTTTTATTTACACTTGGAAAATGATTTCAGACTGTTTTTTGTTAACCAAAATGGTTTTGGCTAGTTTGCATTTACGTTTGTCTATTTTATTTATTTTTTGACGCAGTATTTTGTGATTTTATATATAAATATATATTTTATTTTGGTGACTGTTTACAAAGGAAAGTAAAAAAAAAAAAAAAAACACTATTTGGCCAAAGGAAAGAAAAAAGCAGAACATCTTGTTGTGATATCGTTATTGAGGTATTTCAAAATATATATTTTTTGATATTATTTTTGGGAAGGTCTGCCACCCCTAACTTTCATATGATTGTGTGTATGTAAATGTGTGTGAAATAACACCCCATCACTGAGCCAGTTTCAGGTCATCTTCTGTCATCTGATTTTGGAGAGTTGACAAAAATATGACTTCTTGTTTTCTGAGTTTGTTAGTGTTTTTTTTCCCCCCAACATAAATTATGAAGTGAAAAATGTTCAATATTGTTATTACGGCAACTCATTATAGCAGTTTTTACTAAATGCAATTTTTCTTTAAAAATATATATCCAAGAATCTTTGTCAACTCTGTTACCATATGGTTTTCTTTAAAGTTGTGACATTAAATTTATATGTCACAGTTATATAAACATCATGGCATGATGTCACTTCATCCTACTGGTAAAGAATAAATAAATCCATACATACATACATTTTGCAGTGTTTACTGACTAAATTACAATAGTGCTCAGTTATAAATGTGCCAATTATAACTTAAATGGCACATTTTATTCCTAACAGAATGATGAGTTTTGGTAAGAAATGTTTGTTCCTACACAAACTATTTTGTTAATAGTTAAGTTTTCTTTCATGTTTTATGTATTTTTCAGTGAGTATTTCAGAAATATCTCATTCTGACATATTAGGGCAATAAGACAGTTTATGTAATGAAATAAAATAATTGAGTCTATTTGAATTTATTGCTTTTTTCCACATATTGTTTATGCTGTCCATACCAAAGTTGTATCATACTGTAACAATTTTCTTCCTGAAAAAAGTAAGAAAAATATGTAGCTAATGTTTAACAATTATAAAAGTTTATTGTCAGTATAATAAAATACCTAAAAATAAAAAGGAAATGAAGTTGTTTTTTTTTCATATCTTGAAATGGCGAATGCACATTGAATTATACAGCCATGTAAATATGTTCATGAATACACCCCTGTAGACATGTGTGTGTTCATCAATGCCATTATATAAAAATGATTTATCAGAATCAGTTGTATCAAATGTAAAACATTGTGCTCTTTACTCAGAAAGTCCAAAATAATCACATAATCACATCAAAAAGTTAGAAATGTTGTCTTTTGCGCTTTTTTAATATACTGTAGTGTGTGTGAGAGAATATGTCAGTGACAGGCATTAACTTAAAATACTTTGTATAAGGGTTCTTTATGAAATTCGGTTCATTTACTTGTATTAGCTAACTGGCAGATCCACCGTCTGCAATCTGGATGGTGCTGTATCACGGCAATGAGGCCTCTATGTATTCTATGTACTTTGCCATAATTATTTCTTGAATTCATAGTTGCCAGCTACAGTGGCAAGGCTTTCTTTGCCTTAGGGTGGCAACACTGGGGTCAGCCCCAGAAGATCTGCCCTGTTTATATGATTTCTATATGAAACACATGTTTGACTGTAAGTGATTTAAATTGTAGACAGGCAGATTGGATACTGCCAATTCTTAGTGAGAGAAGTTCCCTGTATCACGATGGTGGCTGTGTTAATGCCTCCAGCCAGTGACCAACAGTCTAAATTTAGAAACTACATCATGATTCCACATTGACATATCACTGTCTGATGCCTAAATAAGATCTGCACACAGCTTTGTTGTTGAAATGAAATATGGTGCTCAGTGGGTGGAGGGTCAGATGGATCACAGTCTGCTCCACCTTCCACCGTCTGAGTCAGCCTCTTCAGCTAACAGCACAGGTCAGCCTGGAACACTTTATCTTATCATGAGTTTTACTCAGACTGAACATCTGTCATCACTGGACATTTCACTCTGGGTCTGCTGTACAATTCTGTGGAGTATTTCAGAACAATCAGCTTGCTAACTGGGTTTGAGCTGGCATCTTCCACAGCTCCATCTGAGTTTATGACAGGAATGGACTGAAAATCAGCTGAACCTTCTGAGCACCAAGAATGGGCTTCTATTATTAATATAAGCTTTTAAAAGTTTTAAAAGTTTGTTATGGATTAATATGGATCTGAAAATAGTGTGAATTGTCACAAAAAATAAAAATAAAAGAACAGAGCGAACAAAGCACTTGTTATTTGTCTCAACTTTTGACCTTCAACCGAGAGAAGAAGAAGGCAGCAACTATTTTATGCTTTTAAACTCATTTGATGTTCATCACTTGTGGTCATCTTTATGAAATGTGTTGGCATTAACAACTTCTGTATCCTCTACTTTTTGGCACAAATGATTCGACTGAATTGCAATAAAGTTTATTGAAACACTTAGACATCCTTAGACATGTAAACCCAGATAAAATGGAAAATTAATCAACCTGTTTATTTCTATTTTTGATTTGATTTATTAATGATGGTCCATCTGAAAATATTGTATGCGCTTATGGGGTAGGAGTTCACAAGTTTCTTACTTCTTCCTACTCCTTTTCCAGAATGCTAAGATTACTGTGGCACAAAAATAGGTGTATTTTGCATTCCTTGTTTTTGTGCATGATTTTATGCTACTATCATGTTCGAAATGAATAAAAAAATAAATAAACATATTTACATCTCCCTGTCAGTCATACTCCTTGAACCTCCTGACATTCGTCACATTACTACAACAAACACTTATTTAATGTGGAACTGAAGTGGAACCATACTAATGTGGTTTTAAAAGTTCTTTACAAATGCAGGTCCTGTCAGTATGGTTTCAGTTTTCACCTTTGCAAAACATAGAGACAGAAATGATTTCCCTGTTCAGAAGATTCAGCTGACTTCAGAGTCTAGTCTTCATCTGTCAGTGGAGCTCCAGCTCAACTGCAGTCCTACCAGGAGATGGACGTCCAGCTAAAGTAACAGGTCAGGCAGGGAAAGCAGGACTCGGAGGAGCAGGGAAAAGGCACAGAGTGACTCTGGAGCAGCTGCAGAGAGACACAGCTCAGGTGGAGGAAAATGTCGAGAGGACAACTGTACTCCACAAATCTGAACGTTGCAAGGTTGGAACATTTACATTGTTAATATAAAGCCATTAGCTATTATTTTAAACCAGGTGGGAGACACAGAGAGACTAATGGATGGAAGACATAGTGAGATATTGCCATCTTACTGTATTTCCATCCTTAGGTCTACAGACAGAGGCACAGAAGGTACAGAACATATTATATGGATAGAGATATAATATATCCATCTATGGAAATGTCTCTCTGTACTTGAGTATTAAGTTAAAATTAAAATTAATATCACTGAACATTGTTATTTTTCAGGAAACAGCATCAAGGGCACAAGCGGGTCCAGCAGCTCCTTTTGCCACCTAGAGTATTGTTTCATAGGTGAGAACTATGAGAACTATTTCAGTAATGCCTTTACAAAACATATTTGGTAGTTCACAGGCATCTAATCTAAAAATGTAGATTTTACTTAAAATCTACATTTTGTAGATGTACTTAAAAAACACAAGGGTAATTTTAAACAGTCTCCCATCTGTTTTTAGGCGATTCTTAGGCTTCAACCCAGAAAGCAGAACAAAAGCTTCTAACAAAATGCAAAACACTAGGACAACAGTGAATCTACAGGTCTCCATTCTCCTCCTTCATGAAGCAGTGGAACTTTTAAAATGGTAAAATTACACATTTACACACAATCAGTTCTCTCACTCCATCTCTCTCCCTGTCTGTCTTTTTCTCTGCCCGTCTCTCTGTATCTGTCCTGTCCATTTCTAATAGACAGACAGGAGGACAGCTACAATGAAGGAAGGTCAGAGAGAGTGTCTGTCCACTAAATCTTTCCTTTTCATCCTGTCTGTCTTTAACTGACATAAATGCAGTTTAATGCTCTGTTTATCTCATGTATTAAAGCCTGTGTTTCTTTCTTCATCTTCCAGCCACCCTTTGATGATTTCTGGAGAAGTTCAGGACTGAGACCAACTCAAAACTCATCCATGTTGGTTTTGTTTGGCTATTCACTAAGTCTTAAACTTGCCCAAATGTTTAAGATGTACTGTTGGGGTTCCAATAAAGTTTTGAAAAATATGTAATGTCAATATTTGACATTGCTGGATCCCTTCCTTCCTTCAAAGGAAGAAAACAACAGACATTTAGAATTTTGACTGCATGTTTTACATGAAAAGCTGGTAAAACATTGTTTTTTATGACTTTGACACGCAGTTTGCTTGGAAACTTTGACGTTTGGGTACTTTTGTTTTAGTAAAGATTATTTAATTCATTGTATTCAATGTAATATTACCATGAGGGTAAATGTATCAGTTATGTTTTAAGATCAGAGTATTTTTCACTTTGGTTGCAATACTTTGACTTCTATGTAACAAGCAAATATTGCTGTTGCAAAATACTATATATTGTTTTGCTTCAGTTTGTCAGATTTAAATTGACAATAAAATAAAGTGATTTTAAGACATACATGTATTTTTTTTCACTAGAAAAATAAAACATTTTTTGAGAGTTTGGTAAATGAAGTTGCAAGTTCACATTTAAACTTTTAAAAGCTAGCAAAGTATGCAGTTTCATGAACTACTGTAAAATGACAACTTTTTTGTCGTACTGTAATTTTATTATGACAAAAATGTGATGAAATCACAGTAACCATGTTATATAATTACTGTGCTATTTTAAAGAAATTACAATAACACTGATCAAATTACAGTAAGATTGTAATAAAAATTACAGCAAAAACTGTAATAAAATTACAGCAACCCTGCAATAAAATCACAGTAAAACTGTAATAGAATTACAGTAAGGCTACTGTAAAAAAAAATTTACAGTAAAGTTACTGTAATTTATTTATGGTAAAAATTACAGTAACTGGCTGGCAACCCTGCTGCCAGTAAGTTACTGTAAATTCTACAGTGACTTTTTTACAGTGTAAGAAGGGGATTACAAATGGATAACTGTGACTGTAGTGTACGACACTTAAGGGGTTGTTATGATTAGAAAAGGTCTGTATGAATTCAGTTCAATTACCATTACAATAGAAGATCAATACCGAAGAATACGCATAAAGGCCTAGTCAAAGTCCAGACCTAAATCAAACTGAGAAGTGGCACGACTAGAAAATCTGACTGAGTTGGATGAGCTGATTGGCAAAAAAAAAAATTGGCAAATATTCAGTCAGGTCCTGGTGAGTCCATATTAGGCCTGGGAGACCACTCCAGGTCCTGGAGGGGTTAAAACCCCCCTCACTGCCTTTTTGGGTTCCCATGGTCAAGGTCTGGGCGGCGGAAGGGAGGGAGACAGGGGGGCGCAAGCTGAAGCCAGAGCGTCCCATGGTGTGGTCTCTGAGTCAGAGCATTGCAGAAGTAATAAGACACAGAAGACTTTGACGTGTTGCTGAAGCAGGCTTTACTATCTTAGCTTTGATGAGATGAAACATTATCCAGTGGCATTGGTTAGGAATCATCAATACAGCAAATACTGATTCAGGGAGGCTTGAATCAATAATACTGAATTTTTTATTTTTATTTTGAGGGAACAAAAGGACAATATTGAGGTAAAATATGCTCTGTGGATTAAGTTCATGCACGCTTTGCCATGTAAAGAATCAAAGTCAATTCTTGGGACGGCTCCATGACTGTGCTGAAGGTAAAACTGCTGGATTGAAAGAGTTGAGTTATTAGCAGGTTCAAAATGCCCATTTAAACAGCAGAGGGCAGCATATGCAGCGTAAAACAAGGGAAAAAACCACTACAATACCTTAGTTTTCAGAGCATTTCAGAGTCAGTGCTAATTAACAAGGACTGGAGCAGAGAAAGTGCACAGACCTGAACACAGGCTACTCATTTCTGAATCTGTCCTCAACAGCCCAGGAGCTGGATTCAGTTTGTCATAGCTTAGAAGGATTTCAGGACTGCAGGGGCGAGGGCGCCCCAGCTGGGTCATGCAGCTTTCTGATGTGTTTCTTCAGGTCAAAGTTCCTGCAGAAGCCTTTGCCACAGGTGGGGCAGGTGAATGGCTTCTTGTCATTGTGAGTGTGCATATGGAAGGTGAGGTTGTACACCTGGTGGAACGCCTTGCTGCAGATGGAGCACTTGAACTGCTTCTCCCCGCTGTGTGTCAGCTTGTGGTTCTTGTAGTTTCCTGCAGAGATCAAGCAACGTTTTAACATTGCTCACAAAATTCATTCGATCCAACATAAAACAACCAAATTGATACATAAAAATAATTTCAAGGGATTTCATATGATATAAAAGTGCTCATGCATTCACTCATGCATGAACCCTTGAATTTCCCTGGCAACCATTCAGAGGTGCCTAAGCAGTTGCTCTCACAAAGCCCCGCCTATTTACTCAAAGCTCCTCCTAAGAGCTGTAGTCCCCAGCCAAGCCCCCACTCCTCCAGACCGACACACAGAAAACCTCACATCTGCTGAGCTTTTCATACAAAATACTTCTCAATCCAACACTCCTCAGAACGGTTCTAAACGGCATCATGGAAGAGCATCGGTGCAATGATGAAGGGGGAGTGTCAGAGAGAATAAGAGTTTCTTAAAGAAACACAGGCCAATTTCAAGGAACTAAAAGAAACAGAATTACTTTATTATGCTACAAAATTCCACTATATGTGCCTGGAAAATACATAACACTCCTCCTTTACAGATTTAAAATAAATCATGGATTTTGTCTGTTTTTGCATTTTTGATAAATAAAACCAGTTTAAACAGGAGACAAAGATAACCTGAGTAAACGCAGAGAGCAGTTTTCAAGAGAAAAATCAGACGTGGCTCTTCTCCACCGCTACACTCTTGGTCACTCAGGTCTGCTGACCAGCAGCTCCTGGTCCTCTTAGCTTCCACGTATAGGTGAAAGGGCCTTCTCTGTCTCTGCCCCTAAGCTTTGGAATGCTACCATTACATATCCAACCATTACATATCACTGTCCATTTTTAAAACCCGTCTGAAAACTTATTTTTACTCATTGGCCTTCAACCCAACTGAAACTTGATTTTACCCAACTTTTTATTGGTATTGATCTTGTCTGTCAGTGTTTTTTTGTTTGTTTTTTGTTTTATGCTTCCTTTATTCAGTTTTTCCTTTATATAATTTTTTTGATGATCTGAAACATTTGAGCAAGAATAGAAGCAATCTTTAAGTAGGCAAAGTCTTTACTATGGTTGTGTTTTAGAGAACATTCTTTACACTTCTTGACACAATTTCACAGATCTAAGACTTTAACCATTTAATTTTCGGTTTTTAATAGACAAATAGTTATTTCCTGGCATCAGCTACAACTGTTCAGCTGGGAGGGCCGTCGCTTCTTTTGAGATGTTGGAGGTTAATAAACTCCCATCTGCACCATACTTTCCCTGGCTTTGCTCTGAAACCATTGTTAATCAGCAGAACGATGCCCACACGAAACCTGATGAAATCACTCTGGCAATTGACGTTACCAAGGAATAATTTCAGACTACTAGAATCAGTAACTAATCAAAACACAAAACAGAATATGCTTGCAATATGCTGCTTTGAATGTGAGGAGGCAGTAGCACTGTGCATTCAGACATACAATCTCGGAATGTGGTGTCAAAAGAAATACATATTCAACACAGAACACCTGGTTAAATGTGATCCTGCAGCACAACAGGAGATAATCTTCACCAAAATGTTAACGCTGAATACTGTGTTCCGTTATTCAAATGTAAATATATATATACACACACACACGCATGCCCACACCCCCGCCCCCGCCCCCCCATATATATATATATATGGCTGCTCAAAAAAAATAAGGGGAACACTCAAATAACACATCCTGGATCTGAATGAAAGAAATATTCTCATTGAATACTTTGTTCTGTACAAAGTTCCATTTGCACAACAGCAGGTGAAATTGATTGTCAATCAGTGTTGCTTCCTAAGTGGACAGTTTGATTTCACAGAAGTTTGATTTACTTGGAGTTATATTGTGTTGTTTAAGTGTTCCCTTTATTTTTTTGAGCAGTACATATATATATATATATATATATATATATATATATATATATATATATATATATATATATATATATATATATATATATATATATATATATATATATATATATATATATATACGGAGATGGATCAAAACCTTGCTGAGGTTTTGATCCATCTATGTTTCCAACATGTGCATTGTGTTTGTTGTAATCTATAAATGTCACCATTTGCCTTCATGCACAACACATCCTTCAAACATGGCCGTGATCTTTACCAATATATACAGCAATATTAAAATGCTGGCTTTATCCTGGTGTTTCCTCAGCTGTACATCACTGAACATTCTTTTAGTGCTCTAAGGGCAACATTGATAATGTTGATACAGTATTGTAAAGGTCATTGGTTATAGTAATCTAAAAGGGATTCCAGTTTATGCATGGATATTTTTCTATCTTCCACAATGTGTGTTTACTGTACGCTGCTGACAGCTGCTGTGAACTGGCATTCAGCCTGCTTCTGGGGAAAGTCATTAGGCGACTCTCTGTGAAATGTTTGCATTCAGAACAAAGCCCACGGACTGCTGCTGCTCTCCAGGAGAGCCACTGAGCAGAAGCTCACTCCACAAGAAGTCAATTCTTTTGGTTTAAAGTATGACAAAAGAAACTGATTTACTCCTTTGACCAGACGTTTCCGGCTAAAATACAGAGCATCGAATGAAAGGTGTCACAGGAAGAGCTTCGGTCCAGAGGATTCCCTTTGTGTAACTTTTTCTCACCTTTCTGGTGGAATCCTTTCCCACAGAACTCGCACACAAACGGTTTGTATCCCGCGTGGATCCGAGTGTGCGTGTTGAGCGTGGAGCTCCGGTTGAAGGCTTTCCCACACTGGTTACACTTGTGAGGTTTTTCCTGTAAAAAAAAATTGTGAGATATATTTTAATTGATCATGTCACTGGGGATAAACTATCTTTAAAATATGCCCAACACATTCTAAGGATTACTGTAGTGATGTACAGGTGCTTAGGAGGCAAAGAAGAGATTTGTGTGATTTTAGTTATGTTAAATTTGACATAAAAGTATTTGATTTTGACAAAACATATTATGTCTTATAAAGCTACATTTTCAGAATGGCTTGTTTGCCATATTGATCATATCTGCATTAATAATTTAAACTTCTTTTTTTTCAATAGAATCAATAAAAAGGCCCACAGTAAATGTTTTACTCTGTTAGCCAAGTCCTTGACCTCCTTCATTCTTTACCACAGCACCAGCTAAAGAACTGTACCTCATTGAAACAAACATGAAGAGCTGGAAAATTGATTATAGTCAGCAATTACAGCAATTTACATTCTATTTTAATTCCAGAATATTGAAGCTAAAATAAGTAAACATGATTGGAACATTAATTCATTTTCACTTTTATTTTATTTACAGCCTGTCTCAGTAATAAGTGATCTTTTGATTGGTCCACTGGTCTAATGAAAGCGGATACAGGCTTGTTAATGATGCTATGAGTAACACGAGTGAATTTTCTTAATTTTAAAAAGACCTTTTTTTTCATCACTGTTCCGTTTTCTGTGTGTCTCAATTATGAGACACACTCTGCAGAACTGCCCCATCTGGCCTTCTTATTTAAAACACACATCCTGAGACAGAGTCTGAATCTCAGTGGATGTTCAGTGTTCCAATGATCTATTTGAGACTGTTTGTACAATGAATGCCAAATTTCAGACAAATTCAAATATAATCAGGTGAAATGCTTTTTCACAAGCCAGTTATTGCCATACTTCAAAACAAACTCACAAAGCTTATGCATACTAAGTACATACTTCTTGTCTATAGAACGTTTATCCATATTTTAGTCTCAAATGGAAATATGTGCTTTTTTACTACAGTTAATCTGATTTAATTAAGATTAAATGAATGACATGGGCTATTATTACATTATATTTCTATTTTCACATATTCTACCTGAAAAAACTGGCCAATTTACTCCTGAACATTGTGTCAATCATCTTTCATATTTGCTGGTAAAATTGCAATGCATCAGTACGCATTACAATTGTTTTGTTCTGGAAATATAGAGCAAAATTATGACAATTTATGTGTTAGTATTCTAATTTGAAGGTTTTTGAGAATGTTAGCCTAAAGGTGGTCCAGTTTAGATGAGTTTTGTAGAAACCTGCCAATGTAACCTAACAAACTGTGCATTAGTTTCAGTGTAGAATTCAAATACAAATGTAATAATGAGAAAACACAATAGTTGCCAGAATATTACTGTTATTTTAATCTGAGTAATTTTACAGTGTAACTAAAACACAGACTCTTTTAATTTCACTCACTAAAAGCTTTTTCATTTTAATAACAGAACAAATATTTTACATGTTATGAAACTAAGCCACATCACTAACTGTTCTCATTAATAGTCAAATTAGAAAAACGAAGACGCGGGTCAGCTGACCGGGGGGGATTGTCTGGAAAATTTAATTTCACTTTATGCTGATATTTTTAACCATACTGCTCCTCCCCCCTCCCCACCTCCCCCGCCCTGTTTTTTAAAACTTTGAAATAATACGTAGTTCGGAAAAATCTTTCCTAAAATAAATTACTGCGAACGTGGGCTTTCTGGCTCAATCTAGACGGAGATAAAATGTTACCATAAAACACATTTTTAAAGTTGATCACTAGTCGACTGTTATTCAATCATTTTTGGAACAGACTAAACGTGATTTGCGTTTCTAATTAAAATAGTAAATAGGCCAGCAAATCATATTCTAAAAAGACAAATCAATCAATCAATCAATCAATCAATCAATAAACAGGCTTAATAGTTTTGACTCACAGCATTTTGCGGAATTAAAACATGAAACCAAAGCAGAAGTCCCAGATGCACCACACGCAGCCCGCCGAGCAGCGCTCCTCGGTCTCACCTGAGTGTGGATGATCTTGTGTCGGCACAGCGTGCTGGCCTGACGGAAACCTTTCCCGCAAACTTTACAGATGAACGGTCGCGCGCCAGTGTGCACGGGCATGTGCCGGGTCAGATTGTAGTGCGCGTTAAACACCTGAGAGAGGAAAATAAACAGAAATAAGAAGAGGAACGAAGATCAGACTACACCTACTGCTCTATTATTATTATTATTATTATTGTTATTATTGTTGTTTTTTATTGTAAATATTCTTTTTTTTTTTCAAAAAAGAAACAAACCAACCCCCGTTCCTCCCCCTCCAAAAAACGATCCAGTGTCCCGCTTGATTCTGAATGATTAACGGAGCAAATAACCGGAGTTTGTTTTGGGCTCCCAGCTCCAATCAGGTGATAAAATGGCGCAGCGAATCCTGGAATCCTTCCTGTTATTTTTGTTTTAACGGTAAAATCTGCAATTGCTGAATTTTTAAAACAGCAAAACTTAGAAATAGAAATAATTTTGGCGTTTCTTATCTATTGGGCCTCTATTTTCCCGTTGGAGCAGCAGCCATAAATTCTCTATTCAACGGAAGGAAACTAAAACGGAAAAAAGCTCGGGTGAAAAGCAAGTAATAAATTAGGGTCCATTTGACTAATTCGTTTATTTATTTACAAATTTAATGCCCTTGCCTTTATGAAATTTCCTTTCCTTTTTGAGTGTGTAGAAATTTAAATGTTGAAAAGTCAAGGCCGAGCAGCGCTCGACTGGTTTATTTTTGGTAAACCAGTCATGACAATCAAACATTTGCAATATTTAGACAGAAATAATCTTTTAAAAAATCTTAAAACGGCGATAAAAGCCCTCCGCAGTCTGGCACCGCTCCTGCAGGCTGCTGGAAGTCGCCCCGGCTCCGGCTCACCTTTCCGCAGACCTCGCAGGTGAACACTTTGGGTTTGCTGCCGGAACAGGAGCCGCTCAGTCGGGCCGCTGCCGCTGCTGCCGGGGAACCTTTAAACATCTTGTCCGTGAGCATTTGATCCCTTTCCTTCATGTAGTGCTGGATCTGGCTGGGAGAGAGCTGCTTGAAGGCCTGCACCCCGGACACCGAGTAGCGCTCTCCGCCCTGCTGTTTGCTCTTTTCCGCGATGAGGGCTTTGTGTCGGGCGGTGAGGAGGTACGAGGCCATCGGGTGCAGGTTGACCAGGCCGGCCGGCGGGGCGCAGGCCCCTCCATCGCCAGTGCAGTTCAGGTAACACATGGTGCCCACGGTGGAGAGGGAGGACTGGTTCACCACCCGCGGTCTGAAAAGTTTGTACTGACCGCCGCTTTGGCTCACAACGGAGTCCTCCTGCTGGGTTCGGTAATTCAACCCGAATCCCAAAATGTCTACAGGAGCCGGCAGGTGAGAGCCGTCCAAGTGGCCCGGATCCAGCCCGCTGATGCTGAGTCGGTGGCCCGCCTCGTACCCGAGAGGTACCAGCGGGATCATGCAGTGCAGTGAGGACGGACACACGTCGGGCTTCCCCACGGGAGAGGTCTGGAACCAGGTGCTGAGCGGTATCGACTTGGGTTCGGGTGTCCTGGCCATAATGCGGTCGATGGAGAAAGCGAGAGGCTTGGTGCTGCCGCCGGTGGTGATCATGTCTGAGCCCGCGGGCTGGCTCCCGGTGGCCGGGGGGGCGCCTAGGATACCCGCTGGGCGGCAGAGAGAACCGTCCATCATGTTCGCATCAGCCGCACAAAGACAACAACAACAAAGTAGTGGAAGGAGCGAGGGGTCGGCGCTGCTCCTCAGCGGCCCGCAGGAAAGGGCATCATCTGTCGGGGAAGTCCCCTCTTAATCACAGCCTCTGTTTTCACGCTTAATGATGGCAAAGCGGGCGGCCGCAGCTCGCTCGATGGCTGCGTGCGGAGTGTCGAGACCCGCTGATCGTTACCGCCCTGGAAGTACAGGGGGAAAGTAGATCATTTGCTCAGTTCTTCTCCGTCGATTCTGAGTTCCGTGTCTCCGCAGGAGAAAGAGGAGGAGGAGGAGGAGGAGCAGGAGGAGGCTGGCACAACTCCTGCTCAACTGCAGGGAACTTGATAAATCCCAAGTCCACTTGTGGCTGCGCGTGACATCATTTTAATATGGTCGCGAGGTCACGAGCCGTCGACTTTCACATCACATCAGGACTCTTCAAATGCGCGAGTTTCAGATGACACAGAGCTGGGAGCGCGTGGACCTTGGCCATCAAACGGTCCGGCAGAAAATGGATTTCAAAGCAGCGATGTGTTCTGTGACCACTTTGAATCCCAGTTTCTCCGCCGTCTTTTACTGGAAGCTCCGTGGCTTCAAACGCAACAACTTTTTATCCCCCAGTTCATCACACAGACGGCGCCTTCACGAACAGTGCAGATATGACAAATTCCTAAACGCGGGCATGTTGAAGCTGACAGCAACCCTCCCATCCTGTCACCGAAGGAAGGAGTCAGACATTTCCCGCAGAAACAAGCGGCTGGAGGAAGAAAAGTGATGGGAAAACAGAAAACCACAGAAAATGCCATCAAGCGACCCACCAACTTTTATTACTATTCTACGTATTCTCACTATTATTAAAGACAAGGCTTCGGTTGTAATCTAGGTCAATTCATCAACATCTTGTTAATTTCTCTCTCCTTTACGGTGTCAGCTCGTCTGCTTCATTTTAAAATGTAACTGTCTTTAGCTGTAAGATTTCAAACCCTAAAGAAGAACATACCGTTTTAAAAACCGCAACACCCAAAAATAACAACAACAACAACAACAACAACAACAACAATAATAATAATAATAATAATAATAATAATAATAATAATAATTATTATTATTATTATTATTATTATTATTATTATTATTATTATTATTATTATTCCAGAATTCCTATGGTAATATAACCTTTCACTTTTCAAAGGAAATGAATATATCAAGTCGTCTCGCCCTATAAATAAATAAATAAATATATATATATATATATATATATATATATATATATATATATATACAGTATATGGGGGGAGGGGGGGCGTGCGTGTGTAATTGTTGTTATCTACTTATCACTTTAATAGCTTCAATTAGGTCCAAATGGTTCAAAATACTAAAATGACAGATTATGTTTCGAGTGTCTCTTGATTTGATCAAGATCAAATCATCACGTTTCTGTTCTTTGTAAAACTGTTCGACTCCTATTCTTCAGTCTTTGCTTCTTTCGTTCCTTGTTTCTTCCTTTCGTGTTTTATTTGTTGCTGTGACCGTTGATGCGCAGAGTGTCAGTAGGACATTCCAATTAAAGTAGGCTTCCAAACTCTTCACACCTTCAATAAAAATATTTTTTTACATTTCATATAAAAACGTTTAAAGATGTTGATATCAATTTTATTTGTTTAATTATTTTTGTAGGTTTTCTCGGTTAAATAAAAAGATATGAGAGCTAAAAGACCCACAATATATATAAAAGGACCAAGATGACTCCAAAGCGCTTCACACTACCATCACGCACTCATTCTGTCATACACATATTCACATGCTAATAATAATAATAATAATAATAATAATAATAATAATAATAATAATAATAATAATAATAATAATAATAATAATAATACATTTACAGACAATGAGGACAGAAAGGAAACATGGTGTAAGACTGTTTTCTGAGAGCCTCAATTCATTACGATTTGCTTTTAACATTTTTAGGCTTAATGTAATTAAAACATTTTAACAAGTCAAATCTGAAACAATAATCCCACGTTTGTTTGAAACAAAACAGGATTCAGTTCAAAACAGGGAGAATGTGAAACCTCAAAGTGTTTCAATAATTCTCCTCTCACTTCTTCCGGTGCTTGAGTTTTATTTCAGGACATAATAAACATTAACAAGTGAACGTTTTCAAAAAAATTTATTATTTAAATATAACCTCCAAATGCAGTGACTGTTTTAATGTTGTCATTCTTTATTAAGCCAAAATGAAAAGTTGTGTATTAAAAACTGAGTAGACCCGGTTTTTAAATCTCATGCAGCAGCTTTAACCTGCAGCAGCTTTAACCTGCAGCAGCTTTAACCTGCAGCAGCTTTAACCTGCAGCAGCTTTAACCTGCAGCAGTCGCTTCATTGCTTCTACGTGCCGAGCAGTGAAGGTCGAGCTTCCAGCTTCAGCTCCATGACAGATGGATTCACGTCTGAATGCGATTAACAAGGTTCACAGATTTTACGGCTGGAATCGAGATCAAATCATTATTGCTCCACCACCGTGCTTCCCGAATGAGGATAGAATAGAATAGAATAGAATAGAATAGAATAGAATAGAATAGAATAGAATACTTTATTGATCATCAAAGGGAAATTGCTTACTAGTTGACAAGCTACTCCATCCAAGGTGTTAATACAAATACAAATATAAACATAAGTGCTAAAAAAATTGTAAATATTTATACCTAAGTGTGATGTAAGTAATTTAAATGACTGAATACAAATAAATAAATAAATAAATAAATAAATAAATAAATAAATAAATAAAACACAGTATACAGTTTTTTATTTTCTCCAAACAGAGCTGTGCATTATAGGCAACATTCTCATCTTTCATCTCCTATTTCCAGAAGTTATTATTCCAGATGTATTGTAGGTTAAGAGGCAACCGTAATGTTTTTTTCCTGAAGAGCTTTTCTCCTTTAATCCTTCCCAACAGCCGTACTTGTTCAGCTTACTTTGCATACACAATTTTTTTTTTTTTTGCCTTTGTTTCTGTTTAATTAATAATAATGGGGAAACAATTGTGTGTAAACGTGATGTTAGAAGAAGATAATATGAGAACCTGGTGAAGACCAGATCTTTTTCAACTTGTTGATAAAACATAAAACCCCGGTGTGGCTGTGACTAGGGGAGTTATTAGCCAACCATACTGGCATAAATATTTACAAGTAACTGAAAGCAAAGGAGGTGTTGATTGACTTTCAAAAATGCAACCAGGGTGACAAAACACAGCAACAATGTTTAGGCTGGAAAAAAAGGAACATCTCATAATTAAATATGTGCAATATATTCCTAAGAGGAGTTGGAGTGAAAGGAACATTCTAGTCTTTTTCAGAGCTAAAGACAGAGAGATACTCCTCGAGTGGAGAGAATAGAGACTGTGGGTGCAAAGGTCAACAGTCTTAGGGTGCTTCACGATGTAAATTAGTTGATGTAGTGTTTTTCCTTTTGGCTCCTCAAAGAGAGGGCAGAAACCGCTTCAAACAGACTCCTCTTCTGGTCCCAGGCCAGTCTGAGTCCATCCTCACTGGCTCCAGGCACACTTTAGCTTCTGTAGATGACTTCTGAATCCATCATTACCTCACAATACAATACAAAAGAGTTCTGCATGCAAACTGTATGGACACAGTTGAGTTCATGCAGAGAAATGAGTTAAAACCCATAAATGTTTGGGGAAGATATATGCTGTTGTACAAGAATATTTCTCTGCCTATGGAATTAAGGTCAAGAGGAGACAGAACATTTGGTCAAAGGTGAAAACCCACAAATAGTAATGATTATTTATGCCGGTCATACCTATGTGCTAGTGAACAATAAATACATTGTTCACATACATTGAGACTTACAACCTCAGGGAATACGTCTCCCTGAGGGTGTTTAGAATATTTACAAATTCTGAAAGTGTTGATTCTAAGATTTCTAATGATTTTCCTCACAGGCCAATAAAAAAATGAGGACGATCTGGTCATTTGAATGTTGGCACTCTGGAAGCAAGATGAGGTGAGGTGGTGTGGGCAGCACACCACCTCACCTCAGATAATAAAAACATGTTAGACAATGTTTTCTTTTGGCCCAAGGAAGGCTATAGGTCCATACATTTTAAGTAAAGGTCTCTACTTTAGATTTTTGGGGGGTTATAAGTAGCAACTATTTCTGAATCAGGTATATTAATTAATCTTACACCTAAGATTGATACAGTTCTTTTGAGCCCTTAGTTTTCCTCAAACAGCACAAAAAAATATCTTTACTTGTTCTTTTGTATCATTCACTTGGTCTTTACCCTGAAAATTTGTATTAGACCTCATATTTAGCCTAATAAAGTTCAAATCAATTATTTAGCACATTTAAGAACAACCATAACGATAATTTGAAACAAAATACAAACACAGTATGAGATAGAAAAACAAATTATGAAAGGAAGCCCAACAAATTCAGTTTTGTGTTAAAGATTAGTTGTAATGGTATACTTTGAGAAATATTTACACTATTTAGATGCAAAAGCAATACATTAAAAGATACTGTAGACTGATTGGTTTTTATAATTTTAAATAAAACATTGCCACACAGACATCTCCATGGAGTTTACACTTCCATACATCCTGGGTAAATGATGCAAGGTTTGCCCCAGAAAACCATTCATCCAGCGGCCCATCGTGTTTTTCAGTTAGACAATGTTTAATGTTGACAGGAAATTTGAAAATGTCACTTGATGTAGGAGCCATATATACATTTTTGGAGCTTAATGCAAAATCTTATTTTGTGTTTATGTGAGTTAAATTTTTTACTCTGTTATTTGAAAAAGATAAGCGTCTGTAATTGTATTGTGTTTGAGCTTATGACATGGTGCCTTTTGATTGGTTAGTGACTAATTAGTTTATGAAAGACGAAAGTACTTGCTCTTTGTAGAAGTCTGGCACCTTGAGAGTAACACAGTCTTTTGACCGTCACTTTCTATTTGTTTTGAATCTGTTTGTTATTTTTATTTTCTTTTAACTTCAGTAAAGACAAAAAGATGACCGTCGGATTCAAGACCTCTTTTTTTGGAAGAAACGTGTCGCGTATGAAAGAGCTTTAAGGGGCTAGACAGGTGAGATCAATACCTGAACACCAACAATAAAGTCTTAAAAATGTACATATTTTAAAAATACTTAAGTAAATAAGCAATGCTTAGCCTGGTGGGGGCACAAGTAAAGCCTTGTGGCCCGCCAGGCATATAAAACACTATGGGAAACCCTGTGATGTTTGTTAGGTCTGACTGCACTAGCTCTGTCCAGCCAAAACAGCAATGAGCAACGGTGTAAAGACTTTTCAATTTGAACTGTATTGCCTTGAAATTGATGGGAATGTAGAAATTACAAGGAGTAATGAAGATGATGAGGACCAAACGGAGGAAGAGGAAAGAAGCCAGTGCTTGTGCTGCCACTGCCAACTAGTAATGGTGAGATGAAGCTTCATGAATCACTGAGGCTCCATCTGGTTTGACTCATGAGCTGATGTGCTGTGATGCTTCATTTGCTCTACTGCGACATCAAGTGGACAATTCAAAATAGGTACATTGAAAACAATGTAATGTATGAACCTTAAACTGAATAAAGAAGTAAATAAAGATGTTGTTTGTGATACTAATAACATACATTTTATAGTCTTAATGTGTTGATATGAAACAATGGCTGGATCAAAAAGAGAACTGGGAACAAAAAGAGAAATGAGTTACATGCATTTTCATATTACATGAAAAGGCATGTAACAAGCCTTTTCATGTGAAAGGGCTTGTTACTCTAACCAAACTTATGTCTCTAGGAACAACATTAAATTATTCATTTATTCATTAATTAAAAACAAAATCTTACTGTAATTGGGTCAAGGTGGTTTGTGACGCATCAGCAGGTTTATAGAATTTGGGATAAAACATTTTCTCACCACCTCAAATAATATACATCTACAAATATCAGCTTGTAGATGTTAAAAGCTGGTAAAGTACACTCCAATCTTTTCAGAGTTTTCTTTGTGAAGAAAAAAAATCAATTAAACATCTCAATGAGAAACTGCTGTCAGTTCATACCACAACTTCTCAATAAAACACTAAAGTTTGTGGATGAGTGCTAAGGATGTGTATTAATCAGATTTGTTCCGAACATGAGGCAATGATTTGAAACTGACTGCGTATGAAGAGCAAAATAATTTTTTATAAGTTACAAAACGTACAAAGGGAACCACTTTGAGCCTTATTAAAGATTCTTAAACCTGAACATAACAGATACCCAGCAAGACAAATACAGTTTCAGCATCTTTACATTTTTTCTTTGTTCACTGACTTTACTTTTTACTCTACAGACTCCAACAGTGTCAAAGGTCAAACATTATCAGCATCAATTTTAAACGTAATTGTGAAGATTTGGTTTTCTGTGTGTTTACTTCCTGTGTCGTCCCGGCTGCCTCTTGCTTGCCCCCAGATGTCCCTTGTTTCCCCTGATTACCATCTCAGTGTATTTAAGCCCACCTGTGTCTCTGGTTCTAGTCTAAAGTCATAAGTTGTCTATTCTGCCCTTGTTTAGTCTAGTTTGTCTACTAGTTGCAGCCAGTGTCTGAGCTCTTTGCCTTATTGCTCACCTGTGCTGCCTGGACTTTGTATTTTGTAAATTCTTCATTAAAACCATCATCATTTGCTCAAACACCCTGGGTCCACTGCGTCAGCCTCACCACTCTACACCACGTTTCATGACAGTAATGTGTATCGTGAGTTTTACAATTGGGACCTTTGCTGCACTGAAAGATACATCAAAGGTAATGCTAAAAAAGCTACATGTTTTTAAAGCTGATCAGTCTTACAGATTAGTAAATACACCAACAGATGGCACATTTGGCCATTGTATTACACATTTAATCAACACCAGGAGTGCAGTAGGCAGCTAAGAGATTGTTTCAGTTTATGTTTTGTGTGTGACATGCACCATACACTTTAGTGGACTTTTTAGCACTAAAGCTAACAAGTACACCTTTCAAAGTCTGTAAACCTTCTCCCCATGCAGTCTTCCAGTCTATGTGTGTATCGATGTTTGGTGTGATTCTATGGCAGCTTTTTCAGCCTGTACTTTGTCCCACCTAGCATTATATGTGACTCAAGGTGGAACAGCCTCCAGCCAATCTGCAGCCTTAACCAGGTTAATGCAGCAGCAGGATGGGAGAATAGTTAGTAATCCAGACGAACAATATAAAAAAACTAAATACATGCTCCTGTTTCAGTGCAGTTATTTTTTTAAACTAAAAGATTTCATAGTAAATGATAATTAGACTATGCTAAGTTCTTGTGTCTGTCAGATTAGCCCTGTTAATCAGTCCAGTGCTACCATGCTGACCAGTGGGTATGTGTTTGTGCTAATAGGCTGTGTTATAACAATATACCTAATGTTCCAGGATGTTTAAAGTTTGTTCAAACATTTTGTTCTTTTTTGTTTTAGGCTTTTCCTTGCAAATCATTTCTAAGAAGCCATATTGCTTCAATCTTGCTATTCTGTCATTAATTGTTGCGGTTATGGTGGTCAGTGAGAGCTGCTGAGTTCCAGGTGGGGTTACACAGTTAGACCTTGGAATGTGGACATTGAAGGACACAAAAAATAGTGATTTTAAAAGTCCACCCATCCCTGTTACAATGGAATGTTTGTGTGAGTAAAGAAGATGACCAAAAGAAATCATTTCAAAACGATTCCCATCTTTTAACCACAAGTATATATCCCACTAATGCCTGTTGGTGTAAATTCCACACATATCCAATATCATGTTGGGAACACTTTGCTGTCATCTAGTGGTCAAAATTAAGCCTAATTTTACTGATTAAGATGCTAAACAGGTAAAGATATGTATTGTACGTCTAAATTCAAATTAACAAGGTGAACTTCATTTAGTACCTAATTGACATAATCAAAATCAAAAAAATTTGTCTTTAATAGTGAAATATGTAAGCTAGATAGATAAACTGAATCTGTTCTAGCAGGCTTTTGGTTAGATGTATCTCACAGCAGAAGACATCGGAGGGATCTGTCAAAAAGTGGGGAGAAATTCTGCCAAGTTCTTATGTCTGGGCTACTGGTATGGTGGCGAGAAGAAGAAAAAGCCAGCAGCGGTCTTCTGAATTTAGCAAAAACCTCAGAAGGGCAACATTAGAACTCTCCGAAAAATACGTTAGAAGTGTGTTAACAAGGACACAACAGGACATCATTCCAAATGGAATGTTTCAACAGGTTTGTCATCTTCACAGGCTTGAATTCTCAGTCAAGAACAGTCACACCAGAATAAATTCAAAAACAGATAAAACAAAGACTCTGTTAAACCTTGGATTTACATTCCTCAACAACTCCATCAAAACAGCTATTACAAATCCTGCATTCTATGTTTGTTCATGGTTACAACAGTCAGAGATTCAGAAATGTCACAGTACAAAATAAGACAGTCTGCCTCACACAAAATTACATTTCTGTACATTTACAACAAGTTATGATCAACAGCTCAAAAGGTAAAAAGCATCAGGTTCTTCTGAGGCTGGGATGAAATCAAGCAGACTGAATCTTATGGGTAAATGAAGACATTTGAACAATGAGAGACAACGAGAGCAATGAGAGTTGAATCTGTCCTTCCTCACCAGTGTTTCTCTTGAGCAACAGCATAATATCAAACTTATTCCAATTGACGTTGAAACAGAACTCATGAATACGCCTTTCAAAATTATTCGCATTATGTGACAGACTGAAGTGGAAGTAGACTGAGGAATTGTTTTGAAAAATTTTTATAGTAAAAACGTATAAAAACAAATGTGTCATGCATTCAGCCAACTTTATTCTTTAGAGAATATCAGAGACCAAGCATCACTATGGAGACCAGGTCATTCTACTCACCTGAATGTGTGCTTTTTTTTTCTTTTTTTTTTTGGCTATGATTCCATTTTGGATAGTCAAAGTAGTATATAGGTCAAAGTGTTTCTGTCACTCTACTCTTCAGCTTACAAGGTGAAATCTGAACCCAGTTAAATCTGGTACTATGTGGTACAGTAGCAACCTTTTAGCTTTTATAGTTAAGTTTTAAATATATCCAGTATAGCTTAAAGGAGCATTTTATTCATACACCATGTTCCAAATTATTATGCAAATGATATTTTCTCAGATTTTCTTAAATGCTCAATGCAAATGATGGTCAGTATAATTTTCAAGTCCTGAACTACACTGCCTGGCCAAAAACAAAGTCGCCACCAAAAAATGGTCACACTCTCTAATATTTTGTTGGACCACCTTTAGCTTTGATTACAGCCCGCATTCGCTGTGGCATTGTTTCAATAAGCTTCTGCAGTGTCACAAGATTTATTTCCATCCAGTGTTGCATTAATCTTTCACCAAGATCTTGTATTGATGATGGGAGAGTCTGACCACTGCACAAAGCCTTCTCTAGCACATCCCAAAGATTCTCAATGGGGTTAAGGTCTGGACTCTGTGGTGGCCAATCCATGTGTGAAAAAGATGTCTCATGCTCCCTGAACCACTCTTTCACAATGTGAGCCCCATGAATCCTGGCATTGTCATCTTGGAATATGCCCGTTCCATTTGGGAAGACAAAATCCATTGATGGAATAACCTGGTCATTCAATATATTCAGGTAGTCAGCTGACCTCATTCTTTGGGCACACAATGTTGCTGAACCTAGACCTGACCAACTGCAGCAACCCCAGATCATAGCACTGCCCCCACAGGCTTGTACAGTAGGCACTAGGCATGATGGGTGCATCACTTCACCTGCCTCTCTTCTTACCCTGATGCGCCCATCACTCTGGAACAGGGTCAATCTGGACTCATCAGACCACATGACCCTCTTCCATTCCTCCAGAGTCCAATCTTTATGCTCCCTAGCAAACTGAAGCCTTTTTTTCTGGTTAGCCTTACTGATTAGAGGTTTTCTTACGGCTACACAGCTGTTCAATCCCAACCCCTTGAGTTCCCTTCGCATTGTGCGTGTGGAAATGCTTTTGCGTTCACAATTAAACATACTCCTGAGTTCTGCTGTTGTTTTTCTTCGATTTGATTTGACCAAACGTTTAAGTAATCGCCGATCACGATCATTCAGGATTTTTTTCCGACCACATTTCTTCCTGGAAGACGATGGTTCCCCACCATCCTTCCAGTTTTTAATGATGCGTTGGACAGTTCTTAACCCAATTCTAGTAGTTTCTGCAATCTCCTTAGATGTTTTCTCTGCTTGATGCATGCCAATGATTTGACCCTTCTTAAACAGACTAACATCTTTTCCACGACCACAGGATGTGTCTTTTGCCATGGTTGTTTAAGAAATGAGGAGTTACTCATTGCTTCAGCTGGGGTTAAATAACTTGTTGCCAGCTGAAAGATAATTGCCTATGCAGTACTTATCCAACAGGAGGCTTGTACCTATTTGCTTAGTTAAATCCAGGTGGCAACTTTTTTTTTGGCCAGGCAGTGTATTACAGTATAAATCAAATTTTACTGAACAAAGCTCCCCATGAGAACAGTATTTTTTTTCAAAAATAAAAAACTCAAAATGCTCTGTTCCAAATTATTATGCACAGCAGATTTTCTAAACATTTTATGGATTATAATGAACTGCAAAAGGTCATTCTTTGAATGTACAGCATTGGTCACATGTACTAAAATCAAAAGCTATTTCAATCAAAAACATCTCAACAGACCGAGTTACATGTTAACATAGAACCCCTTCTTTGATATCACAGCACAATTCTTGATCCATTGAACTTGTGAGTTTGTGGAGTTTCTGCTTGAATTTCTTTGCAGGATGTCAGAATATCTTCCCAGAGCTGTTTTGATATGAACTGCATTAAACCCTCAGATCTTCTGCTTGAGGAAACTCCAAAGGTTCTCAATAGGGTTGAGGTCAGAGGTCAGCGGAGGATGGTGACCACACCATGAGTTTCTGCCCTTTTATGCCCATAGCAGCCAATGACACAGTGGCATTCCTTGCAGCATGAGATGGTGCATTGTCATGCATGAAGATGATTTTGCTACTGAAGGTACAGCTCTGCTTTTTGAACCATGAAAGAAAGTGATCAGTCAGAAAGTCCATCTACTTTGCTGAGGTCATTTTCACACCTTCATGGACTCTGAAGAGGCCGACCAGCTCTCTCTCTCTCTCTCTCTCTCTCCCCATGATTTCAGCCCAAAAAATGACTCCACCACCTCCTTGCTGACGTCACAGTCGTGTTGGGATGTGGTGGCCATCCACCACTAATCCACTACTGCGTCCATCTGGACCATCCAGGGTTGCACAGCAGTCATCAGTGAAGAAGTCTGTTTGAAAATGAATCTTCATGTACAGCTGGGCCCACTGTGACTGTTTCTGCTTGTGAGCTCTGGTTAGGGGAGGCTAATAGTAGGTTGATGCACCACAAGCCTCTGGAGGATCCTCCACCTTGAGGTTCCAGAGGCACCAGCAGCTTCAAATAACTGTTTGCTGCTTTGTAAGGGCATTTTAACAGCTGCTCTCTTAATCCGATGAATTTATCTAACAGAAACCTTCCTCATTCTGCCTTTATCTGTACAAACCCATCTTTGTTCTGAATCAGCCACAAATCTCTTCACAGTACGATAACGCTTCAGTTTTCGTTAAATATCTAATGTTTTCATACTTTGTCATACGGCACTACACTATCTGATGATTTTCATCAGCAGAGAGATCCTTTCTCTTTCTCATATTGCTTGAAACCTGTGGCCTGCTTAATAATGTGGAACATCCTTCTTAAGTAGATTTCCTTTAATTGAGCTCAGCAGACAAACTAATCAACCAGCTCTCTGAAATTAATTATAGTGATTGAAAGAGCCCTGACACACAATACCATCTATAAATTTAATAGCACAACAAAAAATGTAATCTTTATGACACTTAAATCCAATTTGCATAATAATTTGGAACACTGTGTATGGTCGTCACAAAACCTGCACTACCTATAACCAGAGGCACATTTACAGCAGACAGCATTGTTCACAGCAGCTGTTTGTGTCAGCATGAGCCCCTTAGTCCGACCATCACCCTGCTATAAACAAGTAACCATGAACTCCCTTAATGGATCATTTTGTCATTCACATCATTAAAGCACACCATTAAGATCAAAAGCTGTGTGTGTTTACACAACATGCTGCTCGGCCAGCAGAAAAAAATGCGTGTCCCTCAAATAATCTTGGGAGAATTAAGCTGAGTTCACTGCTACAGCAAGACGGCAAAGTACACTCAGTGCTTTAAATATAGGACAAAGTGTTATATAACAACCTCAAGATGTTATTATCTGCAATAGATTCCACTGATCAACTTATTTCTCTGATTAGACAGAAACAGGAGGGCCATCATATGTCTCTGTTCTGGATGTGCCCACAAATGGTTGCTACTTTATTTGTTTTGCATCATATCACTACATCACAGTCATCATCCAGCCTCATCCCTTCCTCACAGCTCATAGATGTTATATGGCTTTGTGACTAACCCAAAATGGAAAAGGAGCACAATACAGGAGAGAGTAAGAAGGTCATGCCAATCCAATAACACAAATTAAAAGCAAGTAACATTTAAATATGATCTGCCAAGTTCTGGATAGGTGCATTAACTGAAAATATGAAACTAAGGTGCTGATTTGGTTCTGTTTGTGGTGCTAGTTCCTGTAACTGACTGAGCCTTGGGCTAAAGAAAATGGATATGATTGGAATCATGAAACTAGTTCATTTCTAATCTCAGAGTTCTAACGCCGAGTTGTGAGTGAAGAGAAAATGACATTTTAGCTATAGTCTTGCTCCCCATTTATTTAAGCTTAGGGGAAAGCAACGCAACTTAAACAAATACCTGAAATAGTTTAAGCACTTCATACTTTGTTAGGTTCAGCCCAAAAAGTAAAAGAAAGTATGTTTTGCAAAAAAGTAAGGAAATGTATGTTTTGTCAAAAACAATTCTTTGTTCTAACAATGATTCTTTGTAATAAATTTTATAGTTCTGGAAAGACTGTTTATTTCCCTTTAAATTATGACACATTTGTGGGGACAATTCAATTATTGGTTGAACTGCAAGGATAGTGAAAAACTTGCCTCAGCCAGTGCCAAACAGCTCATTATGCTAGTAACTCCTGTTTGGTATCCTTGATGACTGACGTTTGGTGAAAAAGTCTTTTTGGTCAATCTATCAGTTTATTTCTTTAGCTAACAGGTTATCAACAGTGCATGAGATAAATGTATAGTGGCCTGGTACCCTGACCTCAGGTTAATCACCTGCTTGGTCACAGACATTCTGCAGAAGAATTTATCACTGATCTCAGATTGAGGTTAGGACTGCCTCCACACCCACAATCCAGAGGCTGCCTCTGGTGAAGTCGCTGTGAGGGTCAGAGGTCACTCCCTAATAGTAAAGGTGGCTAATCTCATCCTCATATTGCTCTACAGTTTAACTCCAACGATGCAGGGCCTTTGTTCTCCTGTGATAGACATCCTGTCCCACAGCATCACACTACCTCCACCAAAAGCATGTGCAAAGAATATTGGACAATCTTTAATGCAAATTCTAGATGAATTTTTCTGACAAAAGTGGCAGCTCTTTAGGGAAATAAACAGATTGCACCAGTATAAAATAAACTGATCAGAAGCATTGCCACAACTGGAAAAATGAATAAACACAAATTCAATTCTTTTCTGTGCCAAGTTTGGTTAGTCAAAATATTCAATGGAAAATGGACTCTTCAGAGTTCACGGTCTTGACATAGTGTAAGTATTTTTAAGAATTACATGAATATCTACAGTATTTTCCCTTAATAATATTCAAAACAAGCAGATCAACATTAGAAAGTTGACACATTGGCAAATAAAATAGTACATATACTTTTTCACTTACAGGATTAATTTTGTAAATTCATTCCACGTATTTCCTGATATGCCAAGTTTGGTGTGAGCGACTAAGTGTAAAACAAAGTAGTGACATGTCAGAGAGGCTTCTGGAGGTGTGTCTGGGTTTAGCTGTCCTCTTCATCGCTGTCTCTCATGCTGATGCCCTGCAGGCCACTGCCTGCCTTGACTGCTGCTGTGGCCTCCTCCACTGTCAACCGGTTGTAGACGGTCTCGTAGTTCTTGTTGTTGAGCGTGCCATCCAGCACACCCTGCAGCCTGAAGTCACGGTAGGTCTTCTGATGAGGCACAAGAAAGAAAGATGGGTAAATAGGTAAAGGGAAGAAATAAGAGAGCATGTGAGGAATGTAGAGAGCAGGAGGAGGCAGTTGCTATTCACTGTGTGAAAGGACAAAAGCTGGAAGATGGAGGCTGAAGGACGTTCAGAGGCTTTTTTGTGTGTTAAACCAGGAAGGCAGAGTGAAGTGTCTCAGGGATTTTTACTTTCAGTGGGGAGCTATTATCATTCCGAGTCTCATTGGTTTCTACTTAAACTAACAAACTATAAAAAGACAAAAAGCATTTCAGCGGTTTTCGCTTTCATCTCTCGCGCCTCTTCTCACAGCTGCTTTCAAGGACTTCAGTGCGACTTCATTTGCGTAATTTTTTTTCTCACTCCATTGTCAGTTGTGACTTTTTTTTCTATGAATCGCTCAAAAGGAAGAGCCACTATTTAGTCACACAAAGATTTAGGGTTTGAACATCTTGGTCTGCTGAGGCTCCTTCACGTTTTCCCTCCGCTGTCCTCAAGCTGCAGACAAATCTTGGATAATCTGTGTGAGGTCCAATTTTCAGCAAGGTCCTCTTCAGTCCACTGTTGAAGCTCTGATTAGTCAATTTTATGAGTATTGTGTATTTCCGTAAGAAAGTACACGACAAAAACCAAACACAATGAATAAACAAAAAGGAAAAATTAAGAGTGGTGATAAGCCTTTCAGTGATTTATAAACTAGCACAAGTATATAAAATATCCACTGGCTTCTTGACAACAGGAAGCCAGTGGATATTAAGCAGGCTGGGATCCAGGATTGAACCTTGAGGTACCCCACATGTGACTTTTGTCTGATAAGAAGTTATATATTGACTCAAAGAAATCCTGTTCTTTATGTAAGATTCAAACCAGCTGAGTTCTGGTCCGGAAAGTCTGACCCTAACTCTCCAATAATAAGTCATGGTGAATAGTGTCAAAAGCTGCACTGAGGTCCAACAGAACCAGCACTGTGGTTCTTCCACAGTCCTGGTTCTGTGAATCCCATTGAACACTTTGACGAGGGCAGTGGTAACCATGGAAACCGGACTGGAAGATGTCAAAGTGGTTGCTCATTGTTTAGAAGCTGTTTAAATGTTGGAACCCTTGTCAAGGTTGTTCCTTTTTATCAATGGTTTGATAACTGCTGTTTTTAAATCCTGGGGGGGAAAAAACCTGATGAGAGCAAAGAGTTTATTATCTGAATCAGACGAGACAGGAAAACCTTTATTAAGAAAAGCTGTGGGTAGGATATCCAAGCAGCAGGGGGGGAGCTTTACTGATGGTTGAGTTGGTGGAATTGTATCATTTTCTAAACATTTTTTATGATTGCACAAAACATTGCTACTGTATTTAATGTTGAACTAAAAGTTTCTCTGTAAAGAAGTTGGCAAATTTACTGCTGGTCCTGTTAGAGTGGAGTCCAGCTGCTACTGTCATAGGAGGGTTTGTTAACCTGAAAATTGTGGTAAACAAAGCTCAAGCATCATTGATGTTTTAGTTTATGATTTCAAAAGAACGTTTCCCTTTAAAGAGTTGAATGATAGCTTTGTAGTATCTCTTTGTAGATTTCATTATGACGATGGAATCGAATTTTACACCATTTATGTTTGGCCCTTTGACAGAGGCTCCTTTCACATCTCACTAGTGGAGCAGCTCTCCACAGAGGCTTGGTCCCACCACACATGATCTTTGTTTTAACAGAAGCAACTATCTCAATTATCTGAGAATTTAGAATTGAAATGATCAACCAACTCATCTACTGGGTGTAAAGGGAGGTGGAACAGTAAACCTGAATAAAAGTTTTAGCTGTGTTATCCTTATGGCTGGTAATGACATCTCTCTGCCTATGTGAGTCAACAGAAATGGTGCTTTCAAAGATAATAGAAAAATGATCAGAGTGGGCAACATCACTTACAGAGATCTTGGAAGTATTTATGCCCTTACTAATAATCATGTCCAGAGTGTGTCCTTGATTATGTGCTGCATGTTCAACATGTTGAATGGAATTATATTGGAAGAACTTTCCTGAGATCAGCCATCAGACAGAACAGCATATGCTTAATTTGTGCTTTATTTACATGGATTTAAAATACTTGGATGGTAGACAAGAATGGATTGTACAGAAACCTACGTTATAAAGCAGAACCATCATCAATAAAATAATCTACATGATTGTTGCTAATGTGCACCATTATATCTATTCTATGTAATACATTCAGTCATAACGTAACAGTTTCTACATAATTTGGGATTTGCTAAGCAGAACAAAAAACACAACTCATCTACTTTTTTTATTTAACTAAAAAAATTCAGGCTTTGGCTAGTTAGAAGGTACTAGATCAGGAGTCAGCAGTCATCGAGTGTCACTGTCCTGCAGTGACACTCGAGGAGTGTTGCAGGGATGCAACACTTGGATGCATCCCTGCTCCAACACACCTAAATCAAATGGCTGAATAAAATTTCATCAAGTTCTGCAAACTTTAAAAATTCATTTGATTCAGTTCTTTGTGGAGTAGTGGTGCATCCAAATGTTGCAGGAGCGTGGCACTCGAAAACTGGAGGTGAAGATCTCCAGTCAATGTCAAAAATCATGACACATTTTCTTAGTCTGTAAGTTGCCATTGCACTGCATTACACAGTGTAATGGCAACTGTCAGTAGCTTGCAGTCTGTATTTTACTTGGCGTTTTATGTGAAATGAAATGTGTTAACTCCAAGATATTGTCCAGAACAATGGCATGATGAAAAGGCATGGCAAGGGAAAAATCATTTGGTGGTCTACCCATCCCACTTTAATCGTGTCGTAACCATGAGAACCAGCTTGCTGATTTTTCTCTCTGACCATTGCAGTAAAGGTGAAATAACATGAACGTTGTTTTTAACTTACTTGAATGAGGACATTGTCAGCTGCTATATTTAAATAGAATCAGGAATTTCTTAAGGAGGAGTGCCCACCCTGCAGTTGTCTGAAAGCTGCTGCTAACCCCTTACACAAACATTCTCTAAAATAGACACTTTCAGTCAAAACTGCATTCATTTTCAGCAGCTTTGCAGATAATTTGCATATACATATTAAATAAAGTCTATGTGAGGAAAAAGAAGTGGGGATAAATAACCTACGGAACAATGGGGTCATCTAAATTTGAACTTATGTAAAAAGTCATAACTGACCATCTTTAATGACTTCATTTTATTTAAAAAAAAAAACCTGATAAATGAATGAGAACTAGTTCATGACAGAAGTGTGACTTTCAGCTCAGACATAAACATGTTTTAACCTCTGTGAGCTGAACTAGTTCTCTAGACCCACTGCACTGTGTAATTGAAGTTGTTGTTTTTTCTAAGAAGATGTAAACCCACTTTGGTCTTGGAGCCTCTTGGATTAGCTACTAGCTCAGGCCTATTGGAAAAGTTAAAAAAATAATATTTAAATGAAGACAGAAGTATACATGCAGAGATTGTCTGCACAGTTTGCTCTAATTTATAAGACTTTGTTTACCTTCACAATCTTGATGAGTACTTTCAGCTGGTAGATGTGGAGCTGCAGGTCCAGTCTGTCAGTCAGCCACACACACACAGTTCTCATGGAGCTTGTGTACCATTGCTGTAAGAGGCAGAAAAGGCACAATGAAGAGGACAAGTTTGTTTATGTGAAAGATAACAGAACTGGGGGGAAAGCATCAAAAAGCTTGTTCAGTATGAAACTTCACATTTCTGCTAAAAACTTGTTAACTAAAAAAATTGGAAGGTACTAGATCAGGAGTCTAGTTGCTCGTGAAGTCAGGTCACTACAAGCAAGCAGTCCAAGGTGGGTCTATGAAGCTGCACTGTTCCTTTTACAGGCTCCACTATCAGATAAAAACTATACTACATCGTGTAAATGCAGTCACAGCTGCTCAGTCCCTCAAGGACACTCTATCTGTTTGCCATTAGAGGGACTGATAGCCGTTTACTCGCTGACATCTTCCTTCAGTCCTGCAGACAACACTAAAACACAAGGTCAACAAATCTGCAGCATTAAGCAAGAAAAGTCAAAGAGGGGAAAACATTCCCTTATTCAAAGACTGCCAATTTAATGAAACTGGTGAATACTGCATGTCAAGGGAAGAGTTCAGGGCTTCGCTTTAAACTTCAAAAAGACAGAGGAGAAAAAGAAGCAAATCAGACCCATAATTCATTTGAAGCATTTAAATGTGCACATTACGTGGCTTTATTCAGATACCAGCTGAAAGACAGAAAGCAGAGAAAAATCACTGTGACACATTAATGACCTGTAAATATTCAGATCTACCTTGCAATCCAGCTGGACGAATCTGGATATTACTATCAAACTAATAATGACAAATTCTGTAATTACCTTGCAATTTAAGAGAACAAAAAATAACAGAAAGTTCATTTCATGCACTTGACAAAAGTCGGAGCATGTCCACAAACATTTAAGGGTTTCATAAATATTTAATTCCATGTGCTGTCTGAGCAACCTCTGTTCTCCTCCAGGATGCCACCAAATTATACTCAAGCTAAAAAGCAGTTTTCTCTCAGTCTAGGCAGCAGAAAACATGCTAATTCACAAATTAAAGTTCAAGATCACAAACATTCTCTAAGTTGATTTCTTTCCCTTCCTGAATTAGTTCAGATTTCTGCTTTCTAAAGAACCTTCAGAGTTCATAATGTTGGGTTTTTTTACTAGCACCAAAACTTACCAATAAATTCTGAGTTTCAAACTTTGTTTTGTAGGTGTTTTAGCTAAACTGAGGTATTAAGCAAACCAGTCACCATAAGAAGAACTGGGATGAATTAAAGAAATATTGATTTGCTTTGCTGATCATTGCATAGTTTACACATGTGTGCTACTGACTAATTTGCCAGTACCTTGAGTGACAAACGTCAAATAAGCAGAATCAATGTGAACTGGAAGACAAAAAAGCTACAGGTCAGTCCATCAGCTGCAAAGTTCTATCTTTGTGATAGGTTGCTAGTGTTAATATGAATGTCTTATAAACATACTATTAAAAAAAATAGAAAAAGAAAGAGAACTAACATCCAAAGAGCAGAGCAGGGGAAACCCATGAGAACCACCCCAGTTGTGCCAGGAAAAACTGCACCCCACGCCACCAGAAAAAAGTCCTGGGGGAACCAGCCAAGCTAGCCCCTTTTTTGGATACACCAGTGGGCAGAGGCACCAGCCACTGGCCAGGGGTATAGGCAGCAGGCCTCACCTTTGGTGGAGGCATGAGAAGATGAAAAAACATTTACACGGTCGAAATGAGCCAGGAAACCAGAGCTGGACTAGAATAAAGCAGTCTCAACCCCTCAAACAACTTCAATCACAATTCCATGAAATTCCCATCCCAATGAATCTCCACATGGGTTCTCCCAAAGGGCCACCCTCAAATAGTACACAAATATCAAACACATGCCCCCGAACACAAATGCAATGACTCTTCTCTCCACCGGGGCACCCACCCAACAGGAGAGGTCCCCCACCCAAAAGCTAGCTCTGCCCACAGGCCCCACTCAACATGGCCTGTGTTTCCATGGTGGAGCAGCTGTATCAAAGCCAAACATCACCAAGAGCAATACAAAGGATCGGATGCAGTGGTGTAAAGTACGCCGCCGCTGCACTCTAGAGCAGAGGAGGCGTTCTCTGGAGTGAACGCCTCCAGAGATTGCAGATTCTACATCTGCAATCTAATGCACGAGCAAATACCTTTGGCAGTATAGTGTATGTTCCAGGTATCTGAGTTCTTTACACTTTCAACTTGGGAAGTTTATCATAGCATTGTGTTGTAGGATGTCAGAGTTGTTCCAGATGGGTATACGTCTGAAGATGGGTATGGATGGGATGGAAAGGGTCTGCAACAGTACTCAGGTAGGCTGTTATGTTTATACAATGCTCAACTAGTACTAAGTGCCCCGAAGTATGGTACGGAAATATCACTACCCCATTACACCAGTACCACCAACCTTTGAGAGTTGTAGTCTCAGTTTCCTGTCGATAGCTGACATGAGTGGTATCAGGTAGTTTTCTGCTGCTAGTTGAGTACTTTCAGCTGGTAAATGTGTATGTTGTCTGCTTCACAAACCCCATACCCCCCAGAAGAAGTAACATCATGGTGACACAGCTTAGTAAACACAGCAATCATGGCAGAGAGGAACGACTATTACAAGTTCACGAGTTCAGAGGACGAAATAATAATTGGCTGAAAAATCTCAATTTAGCAGGTCATCAAAAAAAAAAAAAAAAGAACGGAAGACATCAGTGAGCCACTCTCATCAGGCCAGACATGATCTGAGGGAGTTTAATATTTCAGTATTAAACTCCCCCAGTTTAAATGTTCAAGACTTCTTCTTTTGTGAAATATTCATACCTGCCAGTATAGCACCATAACCCTAAGTCAGTACAATCATGACTCAGTCCATTGAATTGTGTTATTGGTTGAATTATTTCTAATAGGTATAACTTATAATCAGTTGTTACTGATCCATATGTGTGTGTGGAAGGGAGGGGTAACGTACACAAGTAAACAATTATCCTTAATGCGCAGTGTGTGTTTATTCTACACATCTTTCATGGTCCTACCCTGGCTTTTCTGCAATCATCAATGAAGAAAAAGGAGAGGCTGTAAATGAATTTGATTGACTCGCTGAGAGGCCCATAAACAGGACAATTCCACACTCAAAACACTCCTGTTGAGGTGCCTGATGCTGCTGTCAAACGTTACATTTGCTTCTATTGTTACACACAAGATGCACGAGTGAGTATGCGTGCGTGGGCGTGATGGGGTGTGTGTGTGTGTTGCATTCATACTGAAGGACTTAGCTTAGACACTTCAAGGCCCTGCTGTCACCTCCTCCTCGGTGCATGACTGGGCGCTTCTGAGCTCCATTAGACTCATTCTCCTCTATCCCCTTCCCTCAAATGCAGACACACACACACACATGCCCACCCCCGCACACGCACGCACACGCATGCACATACATCAGCACAGTGCAGCTTGAGGCTCACTCTGAACCCTCAGAGGAGCCAACGGGTGGCAGAAATCCATCGCTCTGCTTCGTGCTGCTAATGTGTACCAAGTCCTGAACTGCCATGCCTAAATCACTGCATTCACTCCAACGGGGAGCTGAGGCGTGTTAGGAAACTGCCTGCTAGAATATTCTTACAAATCTGAATCTTGCAGGTGGAAGCAGCCAGTGAATACAGCAGACAGCATGGGACAGAGAGATGGGAGATGGATGGATAGGATGAGGTGTAAAAGGGTTTTTGGCTCCAGCAGAGCGAGCCAAATGCTCTCAGTGTTCCTAAGTGATAAACAGGTCAATAGAAGCAGACACTGTTTTCAGTATCACGGAGACCTCCTGCTGCTCTGAGAGTGAAGAATCAAACAGTAAAAACACCTGACTGTCAGTTGCTTTAGAGAATTTTCTCAAGAACACCTAAATATTATGAAATCACACTGCCAATTATATAAAACAACCGGATCTGGTGGTGAGTGGATATAAACCGTGTGTATGAATGTAGAGTGTGAGGCTTGATTTGCTCCTGAATCCTGACAGGTCAGGTTTCATTGTTGAATGAAACCCGAAGTCACATAACGCCTTGCAAAATAATGTATTTGAATGCACTGAGCTCTCACATTTTGTCACACAATAAGTACAATAAGAACAAATGTAAATGATTATACTGGGATTTTTGTGATAAACCAAAACAAAGAAGAGTGGAAGATACAAGTTGTTTTAACTTGCCAATCAATTGCATTTAGTCACATTTCATATCACACCACTAAATAAAGTTCAGAGCAACCAATTACCTCCACACGTCACATTTGTAGTCAATATATTTCAACAATGAAATGATTCTCAGTCACAATGCAGCTGGATGGACCTCCACCAGGACTGACAGCATGGACAACCAGACCAGTAATCTCTTCTGAAGCAGTCAAGGTGAGTGTGATAAATGGAAGAGGGACAAGAAGAAATCCTGTTGCAGTTTGCCGAGTAGAAAACAGAGCAAACGTGGAAAAAGATGCTCTACTCAGAATAGACCAAAATGAAATATTTTGGCCTACAAACAAACCACAGCATCATTTTGTGAGAATGATTTCCTTTAGCTGGGACAGAGAAGCAGGTCGAAGTTAATGTGAGGGTGGATGGATGGAGATAATTAATCCTGGAGCAGAAGAGCTGAGGGGGTTCAGCTTCCAGCAGAAGAACCAGATAAACATCCAGCCAGTGGATGGATTAAGTCAAAGCAGATTCATGTTAGAGACGGTCACATCTGGAGCCATTCAAGTATAATGCAGAAATGATCTCTTCTGGAATCATGATGAAATAAGATGATTGAACACAGATTACACAAGACAGTCCATAGAATACAGATCTTTGCTAGATGTGTTGGGTATCTAGAGAATCATCATGCAGCTACAGCTGCAGCTCAGCAGGTGAACTGAAACATCACTCAGTTCAGAGCTGGCTTCAATTTTATCCTGATGAACTTTTGGGAACTTGGTCTTTGCTCTCAAGCGGCTGGTTGAGAGTTACAGAAGAGTGAAACAGAGTTTTCACTTTTCCTGACTTCCTACGTTTTTCACAATATCACACCAATTTAATTCTTAGTAAAAGACAACAAAAGTAAACACAAAATGAAGTGTTTGTCTAAAGCATAATAGTAATTTATCACTCATGGGTTCACTGTCTGTAGCCACATTCAGGCCTGATTACTGGCACTCCTGTTCTCAGTCAAGACATCACTTACTCAGGACCTGCCTGACAAACTGAAGGACACCAAACGATCCTCAAAAGTTAGACATTATGCTGACCTTCGAAGAAATTCAGGAACAAAGGAGAGAAAGTAACTGAGACCTATGCAGAAAGGATTACAAAGCTGTTTTCTAGCTTAGGGACTAGAGTGAGCCACAGTGAGAGCCGTTATCCACACATGGTGGAGACATGGAACAATGGTGAAGCTTCCCAGGAGTGGACAACCGACCAACATCACACCGAGAAAGACAGCACAATGTCATCCAAGAACTGTAGGCCTCACTTCCCTCAAGTAAGGTCATGCCTGAGGGCACCGTAAAACAGAGACAGGGATCAAAAAGGACATGCATAGCAGAGTTCCAAGGTGAAAACCACAGCTAAGCAAAAAGAACATAAACACTGGACTTAGTTTTTTCAAAACTCATCTTGATGATCCCCAACACTTTAGGAAAACATTGTGTGGACTGATGAGAGAGAAGTTGAACTCTTTAGATAGTGTGTATTCTGTTACATCTGGTGTAAAAGTAACACCACATTTCAGAAAAAGATCATCATACCAACAGGAAAACATGATGGTGGCAGTGTGATGGCAGTGGCCATGTGTCTGGGGCTGTTTTGCTACTTCAGGACCAGGAAGACTTGCTGTGCTAAATAGAACCATGACTGCTGCTGTTGACCAAAACATCCTGATGGAGAACGTCCACCAATCTGTTGGTGACATCAACCTGAAACCAACTTAGGTTTTGCAGCAGGGCAGTGATCAAGAACACAACAGCAAATCCATCTCTGATTGGCTGAAATACAAAGACTTTGAAGTGGCCTAGTCAAACTCCTGACCTGAATCCTGTCGAGATGCTGTGGCATGACCTTAAAAAGGTCGTTCATGCTGGAAACCCTCCAATGTGGCTGAATTAGAAAACTTTACTGTAAAGATGTTTGGAAAAGACTCGCTGCACAATGTCACAAACGTTTGGTTGCAGTTGTTGCTGCTAAAAGTTGCTCAACCAGTTATCAGGTTTAGGGGCCGGTCACTTTTTCACACAGGTCCATGCAGGTTTGTATTATTAGTATCATCCTTCATAATAAATACCTTCATTTATAAACTGCATTTTGTGCTTATTTTTGTTGTCATTGATTAATATTTAAACTGTTTTAAGGAAGAGGTCAAGCACTTCTTCACCCCACTGTATTTGATGTGAGACTGGATATGGTGAGGTCAATCCCAATGCCTGCCTGAGTGGGAGATCTGACTCAGATAGGCATCTGATTTCCCAGCATGGAGTCATATATGTTGTCTTGAATTCTTTAGCTTTGGTTTAGGAAAATTAGGCGTAAGCTTTATCATGTTTAAGATGATCCCTACATTTTTCTTATTAGGTGAAATATTCCTGTTGCTCAGCTAACAAACTGAACAAATAAAAATTATGTACCATGATAAAAAACTAGTAGCGTTCTTCATTCTATGGAAAAATGTTTCAGTGCTTCCTTTCTTCTCTCTTCTTGTGTATGAAACACTGCACTGTCCTTTTTTAAATAAAAGAACAAAATCCCAGATCTTAGTTGTTTATGTTCGTTAATTAAATCCAAAAGGAATATTGTAACCAATACAACAACAACAGGACGTAAGACAAAAAGAATGGTTCAAAATATTTTTGTTTTAAAACAAAACACAATCAGAATACATTAGATTATTTTTCTGTAATGCTAAGAACTCACATCAAAGACCTTCTCGATGAAGACCTCGTCGTTGATATGATCTCGAAGGATGTCCTGGTTCTGCCGAACAAAGATAATGTAGGTTTCCGCCAGATCCATTCCTGGATTCTGGAGAGCAGAGAAAAATTAGAAGTCTTATCAGAAATTCACAGCAACAACTAGTGTAATAATGTTTGATGCAGTTGGGCTATTACATTAATCCATAATGACTTGCACACTCAATGTGAGCCAGTAAGCTTAGAAATTAGAGAGAAGTTTGTCAAACATGCAGCAATGAAAACAGAGAAAACTGCCAGCACAGCTTTACGCAGCACATGGTGAGGCCATGTGTTGGTCTTTAGACTTAAACATGGCCACCAACAGAATCTTCCAGTCATATGGTCATTCACAATGTCTCTGTCAATGCAGATGGTTTTAATGTTAAAACGATGTGTTCAAATGGTGGGTGAACTACGATGTGACATCTTGGTGGTCTCATCCAATTTATGCAAAACGTGCTGCTTAGCAGCATATTGAGACAGTCAAGAAACATAGCTTTTTAATGTTCTCTTATTTTCACACATACATATTTAATCTTATTTAATTGTGAATTTAAAAATATGCATACTGAAAGAAATGTCATCACAAGAGTCCAATAACAAAATAAATACGTAATAATACATTTATTATCTTATAAAGATATGCGATGTATTTATAGTATAAATATATTGTATAAATTCCATCCATCCATCCATTTTCTTCCTCTTATCCGGGGTCGGGTCGCCGGGCTAGCAGTTTAAGAAGGGAGGCCCAGACTTCCCTCCCCAGCCACTTGTTCCAGCTCCTCTGGGGGAATCCCAAGGCGTTCCCAGGCCAGCCGAGAAACCTAGTCCCTCCAGCGTGTCCTGGGTCTTCCCCGGGGCCTCCTCCCGGTGGGACGTGCCCGGAACACCTCACCGGGGGGGAGGCGTCCAGGAGGCATCCTGACCAGATGTCCAAGCCACCTCAACTGGCTCCTCTCGACGTGAAGGACCAGCGGCTCTACTCTGAGTCCCTCCCGGATGACTGAGCTTCTCACCCTATCTCTAAGACACCCTACGGAGAAAACCCATTTCGGCCGCTCGTATCTGTGATCTCATTCTTTCTATCATGACCCAAAGCTCATGACCACAGATGAGGGTAGGAACGTATATCGACCGGTAAATTGAGAGCTTCGCTTTTTGACTCAGCTCTCTCTTCACCATGATGAACTGGTACAGCGCCCGCTAAAGATGCTGCACCAATGCGCCTGTTGATCTCCCGCTCCCTTCTTTACTCATTCGTGAACAAGATCCCAAGATACTTCAACTCCACCACTTGGGGCAGGACAGCCTCAGATTTGGAGGCACTGATCCTCATCCCAGCCACTTCACATTCAGCTGCTAACCGCTCCAGCAGGAGCTGCAGATCACAACCTGATGAAGTGAACAGTACTACATCAGCTGCAAAAAGCAGAGATGCGATCCTAAGGCCACCAAAACAGATCCCCTCAACACCTTGGCTGTGCCTAGAAATTCTGTCCATGAAAGTAATGAACAGAATCGGTGACAAAGGGCAGCCCTGGTGGAGTCCAACTCTCACCAGAAAGGAGCCCGACTTACAGGCAATGCGGATCAGACTCCGACACCAGTCATACAGGGACCTGACAGCCCGTATCAAAGGGCCCGGTACCCCATACTCCCGGAGAACCCCCCACAGAGCTCCCCAAAGGACACGGTCGAACGCCTTCTCCAAGTCCACAAAACACATGTAGACCGGTTGGGTGAAACTCCCATGCGCCCTCCAGGACCCTGCTGAGGGTGTAGAGCTGGTCCTGTGTTCCAGGACGAAAACCACACTGCTCTTCCTGAATCCGAGGTTTGACTATCCAACGGACCCTCTTCTCCAGGACCCCCGATTAGACCTTGCCAGGGAGGCTTAAGAGTGTGACCCCCGTAATTGGAACACCCTCTGGTCCCCCTTTTTGAACAGGGGGACCACCACCACAGTCTGCCAATCCAGGGGAGCTGCCCCCGATGTCCATGCAATATTGCAGAGTCGCATCAGCCAACACAACCCTACAACATCCAGAGCCTTAAGGAACCCAGGACGAATCTCATCCACCCTTTGAAGCCCTGCCACCGAGGAGCTTTTTAACTACCTTGGCAACCTCGTCCCCAGAGATTGGAGAGCCCGACCCAGAGTCCCCAGGCTCAGCTTCCTCAATGGAAGGCATGTTGATGGGATTAAATTTATAACATAAATATATAAAAGATTAAATTAATGGAAGTTTAGTAGTCTAATGGCAGGAGAGATAAAGTTGTTGTGGAGTCTGGTTGTTCTGCATTTGAAGCTGCTGAACCTGTTCCCAGAGGGCAGCAGAGAGAACAGACCATAGTGAGGGTGGAAGGGTCTTTGTGAGGAGGGATGTGTGACTTGAATGATTTTTCCTGAAATAAACAACAATTGTTTTGGTTTTGTTGGCATTCAGGAATAGATAGTTTGCATCACACCAGTCCACCAGATGTTTCAGATCCTTCCTGTAGGCCAGTTCGTTGTTGTCCCTGATGAGACCCACCACCGTCGTATCGTCCGCATACTTAATGACATGATTTGTACTGAACCTGGCTTGGCAGTCAAGGGTCATCAGGGTGAAGAGCAGTGGGCTCAGTACACAGCCCTGAGGGAGACATTGCTGAGGGAGATGATCCTTGAAGCATTTTCCCCAACCCTCACAGACTGGGGTCTGTCTGTGAGGAAATCCAGCAGCTAGTTACATGGGGGCACAGGGAGAGGGGCATTGAGTTCAAGGGGAGCTGGTTTGCTCACCAGGTGCTGGGGGATGATTGTGTTTAATGATGAGCTGAAGTCCAGAAACAGCATTCACACACGAGTATTTTTCTCCTCCAGGTGTTTCAGGCTCAAGTGCAGTATGGAGGAAACAGCATCCTCTATGTAGCAGTTGGAGTGATAGGCAAACTGGAGCGGATGAAATGAGGAGCGAAGTTTTGAGATGATGTGATCCTTCACCAGCCTCTCAAAACATTTCATCATTATGGGATTGAGTCCAACAGGGCAGCAGTCATTCAGTGATGAAATTGTGGGTTTTTTGGGCATATAGAAGCTTCTACATGCATGATTGAACTTTAATATAAGGTGAAAGTAAAGAGTCAGGCACCTGACACTCCTGGTGAGCACAGGAAATGTTTGGTATTTCATCCCGATCACTTCCAGTTACCAGCAAATGATCTGTCAACTGAAGGCAGACAGACACCGCTGTAGTGTAACACACATGACCTCACTGTAGCTCCTTTACTGCTCATTACCCCATTGAGACACATATCAAAAATGTTAACAATTAGACCCCCAAGTTACCTCAGCCCCACCCCCTGGCCCTCCCTCACACATACACTGCAGCGCACTGTGCTGGTGTCGGTCCATTGTGTCTACTAAAGTCCACAGTCAAATCAGTCATCCACAAGGATATTTTAGCTTTTTGTGCTTGCTATTTGTGACGAGCTTTATTGAAATGCTGATTTCACTTTGCAGCAGAACTTGGCACCTGCCCACTGTTCCAGTCCCTGACCTCCATCAGCTCTCCTTATGTGAGAGTTCTTTCTTCTTCTTTGTAGCAGGTTTGCCTTACTGCGACAGGTGAGATGTGCTGCTGTTCTTCATTCATCTCAAAGAGCCCACCACCTCTTCCCTGGGCCTTGAGCTGCAGTGATCTTGTCTGGAACTGCTGTAGACGTGAGCAGCTTGCCATGATTTCTTTTTGAGTAAATGTGAACATTTAAGAGGCAAGTGTGTCAGTTTACAGTGGAAGCCAGTAGGAATTCTCTGCCATTTCTGTTCCACTCTCTTTTTCTCCTGTCTTGTGGTTTGATATGGAGATCAGGCACTGTACTTTTTTGTTGTCTTATTGTAGATGGAGCTGTGTTTTATTTTTTTAGTTAGAAGGGAGTGTTTTGTTTGTTGTTTTATACTTGGAGACTGTGGAGCGCAAAGTTTACCTAATTTTTTGTTGTGGAATTTGCTGGATTGCCATAATTGTTAAATAAATACCTGTTTTTGTTAACATTAAAGTTGTGGCATGTAACTTCAAAAAATTGTGGTAAATAAGCTTTTATGTACTTGTTAAAACTATCACCATGTCATGACAGTTTATTAGACATATAATCTGTGAAAAGATTGATCTCTTCCCTGAACAAAATGCACCGCTCCTGACCAATCAGAGCCAGGAGGAGGGTCTTCGCGCTGTCACTCAATCTCATGTACTCACTGCTCATTGTGCTAGTTGCAGAAAAACAACTTAATGTTCCAGGAAAACTGTTTATCCATCGTCATCGGTGGCCATGCCAATTAGCCTTAGCAATCCTGACAGGCTTTATTGCGGTGAGGGTGTGAGCAGTACACAAAAGTGACTGACAGCGCTCTGATTGGTTGTTTCTGACAGTTGTATATTTCTGTAGATTTCACTGGGAGAAGGCAGAGGAGCTCAATCTTTTCTGTCTCATATTATACTGTCACAACATTGTGACAATTTTAGCAAATATGTAAAAAGCATATTTTTTAAAATAAAACTTACATACCCTAACTTTCACTGTTCTGTTGCTATTATTCATTTTTATTTTGCTAATCTCTGTGCCAGATAACATCTTTGCTGTTTAGGAGGTTGCAACACCTACACAGCCAAAGGTGCCAATTCAATTCAATTCAGTTTATTTATGTACCTTTTCTTGACAAATGTCATCTCAAAGAACTTAAAAAAACATTTGGGGTTCCTTGGGGCTAAGTTTGGTCAGCCCAGGACCAGCCCGTGGCCACAGGATTCATCCAATCAGGATGGACTTGCCTCAAGCTCGAGTGTGTGTGGGCGTGGTTTGGCATAGACTGAGTAGGTGCTATGGCGAGCAGTATTAGCATAAAGGAGGGGGATTATTTAACCTTTTTGCGTCCCAGAAAAGTCGTTGGAGTGAGTTTCTCTTTACATAAGGTAGGTCTCATTTAAAAACATATTGTAGCTTGTTTCATTTTATCAGTGTGATTGTGTCCAGTGTTGGGGAATCAATTTGGACAACTGCAGAGGCTCTCTGTAATTGGTCTCTGGTATGTTTCCATGGTTGTTTTTTATGGTTGACTATAGCAGGTTTTATTCTTATTTTGCAAACTGGATGGGTCTCTTATTCGGAATTTAAAAAAATTATATATATATATATATATACAGTATATACTGTATATACAGTATATAGTGAATAGGTTCAATATTTTTGTCACTATGTATATATGTGCATGTGTGTGGGGTGTGAGTTCGTGTGTGCATGCTGTAGTTTTTCAGCTCTACCCAGCTGATTTGCCAGAGTTTAAGCTGTTGCTAAGTCCATATGCGGTATGCTCATATTTTCACACACAGACAACCTGAACAGTGGAGCTCAGATCAAGTTCAGTCAATGATGTTGGACTACAATAAATTGGCTACTATTCTAAATATAAATTGAATAATGAAGACATCTGTGCAGTGCACATATTATACTAATAAGCCTGATCCTTTGTCCTCCTCTGCACTGTTAACTTGTCCTGTCTGCTTCGTGTGTTCTTCAAGTGAAGCTAAACACCAGTAATTCCCTCTGCATCCGGATAAAGGACACCCAGGCACTCATCAACATTTGACATACAAAGAAACTCCGTGCAGAAACATTCCTGTTCAATAAAGACATGGAGGGATAAAGCAGTGAAGTGGCAGGAGGAGGAAGAGGGCTTTGAATAATGACTAGTTTTCAGAAGAGGAGAGCAGTGAAAATACCTGGTAATTGCATAGTGCCACATGCTCAACCTTATTTAATTTCTGCCAGGTGGATGTTGTCTTCATGTTCAAAGGTTACTGCAACTAAAAAATATAATTTCTTGTTCTAAAATATACTAGGGCTGTTGTAAACAAATAGTTTAGTAATCGAGTAATCTATCGATTATTCTTACGATTAATCGAGTAGTCGGCTAAAAAAAAGATAAAATAAAACATTGGTAAATCTAAGATAACAGCAGTATTACTATCGCATATCAACATCAGTCCACTTTTTCACGTTTGAGCATCCCTAAGAATTACTTTTCTGTAGTTTAGAAAATTAACTCGTAACACTAATAGCTCACTTTCTAAGTTAACCTGAAAAAAAGTTGTACAACAATCTGAAATTATATTCAATTTGTGGAGGTCAGCAGAAAAAGACAAATAATAATTTGAGTCTTGTTTTATTCTCAATGTCTTCCACTCAAAACCAAAAATTGAATGTAGGACAATGGTTGGTGTCTTCTCATATCACCTTCTCCCCTTCACAATAAGAGTATACATTCGGGTGTGAAATATATACATTGTATATGCCACACAGGCCTCCTCTGAACACACAGAATGTCACAAACACAAAAACACATAACATGTGCTCTAAGCTGCTTTTTATATTGACAGCATGTCATATTTTATTCTTATTTTATCTTGTCTACATTGCTACTCAGTGGTGGATGTTGTGTGTCTTGTCTCTATGCTGCTGTAACTGCGAAATAATTTCCCTGCTGGGATGAATAAAGTAATTCTATTCGAAACAATATCACAAGTACATAAAAGAAAACACACACAAAGGAAAAACTAAACAGCAGCAACAAACAAAACAATTGAAATACCTAATGGTAACAACTAGGATGTCTAATAAGTCGGCCACCGCGAATTCTTTTCACAGGAACAGGTGTTGAAACTGAAAGAGGGTCTCTGCTACCAAACTGTCCACCTGAGGGGGACAAACCAGCAGATAGAGTGAACCCCTGAGAGGGTGCAGGCGTTCGATGATACCAAAAAGGCTTTGGCCAATGCTGTGCTCTTGGCCCATCCATCTCCAGTGACTCCTGTGGCTCTAACAACTGATGCCTCTGATTATGCAGTTGGGGCAGTTTGTGAGCAATGGGTGGATGGTGCCTGGCAACCCCGCGCTTTTTTTAATAGGAAACTCCAGGATGCCGAAAAAAAGTATAGCACCTTTGATAGGGAACTGCTTGTCCTTTCTCTGGCAACACGCCATTTCTTGGCAAACCTCGGCTTTGGTCCCTCCTAGTTGGCGTTGGCGGGTTTTTGATGCAGTTCATTCCCTTCCACACCTGGACTTAAAGCTTCTGTTAAACTGGCAGGGGTAGGCAAGCTCACAAATACGCTTGTAAAATATGTCTATACTCCAGCTTTTGGTTTATGTATTCATCTTCAGTGAGTTTAACAGATGACATCTCACCTTGCCCAGACATTTATAGCTTTTGTGTTCATGTTAGTGACGGGATTTGACTCCTGCATTCGTCACACACATGAACTCATCTACCGACTATGGAGAGCCCGACCCAGAGTCCCCAGACTTCTCTTCAGCTCCGGGAAGAGAAAAGCTGCCGTACTCCAAGCATCACTCCCGTCATTTAAAGGATGCTTATTGGTCCCACCAAAAAAATGTCAAAAACCCAGACATTATCATGAATCAGTAAAATCCTCCCAGGCCGAACTTGAAAATTGGATGTTATGCTGCTAACACTTAGCTTTCCTCAACAACTCAGGCTGAAGTAAGAGCACTGCACAACGCAAATAACGACCCGGCCAGAACACAGTGCGCTAAATAATAAAACATAATTTAGCAAAGCTTCGAGGCAGATATATTCTCCTCAAAGAATTTTAATAATCGAGGTACTCGAATCATTCGAGGAATCGTTTCAGTCCTAAAATATACTGAGGTAATATTTACTGTAAATACATGAAGAAAGATGCAACCTAAAACTGAAACTATTGTGATCGTCAAGTACTATGTTACCTTCAGCCATGATAAAACTCCTGCATATATTAAACTTAAAGAATTGGCCTCCGTCTCTTTAAGAAGCTCTTGGTCGTTCTGACACTGCACCTTCGTCACTACAGTGCTCCTCTATTATACCATTTACAACGATTTTAAGCTTTGGACTAAGAAGTAGTTCCTATGATGAGCTCAGCAGATGTACAGGTGTTTGCTAATTTCTGCTGCTGCTAGTCTGAGGAGCTGAGTAAGGGAGGAGAGGAGAAAGGTGCTTTGTGAGGTGGAGACTTGACTGAAGACTGCAGCTCTGAGGAGGACAAAAAGGCAGGGGTTGGTGAGGGCAAGTGTTTAATCAGCCCAAATAGTTGCTGTGGGAGATTTAAAGGAACATGCAAGACAAAATCAAAGACTCCAGGTATGTCTTTGATGAATGAATAGTATTATAACATAATATCTTCCTGCTCTCCCTCCCGTATCTACCCTGCTTCTGCTCTCTGTCCTGGGCTGTTGTTAATATTTTGGAGCGTCTCTGTGCATATCTTCTGAGTTGCAAATAACGTATCTGGTCAGCTGGTCTCTCAAAGAAATGGATCAAATTTTCTTGATGAGAAGACTGGGCAAAGGAGAGCCCTCTTGCCCCGATCGGACATACACATCTAGACACACAATGGATTCCTGGGGGAATGGAAGATCGTGTGTCTGTCCATATGGTCGGTCGAGGATGTTGAAGATGTGTACGTATTGGATGATTGATAGCAGAATTTCTGCTTTTTGAATTTTGTGGTTACCTGGTATATTTTGAAATTCAGAAAACATCAGCAACTCAGGCTGAATTGTGTTAGTTGTACTGGAGAAATAAAAGAACATGATCCTCACAGTGCTGCCTGCTTTGTCCAGATGACAGTGGGTTTGTTGAAGCAGGTGTATGATGGCATCATCAATGCTGATGTCACAGCACCAAGCAGACTGCAGGGGGTCCTGATATGTGCTTGTTTGCTTACATCAGAGCCAGAGACCTAAAAAGGCTCAACAGCCTGATAAAGAAGGCTGGTTCTGTTCTGGGGACGACTATGGAACCTCTGGAGATAATTATGCAAAGAAGGATTCTTCATAGGACCAAGAAAATTATGGACAACCCTGACCATTCTCATTACGATACTGAGCATCTTTAGTCAGAAGCTACTTCAGATTCCGCGCAGTACAGACTGTTGCAGAAGATCTTTCCTGCCAACAGCCATAACCATCTTTAATTACTCTTTGAAGTATCTAAATTAATTAATTTCCTTTTGGGATTAATAAAGCATTTTTGAATTTGAACTTTGAATTTTAATTGAATTGAAGCCATGTGTCAGTATAACACGATGCTGAATTTCCTACATTCTTTGTACTTGTCAGGGCTTGAAGTTCATCCATCTTGTTAGTTAACAATCTCACATTACAAATTATGATAGATTCAAATTCAAATTCAAAAATACTTTATTGACTCCAAAAAGGCACGTAAAAGTTGTTGTTAATTCATATCACTTCTTCTGCTCTCATCTTTGTTCCTGTTCTGTCTCCTATTCATCTCCATTGGGATTTCTGGTTTCAGCTGTGGTAATAAGTCAGTTGTTAATCAGCTGCTTCCTGTTGCAAACCACCCTGTTGCTATGGTTAAGCATCACAACAAAATAGTAAAATCTGAAAAATATTGCCAAAAATCAGTTCTACTATGCAGTATACAAAACAAGAAGGACTAGTTGTCCAAAGCAAAAACAATTTTACCGTGCTGCCACCCTGAGCAGTGCAATTCTAGAATAAAATACAGATTCTATTCTGATTTATTCAATAATGCTATTGCTCTACCTCTTCAACATGGGTTGTGTTTTTATGTTGTCGATATGCTGCTACTCATGTGCAGAGTTTTTTTTGTTTTTTTTTTTTTGTATTCATTACCAGTCAAGAATGTGCCATCAAAGTTAAACTGCTTCAGAGCTGCAAACTACGCTGCTGTTTAATGCTAATGAGATCAGAATAAAATGATATGGGGATTTCATTTTTAAGAAAATAATAGGAAGGAATGTATTATAATGTAGTGAAAAGTAAAATGCAGACAGCTTGTTCTTTTCGTGACAAAGGAGGTGGTGCAGCACAGTGAGGGGTCTCAGAGACTTCACCTTCTTTATTCCCAAAGAGGCTTACCTGCTTCAGGTTTCCTCCATACAAAAGACCAACAGGCCAAGGTAGGTGTTACACTATAATTTCATGGGAGGAGACGGTTGGGAAGGAAGTCTGGATGGGAACCAGAGAGCATTAGGGGGGGCAGGGGGGAGGAGTAGGCTGGGGGTCGCAGGTTGTGCTGCCACTCTTCAGCTCAGGTTTTGTCTCTTGATGCTCTACTTTCCCACATTTGATATTTAGAGACTATGGCTTAAAATATACTAACCAACATCAATGCAGCGTTACTTTAATTATGACCACGTAGCAGCTAGAAAATATTGAATGGTTTATGTTTCCATCTACTTTTATTGTTTGCTTCTTCTATCTTGTAAATAAAAATTGAATTTTATTTTATAGTTGCAGTGAAACAAAGTGCAACCAAACATGTTTAACATGTTTATAGTAAACAGGTTAATTCTATTCTGCTTTATTCCACAATGCTATTACTCCACTACTACTATCAAAGTTCTATTATTGTTCTGGCAGAATTCAACTTCAAAATTATGAACTGTGCAACATTAACTGTGTCCTCAAACCCTAATAAATCTTTACTAGGTGCTAAAAATTAAAGGCTTTTAAAGTAGCTACACGCAGGGGCTTTCATACATTTTATTTGATTGTAGGCTTTTATTACAACATAGTCCAATAGAATCTAAGTAGTTACGATGAACTAGATTTGTATTTCCAAGCTGGAATTTAAGAATTTGACGTTCAAAAAATCATAGTAGGTTCAGATTTTGACTTGGAAACTCAAAAGTTCTTCACTTGCAAACTGACTAAACCTGACATGGCTGCCTTGCACATAACAGATGTGATGGCTGCAGTAATACATGCATCTCACTTTGTGTTTCTTAAAACTGCTGCACACACAGAACTACACAAATTATTGGACGAAATAACCTATTATCAGCTTGCATTAGTTGTCACAGCCTGGTTATTTCACACAACAGTTAAGAAATCCTGCTGGGTTTCTGGTGTTATTACGGCAGCCATCACTTCCAGATCCAAGTACAGACTTCAGAGGTTCATTAAGACCAAGCTTCAGTTAGTCCAAGCTCACAGATTTTGTGTTTAAATATTGTTAAAAAAAATAAATAAAACAAAAGCGTGCCAGGTATCAAGACTGAATTATGCTTCTGGAAAAAATTAGAATTCAAACTATTTGTAAAATCCAACAAAAGCTTTGCGGGAAATAAAAAAGTGTTACTTTCCTATCAAAACCTTTTCTGGGTTAAATGTCTACCATTACCAAGAGTAATGATGAGCCCGTTTCTAGAAATACAGCTGTACAGTCTCTATGAAAAGTATTCACCCTCTTGGATATTTAACCCTTTTATTGCTTTTACAAATCAATCATGATTAACAAACTTTTGCTTTTTGGCCAAAAAAATGACACAAACCACTCAAATCAACATCAAAGTGAAAACTGATTACTGGAAAATATTGCCAATTAAGAAAAAAAAAAGACGTTTCACGAACTCCTACCACTGTTGCAACCATCACCTCACAATTGTAGTACAAACAACAGCTGGTTCTGAAAGGGACACTCACTGGTTCATCAGTAATAATAATAATAATAATAATAATAATAATAATAATAATAATAATAATAATAATAATAATAATACATTTTATTTGTAACACACCTTACATTTCAAAGAAATCTCAAAGTGCTACAGAGACGAAAATAGATTATAAAATTTACAATAAAGCATACAATAATGCATCTCACACCAAATGGTAACAAATTAAAACTTACAATTTAAAAAAAAAAGCTAACAGATCTAAAAAGCCTGTTTAAAAAGGTGTGTCTTAAGACCTTTTTTGAAGGCCTCCACATTCCTGGGTACATTGACAACATGAGGACTAAAGAACATTCTAAGCAAAACATAAGAAATATTAAAAGTATAAGTCAAGGAATGGACATTAAACATCCCCTGGATATCAAGGCTGGACTAAAGTTTGAGAGAATCCATGTAGGAGACTCCATGGTCAGGTGAAAGAAAGTTTTTGCTGGAGCTTTTTGACCGCCAAACACACCATCCCTACTATGAAGCATGGTGGTGGCAGGATCATGCTGTGGGGATGCTTCTCAGCAACAGGCCCCCGAAGGCTTGTAAAGGTAGAAAACAAAATCTATTTTCCAGCAAGACAACAAGCCAAAGCATCCAGCTAAAGCTACACAGAGATGTTTGAAGACAACAAGGTAGAGGTTCTGGAGTTTCCCAGAGAAAGCCCAAACACCGACCCAACAGAACATTTGTGGCAGAACTTAAAAAGGGCTGAATTTGCGTCTACTGACTGGATGGGGTGAATATTTATGCAATCTGTTATTGTATTATATGTGCAATAATATTAATATATCAAATTTTTATAGTGCTTTTTCAGGCACAGACATTTTATAAGAGAAGAATAGAATAAAATAAATTAAAATATGACTTTATGCTTGATGTTTTTATTTGTCATTTTTGTAGAAACCAGTTTTCACTTTGAAACTTTTTGTTAAAAAAAAGAAAAAGAAAATTAACAAAAAAAAAAAGCAAAATTAAGTTGATAATGATTGATTTGAAAAACAATATAAAAAGTGTAAAATATTCAGAGGGGTGAAAACTTTTTATTGGCAATGCAGTTGGTATGTTCAAACACGACACTCACTGAGTGAAGGGCCAGTTTGAGTCAAAGACAAGTGGCTGAGTTGAGCTAAAAATATATGAAACAGCAACCAGTCTGCTGAAAATGTCTAGAAGATAGCCAGTCTACATTCTGATTATATCAAAGACAAAGTGAGGATGGAATCAGATTCACAAAGTGTTGAACACCCCGACTCAAAGAGAAAATCAGCCACTCAGTTCCCACCAAACATTCTAATTAGAAGAATGCAGGTAGAAGCACAATGAGATGACAGACAGGGTGGACAATAAAACAGAGGGCAGAGCAGGAGACTCACAGAAACCTCCACATATTTGGCTGCTGCTTTCACCTTTTAGGAGGGAGAAGGGGAGCAGTGGGATGAGGAGAAGAGAAAGGAGAAGAATCATCACACTGAAGCCTAGCTGTGAAGATCTAGTTTCCAACAAATGAAATGCTGCCCATGTGGCTATCTAAAACAAAGAGGCTGCATGTTTGTGGTTCTCACTGTGAAAGAGAGGATGGAGGAGAAGAATGTTCCTTCATCGTATCTGGACAGCTTGGAGAGGACGCTTTCTAAAACAGCAGTACACTGCAGACACAGAACACAACAAATAAGATTTGTTTCATGAAGTTACTATATTATAATTTGAACATGCTTCAGTGTCATTTTTTATTAAATACACATTTCTCAACTCCAATAATTTGGAATTTTACTAAGAAAAGATTAAATTCTTTATTAATTGTAAATAAAGTCAAACAAAAAAAGTCCCCCTATGAAATATAGAAACTCACTTCTAATACAATATCACAAGCAGTACAATATTAACTGTCAATTCTAAATAAAACAAATGTCAAAGATAAATATTTTTTGTTCATGCAAGACGAGAAAAGAAAAGAAAGGTAATGTACAACAAAATTCTTTAGAAATGTGTATGAACAATACAACAGAATCAAGGATGAAAGTACCTTTGATGTGAGGGAGAAGATCATTTCTTTGAACGTGTCATCAATCAGAACATCAATTTTGGAGTGGTACTGTTGCTGTGGTTACCAGGGAGGCATCATATTAGTGGAGGGGGGAGACATGGAAACAACAAAAACAATGACAGTTTTTTTGTTCTAAAATAAGATAGACAGAAGCATTGTGGAGGGCATCTTAGGAGTGCCGTTAAAAACCTTCCCAACGGTGTAACACTGCAGAGTTAAGCAGGTAATAAGATGCCTTTTGCTGCTAAATCAAATTCCCATCCACACAGGAAAAGCAAAGGAATCTGAAGGATACTTCTTCTGTGTCTCTGCACAATTAGAGCAGCCTTGTATTCTTTTAAAGCACCGGTCTAGCAGCAAGGACCAAAGGCTCACACGAGATTCAATTAATCCGCCATTTCATGTCTTGTTTGCCGCGATCCCCAGCCCCCTGAAAAAATATTCATGGCACCTTTTCCCTTGAAGGAAGAAGAGAAAAAAAGGCCCAGAGCTGAATGGCAGCGGCAGAAGGGGAGTTCGTCTCTTGCCAACAATGCCTTTTCACTGGCCGTCTAAAGAGCACCCAAATTAAAAATTTCAATCAACAAAGCACATAGATCGATGACAAGCCGCAGATCTGGGGAGGTCACAGCCAAATTTAGCTCCTCCTGCTTATCCACGAGTCTGCAAAATAGCAGTTTTCTTTCAATTTACCTCTTTTTTTTTTTTTTTTGCCAAGCTTACTTTTTTCTTCTAGTCTTAACAACTACATTCTCTTTCCCACTACAGCAACAGCAACTAGGTTATTGATTACTGATGTAATTTAAATAACTTAGCAGAAAAGGTAAGGAAAATCTGGTAGGTTATTTTCTTGTTGGAACAATGCTTCTTTGCATTCTGTTAGAAAGCAGAATGGTGCCACACCTGTAGGAACTGCTGATGTGTTGGTTGAGCAGCAGAGTTGAGTACGTGTGCTGGACCCACGGAATGTTTGCCAAATGCTGCCGTGCCGAAAAGTTTATGATGCTACTGACCTGCAGCAGTTCAGCCACCAATGCTGCCTTTGGACACTTACAGTTTGGTTTCAAAGTCCAACAGAGGAATTCATAGAGACATTTATGCTAGGTGTACTGGAAATTTCAGCTTAGCAAACAAAAATGTTAAATAATTTAGTTTTATCAATTGATTAGATGTTCTGCACAAGTTTACTTTGTCTTTTTGTAAATATAAAAATCTTTGCTTTGTTTGTATTTTTAATATATATAAAAAAGAAAATTTAATCTTGCTACGGATAGTGTGCACCTAAACCTTTTAGGTGCACACTATCTTTGACAAAATAAAAAGGAAGAAAGTACATGTCTGAACTAATACATAACTTCCAAATTAACTTACACTGTGTCAAGAATATCTAAATTTTGTTAATCTTTTAGTCAATTTTTTGTGTTCTTTAATTTTTCTAGGTTGAACAATATCCAGACATGAAATCTCACTGAGACACCCCATCTCATGGTCACAGACGTGTTTCAGCAAACAATTAAATCAGATGTATAACAGAGAGTGCTGATGACACCACCATCACTGTTTGTAGTGGGGATGGTGTGCTACTGATCTCGACTTGGGATGTAATGAGTAGGTGGGCAGACTATTTTGAAGATCTCCTCAATCCCACCTACATGCCTTCCATTGAGGAAGCGAAGCCTGGGAACTCCGGGTCGGGCTGGCCAATCTCTGGGGATGAGGTCACTGAGGTGTTTAAGGAGTTCCTGAGTGGCAAGGCCCCGGGAGTGGATGAGATTTGCCCGAGTTTCTTAAGGCTCTGGATATTGTAGGGCTGTGCTAGTTTATATGGATGTTGGGGTAAGTTCCCCTTGATTGGGAGACCAGTGTGGTGGTACCTATGGGGGAATTTTACTGCCATTAGACGAGAGCACATATGAAAGCAGGACTTCACGTCTTTATTCTAAAAACTTGTAATGCTTATACTCAAAATTTCTGCTCTCTTTCAAATATTCTCTGTACCTTCTCAAATGTGTTTCCTCTTCTCTCCACTCGGATCAAATTTCCACTCAAACTTCTCTGTTCACTTGCAAAAAATTTTTCTGCTCTCTTGAGAAACAAAAAGTACCATTGCATGGCAACCTCTCAGCCAATAGAATGAAAGGGTTACATTGGGTGCAAAGGTTTCCTTCAGTGTGTGCCTGTGTGGCTACTATCGATTGTAGTAGAACCCATATGATAGCAACTGCTGAGCAGAGAGAAGTTCTGAGCGTGAGGAGAAAGGTTTGAGAAAACACTAAATATTTGAAAGAGAGCAAAAGTCTTGAGTACAAGCAATACAAGTTTTGAGAACAAAGTCCTGCTTTCAGACTGAAAATGTGTGGCTTATGACAAGTTCCCCCCTAGTCCCCTAATTAAAAAGGGGACTGCAGAGTGTGTTCGAACTACAGAGAGATCACAGGTAAGATCTATTCAGGGGTTCTGGAGAGGAGGATCCATCAGATAGTCTGACCTCGGATTGAGGAAGAACAGTGTGGTTTTCGTCCTGACCGTGCAACACTGGACCAGCTCCACACCCTCACCTTGGTCTTGGAGGATGCGTTAGAGTCTACATGTGCTTTGTGGACTTGGAGAAGGTGTTTGACTGTGTCCCTTGGGGAACCCTGTGTGGGGTGCAATGGGAGTATTTTTGGAGTACTGGCCCTTTGATATGGGCTGTGAGGTCCCTGTATGACCGGTGTCAGAGCTTGGTCTGTGTGGCTGGCAGTGAGTCGGGCTTGTTTCCAGTGGAGATAGAGGTGGATTCCACCAACGCTGGCCTTTGTCACAGTTTCTGTTCATAACTTTTATGAACAGAATTTGTAGGTGCAGCCAAAGCATTGAGGGGATCCATTTTGGTCTCTACGTTTTGCAGATTATCCGGTCCTTTTGACTTCATCTAGTGGATGGAAGGATGGATAGAAATGGACATGCACCATATACTGTAAGTTTACCATGATCAGAAATTGAATGTAAAACCATCAATTTTGTATAAAAAATAAAGTGGATTTATTGTAAAAAAAAAAAACAGTTGAGTAGAATGATTATTAAGTTATAAAGAATGTTGTCCAAATGGCAATAGTGAAACAATACACACCTCAGACGAAACAAATTTCTAAAATATCCAATTTGTCAGTTAGAAACCAAATGGTCTTTAGATGACGGTGATCCGTTCAACAATGGTTTTTAGGTTTGAGATATCCTAATTAAATCTTTTTATCTTCTTAGTTTTGGTAGTTTCGTCATATTTAATGTGTGTCCACAGTAACACAATATTACAATATATGAACAAAAAGGACAACAAGGCCAGTGACCTGACCTTAAAGTGCTGTTAATGCAAACATGTCAGTTTAAAAAGGGGCATTGAGAAAAAAACAAAAAATTTTGGTAATGACACAGAGCAGATAAGATTTCAAAACTCCATTTTAGAATGTGGGATGGGTATGAAGAGAATAGGGCATGAGGGGATGGAGTGACTTACCCATTGTATGTCAATCTGGAAGTCAAACAATAATGTCCAGGACAGATGAGCATGGGCATAGGAGAACATGAAACAAACAAAAGATGACACAGTGAGCAATAATGCAACATATAAAATAAAAAGTAGTGTGCAAATCTGTTTAATTTGCTTATCAATACACAAACAAAGCAAAAGATTATACATAGCAGCTTTATACATTAGTATAAAGCTGCATTTACTAAATCTATTTATATATCACTTTATAGTGAAAATCATATGAGGTTTAGAACAAACACTGTGAGGAGAGATAACATAACTGGATAAATATGCAGTAAAAACAATGCCTAGAACACATGTGCATTAAAATGTTGAAGTAATCTATCAGTTGCGTGTAGACAGAGCTGGCTTATGGTTGTATGAGGTTCCAAAACTGGACATATAAACTTGTACACTACCTGCACAAATAACAAGAAACTGAGTTGATACAATAAAGAAATAAATACATGGAGCTTCACACACAAAGATGAAGTGTTATTCTCCGCACTGCTGTGTATAGAGATCAGCCTCTTGGCAAAATCAAGAGCTTGATCCCTATAATACAGGTTGAAGCAACCACCTCTACATAGACAGAAAGCTGCATGTTGATGATGAACACCACATTGATTCACTGATCCATCTTTCCACTGGGTCACTCCAGTGGAAAGACGTGCCTCCTTCAGGAGGGAAAGAAGAAGAAGTTCTCCCAAGTGGAACAGTAGACCTATAGTTGGGTTAAAAATCTGGACTGTGCTGTGTCTACTGTGATGCAGATGTAATACAGACCTATTGTTGTGAAGAAACAGCTGAGACAAAAGCTGAAGGTTTCAGTTTAACAGTATTTGTTGCACCTCTCATTCCTGAGAGCTGCACTGAGCTTCCTCCTCAGCAGCCTCTGAAACTTAGGTATATGATGAGAAGATGATTATTCTGGAGCAGCTCAGAGTAGAGCTACAGCTTCTCTATGAATCTAAGTGGGCATCTGCTGAGCAAGTGCTCTAGATGACCCCTGAAGGAGGAGTTTCTAAGACCGTCCACTTGAAGGTCTTTGTGTAGGACTTGAAGATTTAGAATGCATCTGACTCCAAATATATAAGCCAGAGTAAAGCAGGAGGCCCAGAGCGACAACACGCACAACTATGCTGTCTACAGACACCGAGTAAACAGTTCCCCCACTGAACGGCTCTCATTATTTATGGCCTATGTCTGCAGTGGAAGCATTTATTGTTCAGTGTGATCTTTAGTTAAGTATCCAGGGTGTAAAGATTTTCTATTTATTGAGCTCAGTGAAAAGTTCTATCAGGAAGAACAGGAACAACCAGCATCACAAAACACAATGTCAGCTTCCATTTTCAGACAGCCACTTTTAAACTTAGATGCATAAAGATATAATATAAAAGAGCTGCTCTGATAATGACAAAAATATGTTAATTAAATAAGTTTGATAAACTGAAGTACCAATTGTGCTAAGCTAACCCACTTGTAAGAACAAAATCTCCCTATACAAACATCTCTACTCTATTTTATTTGAGGTCATTGTGAGTTCAGAAACATGTTCCTCTATTTTTATGTTGGAGATTTTAACCTTTTTTATAATTTTTTATTACATATTTCACCTTGACACAAATATTTCATCTCAACTGTGATTTACTTCAATACCCGGAACACTGAGCAGGAGATGCAACATTTATCTGCAAGAGAATTCATTGGTGACTTGTTATTTAGAATCCTGATGCCTCCCCCACTGATGTCTTTATAAACCAAACATGTAAAACAAGCTGAAAGAAGACAGATAAAGGCATTTATTCTTTAGAAAGCTCCTTAGACCTATTCATTTTTCAGTCAGAGAAGGTTCAGTCAAGGTTATTTAGATGGTGGACATTTTAAACGGAATAAACCTAATACAGACAAACTGAATCATGTATTGCAATGCAATGTCAAACTAAAGTTTTGTTGCATTAAAAATCAAGATGGATTTTGTGGAAATTTTTGCTCTAGTTGTAGTGAAGTCTTGTTTTCAGCTGCAGTATTCAGATGGGTCAGAAATGGACTTGAAAGAACAGCACAGACCAATTCTTTGTTGTTTCGACTGTTCAGGCTGCTGTTGTTGGTCATTGTGTAGGGAATATTTTCTTTACCTTTAGGATGTGCTGGGAGATTATCATCTTAGATGTGCAGCTGAAAATAGTGAGAAATGTTTCTGACACCTTGTTTAATTTAGAAAAGAAGCAAAAAGGATTTCAACCCACACTGAGTGGGTATACTGAGGATTTCAGTATACTATTATGCCTATGGAAGTATCACAACCAATCGGTAAACACTTTGCTCTCAGTAATAGTCACTGACTGTTGTAGATGCTGACCAATGCTTCAATAAACTCAACTGCATAAAAGGATTTTAGTGCTGACCAAAATGCTTCTACCTAACCAATCAACTTTATTTGCATAGCACAATTCAACAAGGAAGTTCAAAATTCACACAATAAAAACATAATGCAGTAACCAAAAATGAAACAGCAAATCAATATCAAATGTATTGATTAATGTTCCAATTATTATGAGTCCGAGGCAACTCTATAAACAGGTGGTTTTTAGTTTTGATTTAAAGAAACTCAGTGTTTTAACTATTTAGCTGTCAATTGACTAAAAACTTTGATCAAATTAATCACACTCTCACACTTCAGGATTAATGACTATGCCCAACTTTGTAAGCCTGAAATATAAATATGCATGCTGCTGTGTAAGCCCCTCCTCTCACACTCCATACAATTAAAATGCAAGGTATTATCTGATTTGGTTTCTTGGTTTTTTTTTGCAGCAGAAAACAGGTCATGTAGTCTTCCCATACTCAAGTAATGGAAACTTACTCTACTACTCATACAAATAGCAAACATTTTGAGGAACAACTGGAAGATTTTGGGGTTATATGGACAGTTGCCCAAAGCAACTGTCCATAACACAGTTGCCCAAACACAAACCGCCACTTTCATTTAAAAATAAAAGTTGAATTGTCTCAAACCAAACATGTTGAAAAATTCTCTGCTTTCCAGGTTTTTATATTCAGGAAGGTTTTTAAAAGTTAATAGAAATTTTCCTCTCCATTCATTTCCTTTGGAACTTGTGTGATGAGGCGACAGTTGGTTGTCCTTGTACAGCTGAGCAACCGGCGTGATTCGTGCATGTGAAACTTTGAGCTTATGCATGTGTAGAGACAAATGTGCACAAACTGGCTGGCGTCAAGGCACGTCTCAATAGCTGCCAGAACCAGAAGACCTGATAGGTCTACAACAGGGGTGCCCAAAGTTGGTCCTCGAGGGCCGGCATCCTGCACGTTTTAGTTCTATCCCTGGTGGTACCAACAACCTTTTCAGCATGTCAGTGTTTTCTTAGGCCTTCTAACAAGCCATCATTTGATCCAGGTGCATTAAACCAGGGAGAGAACTAAAACATGCCGGATGTTGGCCCTAGAGGACCGACTTTGAGCACCCCTGGTCTAAAAGGTTAATACAGCAGATCTAACCTATTGTGGTGCAAAACTGTTCAGTGATTTAAAAACTAACAACAGTACTTTAAAGTCTGTTCTCTAAGCCAGTGTTTGGTCCTCCAGGCTCACTGCCCTGCATGTTTTAGGTATTTCTTGCTTCAGTTCAGCTGATTTCAATTGATGACTGATTAACAGGCGTTTGTTGAACTGCAATCAGTTGAATGAGGCACATTAAAGCAGGGAAACCTCTAAAACATGTAGGACAGTGGGCTTTCAGGACCAGAGTTGAGAAACACTGCTCTAAGCTACAGGGAGCCAATGGAAGGACTTTAGAAATGGGTGATGTGCTCTATCTTCTCATCTCATGAAGGAATCAATTCAACCTTATGGAACGCAAACACCACAAGCATACACCAGAAATAGCACAAACAACTTACTTCTTTGTAAAGTAAGAGAATTTATTAACAAAATATTCAATAAACCATATACTGAAACTACCAAACTGCAACTAAAATACTAAGCCATAAAAATTTTTGAAGTAAATGATCAAATCAAGTAACCAATGAATTATGATATCAAAATGAAATGGAATACTAAAACATAACTTCAAAACTAATTAACTGATTAATAATCGTAAAATGTCAGTAAACAACAAAAGTATCAGAATTCAGCTTCAGCATAAAAATGCATGTAATAAAAACAGGATTTGTGATGACGGAAGTGAATTCTCCTTGTTGGCAGCAGCTAGCAAGGAAGATATCAGTGAAAAGCAGAGGGAGGTGTGTATGCGTGTTGAGATGTGTGTCAAAAGGATGGGGGCTGGCGCCCCCAATTTGGCACTGGTTTGAAAAACCAGTGCCAAATAAGAACAAAAGGCCAATGGACATGTGGCTAAGCCCAGCTTTCGAAGGTATACAAAGAAAAGAGTGTCTTTAGAGATCCTTCACTGAAAAATTAGACTGAATGTTTGCAGTCATGTGCATTCATGAGTGAGCAGCAAGTGACAGAAAAAGAGAGAGAGGGAGAGGGAGAGAAAGAGAAAACGAGAAACTGGATTCAGTGTGATTATTTAATATTATGCTACTATTGAAGCAAATATGATGACCATGCTCCCTTTGATGGACTGGTGATCTGTCCAGGGTGACCCCGCCTCTCGCCCTCCAGTTGACTGCTGGAGATAGGCACCAGCACCCCTAGCAACCTCTGTAGGGATAAGCATGGGTGATGTGGGGGATGGATGGATCCATCCATCCATCCATCCATTCCACAGGTCAAGATGGCGCCGACGCAGCTCCTGTCGTGTGTGTTTGTCTGTGTATATTTGCTGTAACCGATTAAGGATCCGTGCTTGAAGAACCCATGGATCATCAGTTAAGCTTTCTACAATGGCTGGATGTGGTTCTGTCGATGTTCTCCGCGTTCTTCTGCTACTTTTTATACTCTTGGTTGCGGAGAACCTCGCAGAACGGAGTAGCGGCATTGTTTACTCGCCTGAACGGCTGATTGCGCTGTGTAAGCCTCTGCTGCTGCCCGGAGACAGGCCTGTGGTCCCGGAGGAGTTACGGAGGAAACGACGGGGCTGCAGGTCTGGAGTTAAACGGAGGGAGAAGAGGATGTAAGGCCAGCGGTACCGGCGATTATTGTGGGGAACATGAGGTCTTTAGGAAATAGGACAGACGAACTCACGGCGCTGGTTAGGACCCAGAAGGAGTACTGGGAGTGCAGTATCTTCTGCTTCACGGAAACCTGGCTGCACTCGCTTATTCCGGACTACAGCGTGGAGGTCCCTGGATTTTCCTTGGTGCGGGGGGACAGGGACTTTTCCAAGAGTCGGAAGAAGAGGGGCGGCGGGATTGCACTTTATGTGAGTGAGAGGTGGTGTAATCCCAGTCATGTTAACGTGAAGGAACAGATTTGTAGCCCGGACATTGAACTTCTGGCTGTGGGAATGCGGCCGTGTTATTTACCGAGGGAGTTTACGTCCGCCATTTTGATCGCTGTTTACATTCCCCCATCAGCTGATGCAGCGGTGGCCTGTGACGTCATCAGCTCCACCGCAGTCAAACTCCAGACTCAACACCCGGACGTTGTTATTGTGTCTTGTCTCTTGTCTTGTCTCTATGCTGTAACTGCGAAGTAATTTCCCTGCTGGGATGAATAAAGTACTTCTATTCTATTCTATTCTATTCTATTCTATTCTATTCTATTCTATTCTATTCTATTCTATTCTATTCTATTCATCCAATTGCATCTCTCCAGAGATACAGTGGGTTTAGCCATTTAAAAATACATTAAACCAATGTTATGAAACAATATCTAAATATCAGTATCATTCTATTTATAACTAAATCATCTGTGCTTATTTATATAAAGAAAGCCTTATGTATCTGAGTAATGATTCCTGATACTCAGATGGTGACCTCTTTTATAGGGTATTAGGTACTTTATATGTATTTTCCAGGCACCCAATGTCATTTTAGATCACAGTCTATCTGACATCTTGAAATTGGCCGTCGTTTCTTTAAGAACCTCCTGTCCTTTCCTACACTCCTCCTTCAGTACATCATCACAACAATGTTTCTCCATGGTGTCCATCAATGCCATTTGGAGCAGTTTTTAGTGTGTTGTAGTTTGCATGATAAGCTCAGCAGATGCACAGTTCCACCAGGTGTTTGCTAATTGCTGCTGCTAGTCTAGTGGAGCTATGTGGAGCTAGACTAGCAGCTCCACATACAGTAGCTCCAGACTGTGAGGCAGATGTTCGGCTGGAGACTGAAGCTCCAAGTAGCTTTGGGTAAGTAGGCAGAGCATTGCAGGAGCAGGCGACGTAAAGCTCATAAAAGTTGATTTGACATAAACCTTCCCTTTAATAATTTTTATTAACAATAAATTATTTATTATAGTTGTTAGGTTACATAAGCCAAACATTGTACTCAGGTCATGTGAATCAAGCTAACAAGCCGTGTCTGGTTAAATTTACCTCCTGGTTGCAGTCCAGCACACAGAGTTTGGAGCTCTGCTTCTTAGCATCCAGCAGCACGTTGAACATGGTGCAGACAGAGAGTGGAACCCGGAATTCTGTAGATCGACTCGTTTTCGCCATTTTGGCTTCAAACGCAGATTTTGTCCTGCAGGACAAAATGATGACTGATTTATTTTAACAAACAAATTGGTGTGACATTTAGAGGTCGACTGATTATTGCTGATATAGATTTTTGAAATGCAATTACTGACCAATTGCTGGTTTAGCCCAATACCAATTATTTTATTTTGCTTGTACGGTTTTATTTCGATGTGTCCTTTGATTAGAATGTTTTTCAATTGCTGTTACTTGAAACCTGTGAAGTTTTAGGTTGAAGTAAGACAAATGAAGCAGCATTAGTTATTTTTGTAATTCTGGCATGTTTTATGCATTCCCCTGGTTCAGCACACATGATTTCAATTGATGGCTGATTGACAGGGTTTTGCTGAGTTCCAATCATTTGAATGGGGTGTGTTGAGGCAGGGAAACATCTATAACATGCAGGTCTTGAGGACCAGGGTTAAGAAAAACGCTGACGTCAAGTTGCGTCAGCAGCCACACTACTGCACATCACCTTCAGAATGGAACCAAGAATATATTATTCTAACTATTTAAACTATTTACAATAAGGCTAATAAAAAAACGTACAACTAGCAGCCAGCGTAGATCACCTGGCGCATAAACAAACTGAACTGAACATTAAGTGATGTTCCATGAGCTTCCTCCCCAAAGGAGAAATGTGTTCTGATTTGACTTTTTTGTTTGTTTGTTTACATAACTGTGGCTGTGAAAAGGTTCTCCAGTTGCTCTGCCATTTGGGAAAATATAGGTAACAGCACATACATCAGCACAGTGTCTAAACAGAAGTTGTGTAGCATCTCTGTCTGGGTCCATGTCAGCTTGCTTTAAAGCTGCAATATGTAACTTTTATTTAAAAGAATGTTGTTGTTTTTTTGTTTTTTTTTACATATTTGTTGAAAAAAAAAACTAATTTGCTTTTTTGCATCATGATTTATAATTTTAGACAGATAGTCAAGCGCCTCTGCCTCGATTATCCGTAGTGCTCCCAGTGCTAACTGCAGGAATACACAGAAACAACCAATCAAAGCCACGAGGAGGGTCTTAGCACTGTCAATCACCCTGGTGTACATGCTATTCACACCCTCTATATGCACAACAGCTGCAATGCTGTGATGTCCAAACACATGCCAGTCTAAAAATGAAGCAAAAACAAGTAAAAATTGGCAGGCTGATAATGTCGGTTGACCTCTAGTAATATTTACTCATGCTGTTAGAATGCTGGAGGCTCCTGACCTTTTGACACAGGCCACCATCATGTCACTGGCCATCAGTTTGAGTCTTTGCTCCAGATGTTTGGCAAACTCTGGTTCTGGCCAGTGCAGGTCCATCACAAACATCTGCAGAGCGTCCAGCTTCCAGAACAAATCCTCAGAGGTGGCCGATCCATTACTGCAAGGTGGAGAATGTCCGCAGCAGAAAGCAGTACATACAAACACATTTCAAAGACCTGTGGAGTTCATCAATCTTTGTTTTGATGAACTAATTATTTAACGATAAAAGCAAAACCTGAAAAGCAAGAGAATTGTAGTTTTTCATGCTATAATCCCATAAAAAGATTTGTCTAATACTTTTTAGCTTTCCCTGCCATCGTCTTTTGGAGGTGGAATCTAAAAAAATCTTTACATTGGTCATTTGATTGTGTCAAACAACTTTAACAAAGTAACATGCTATAACTTCCAGTATACAGAAAATGCAATCATAGCGGTGCTTTTACATTGTAGGACATATAATTATTTCTCACTGAACATATAAGACAGACGTTCATTGGCAAGTTCAGTCCTGATCCTGATATCATGCATCTCAACAATTCTGCTGGTCTTGCAAGACAGATCTCCTGGTTCTGAGTGTCAGTGACACCAGAAAAGCGTTCATGTTTGCCATTTGTGTTGTTAAGTCAGTTATGTTTCCCATTTTGAATGTTGGCAACCTTCCCATTTTTGACTCCTGTGTTTTAAAATAAGATTCAAAATTGCAGAAGAAATTCTGCTTTCCATAATTTGGTCATTTGCTGGGCAATTACGGTATAACTCTTTACCAACAAACAAGTATCAGTGGTTATGGTGAGATCCTTAAAAAAAGCTCTGTGTCAGTGTAGGTGTCTGTCCATCTTTTGTCCCTCTCTCTGGGTCCTCTGTGTGGGGCCTCCTGAGATTCGTCCTAATGCCCATTCACCTCATTCACAAAATGGTTCCATCATTAATCACAAATCAAAGCAACCATGTCGCGTGAATGTGAGCCTTTGAAAACCAAACTGACATCAAGAAACCAGGGGAGGTCTGGAGGTGCTGGACCCCAGCAGGATCAGTAAGGAGAGTTACACAGACAGTCAGTGTTTGGTGTCTCCCATTGTAAAGGATGAAACACCTCTCATCACCTCCTAGTGACATAAGTGGCTGTTCCACTGTTCATCATGAGTCAGTCTTGGCCAAGCTACAAAAAGAAGATGACTCGATCTGTGCCGCCCCGGCAGCCTGCTACAGGGGCTCCATGAGGTCTGCCGCTGGGCAGAGTGAGGCCGGTATGTTGAAGAGGTAACGCTAAACATCATGGAGTTACTGAGCTTCATGATGCCACAGTGGAGAGGAGCCAACCCTCTACCAAAAACTGAAGGCTGAATATGGGTCTTAATATAAAACATTTGTCATACCATCACTTTCTGTCATCCAATTCAAGTTATTGTTAATAGTCAAATTTCTTAGTATTACATAGAGAAATGCTCCTTTATGTTCATTTAAAGGAGAACCAAAAAACTAAAGTACATAGGAAGGAACATCCTGTGCAGATCCCTAGAATTTGTTGCATGATTGTCAGATGTTGCAGTAACTGAAGTTTTTCCATCTCTGGCAACATGCAGAATTTGTATATGTATATGCGACTATGACACATCCTCATTGTTTCTGAATATACTTAGTTTAGTTGACTATTGTTTGACAAACTCGTAAATAAAGCGCAACTTCATAAATACATTATTCCTGTTCTCAGTTGCTGCAAATATCCATGAAATTAGTTCAATTTTTGATTCCTTTCGTGAACATGACCCTGAGACCCCTGCCAATTATGTACTCGGGTTCAAAGCTGCGTGTTTTCACTTGGTAAACAGCACCATGAGAACAGAGACAGATGGACGTCTTGCTGCTTTCTCTCCCCTGCAAACAGGTTAGACAGTAACAAGACAACCCTCAGTACCATCAACATCCAAGTGTACAGCGCCCACAACTAGAACCACGGCCACAGGGGAGGGGGGAGTAACAAGTCCTTTTAGCTCCCTCATTTTTCTCACTTTGCCTTTAAAAGACTGCTACCTTAAAAATGCCGCACAGAAATAAATACTTTGGGTTGAGTCTGTGTTGCAATTAAAAGCTTGGTGGATATCCCCCTCATGTCTAATTACTGGTGCTCTTCAGTGAACGTGCTCCGCCCTGCTCCCCAGGGAAACGGGACGATCCCACTCACCCGTCTGTGCTTGTTAATGAAGTGCCAGCTTTTTCTCCCCTCTGTTTTTTTTTTTCCTAAAGTAGTGGCCGGCCAAGTGAAGTGAGGTAGAGGAGCAGTGTGTACTGTGCTGTGGGAATGGTTGGCAGAGTCAGACTGAAGTCTTTTTAAGAAAAACACCCTCAAATGGTCTCCTGAGAACCTCCAAACTCTCTATTGCCCTCCAAAATGGCCATCCAAGCTAGTTCTGCTGCAAAGCTACAAACCAGACAAATGAGTTCTTTGGAAAAGCAGGAAGAACAGGTGTTTGTCACCAATTCAGTGCTTTACTTTCCTTGTTTAGTTAGAGTTAGTCATTCTACCTAGCCAATACCACTAATGCAGCATAGTGAGGAGAATGTTTGATGACTGAACTAGTAAACTTTGGCCTCCATATGGGTCGCGCTGCACTCCAGCTCCACTCCAGGATCCTTCAGTGACATTTTAATGACAGACAAAAAAAACAGAATAAGCAAAAAAAATAAATAAATTATGTAAGGAAAAATGCTGAGGTCACAAATGGCTGGACACATTTCATGGAGCATCACAGCAGTCCAGGATCATCACACTACCACCACCATGTTTGACTGTAGGTATATGCATGTTGCAAGTTTGGTTTGGTTAGTCAACAGAATATTTCCCCAAAAGTCTTCAAGACACTTTTTGGTAAATGTGAAAGGGCCCTTTGTGTTCTTTCAGTCAGCTGTAGTTTTATAGACTTGGAACTCTTACTGAGGTCAAATTTTCCCAGTTTTCCTTTCTAATTGTTGAATTGGTGCAGTGAGGCCTGCAGAGCTTAGATGCTGTTGTGGGTTCTTCTGGGACCTCCTGGATGAGTCCTGATGACCTGGTCCTGAGGTCCTCCATTGCTCCATGTTGTCTCCATGTGTGGATAGCGGCTCTGGGTCTCTGGGTCTCCTCCCAGTGAGACATGGTGGAACAACCCATAAGGGTGGCATTCAGGAGGCATCACAACCAGAAGATCTGGACAGATTCTGCTTGGTGATTTTGGGATTTTACAGGTGTTGCCGTAATCAGGTTTGGGTGTGGCTAGCGTAATTTACCCCAAAAAGTTAATAATGGTAGTTCTTTTTTTACCCCTTCAGGGGGTCTTTTGTGGGCTGTAGTGTCCCTTATATTAAAGTAGGCTGGCAGGAAAGGGGGAAGGAGAGGGCGGAAGACATGCGGCAAATATCGTCGGGTCCGGGAGTAGAACCCACGACAGCTGCGTCGAGGACTCGAGGCCTCCAAACATGGGTCGCGCTAAATCATAATTTAGCATGAGATTAGGTAAGGTTATCATCAGGTCATTACTATATTTAAGCAGGACAATATAAACTCGACAGCAGAGGTACGTCCTGGATGTATAGCAGGCATAATACTTTAAAATTCTGAGACACAATTTTACTACAAGTCCCTGAAGTTGTTGGAAGCCTGGCCTTACTGGTCAAAGTCAAACACAGTCAATGGAGTAGTATTTTCCAATGGTAGCATATCATCCTAGACCACCAGAATACAAGGGAGATATGGAAGAAAGTGAAATGGAGATTAGTAACACTGCAAAAATAAAAATTAAAAATAGAGAAATGTCAGATAGAAAAAAGCAAAGATTTCAAGTATTAAAACTCAGGTTGAAGATTCTTTATTAGCAGTGAAGGATTTCATTAAAATCCTAAGCGCATAAGTTGAAGAGTTTTAAAAATTTTTGCAGTACAACAATGCTTAGCAGTTTCTTTTTATCAAAAGCAAAAAGATATGCATCACAAAATTAAGTTATTATCTAAGCCACTAATGTTTATGAATGCCTTTCCTTCACCCACTCTGTCTCTTCTCTTCTGTTGAGCTGCTGATGATGCATTGTTAATGTGTTTACTATTAAGAACTATTATTTAAAATTTTTCATGCTGATGACTTGCCTCCATTTTTGCTTCAACTGCATGTTTCAGTTTCCCAATTTCTTATTTTAGACACACTTGACTTATGAGGAAAAAAACCACAATATTTTGTTTATAGTCTTCAATGAAACTTTAGATAGTTTGATCCTGTCCCACCATTTTAACTGGCACATTGTGGGCTGTGACAGGAGTTAGCTACATGCAGGAACTTCATTTTATCATAACTGCAGTTTTAGAGATGTTGTTCAGCTGAGGCAAAACATCCAGTTTTCAAACTATTTGGCATTATGTCCATTTAAAAAAAATAAAAATCAGAAACACCAGCTAATGTCACAATAGGGCTGCACAGTACTGAATAAACATCCTTCAGTGCATTCATTGATCCAGCCAGGGATGCAGGGAGCTAAAAGCCCTTTCTGGTACAAACATGTTGCTTCAACACTGTGATAGCATTGAACCATCACTTAATCTTTTCATCTACTTCTTTAATGTTGAAGAATGTTCCCATCACCTCATCAAATCACGACCAATCACTTTAAAAAATGTTTTATCAAATATCAACATTGGCTGTAAGAGGCAAAATTTTTATCTCCAATAGGTTTTGGTTCCTGACTGAATCAACAAATAGACCAAAAATGTTGATTATGGTAATGAAAAACCTTTTGTACCTCGGCTTAGTGAAGAATGGAATTTTGTAGCTTTGCTTTCATGCAGTGGTTTATCCAACCATAAAGATTCAGATGCATTTATTTTCAGGATGTCTCATGGTAAGAAAACCAGATGCTCTTCTAAATCGTGCAACTATATTTGGGAAAACGTGAAATACTTTAGGTCTGAATATGCACTGTATAATATTTTCAGTCGTATTCAGTAATCCAGTGAATAACTTGAGTGTGAGAGGTTCAGGTAACTTTGGGTTGTAAAGCTGCTTCAACAGTGCTTCAATTTGGTCTGAATTTCCACTCAATATATTCAGATGTGCTCAACCTCTCATTATGTCACTGTATTTTAAAGAAATGTGGATTTTTAATCACTCTACGTGTACCTTTCTCATCACCTCCAGGAGGAAGAATTAAAACTCAATAAAGCAAATAAAAACATTTCTGGATTGAAAACCTGCTGACATAACACCAGCAAAACATTTTCAGCTTAGTCCACCACAGATAATGTCTGGGTTTAGATTTTAAATGTTGGGCCTTGTAGTAAAATCATTTGTCAATCTTGCTCTCAAAAAACGCAATTCAATATACTTTTACTCCTGTTATGGAATGCTGCTGGATGACTGCCTTGTGGGGCTTGCACAACAAATTCAACAGTGCCACTGTGCTCAAAAATGTATTCATTTGTATTTTGTGATCTGTAAAATCACAGCTTTCTATTGGCTGAGCATTGTGGCCAATAAATACTGGTCAGTCTGCTCTGACCTGCTTCAAAAGCTCCACACTGATCTCTCGCAGGGTTTCATTTTCATTTTCTTCCACTGTTTTATTCTACTCTCCATTGTCTCACTTTACAACATTTAATTCTAATGCGACAAAATACAGATTTTTGTAAATAAAATGTAGCTGGTTCTGCCTGCAGTTAAGCAGAGATCAGCTCCATCAGAGTTGTTTTCAGTACAGCAAAGAGTTATCTGCAGCAGCAGTTATTCATGGTCAACCCTCAACCCTAAATAAATATTAAGAGAAAAGTAAATGAGAAAAATTATCTTATTGACTTTTGAAAAGATTAGTTTGACATCTTTAGAGAGATAGGAATCTCAGCCCTTCATTCTGAGACTGAAGTTTAGATTTAAAGTATTTGAAAACTTTTCTTACTATCAAAGAGAAAAAAAATCAACTTACAAATTATCTGGAAGATTTATTCCTTGCAAGCTGCAACAAAAAACAAGTTGCTGTGTTATTAGGTTGAGAATCTAATTGTAGAATGCACACTTCACAGCACAAGCACTACTGACTGAGATTGCATTCCACTGACTGTCATATACAAGCTGGATCTGAAAATCCTGCTCTGCTGTCAAGTAGATGAACGAATGCTCAAATCACTAAAATATTATCACAAAGATCAAAACTAGGAAATAGTAGCATGCAGACTCAAGAGGATGAGATACCTTTCATATTCTTTTTAGTGAAAATAACATTCAAACAGACACAAAATCAACATGCCTGTGAAAACACTGAGGGCAGTCTGAGTCAGTCCAGACTACAGGTCTTCATCTGGACTTGATCCTTTAAGACCACGGGTCCTGAGGAGCCGTGTAGTCTTGTCCAAATGGTTCTGACCGACACTAATATGGCAATGTGATAAAAGTCCAATTCTCCCAATCAAAAAGAAAGAGGATTCCCAAATAGTCCTGTCCTTTAAAACAGAATCCATTAAACCCAGATCTCATCTGGGTCACTGCACAGAATCATCCAAACTCAGCCGTTCAGAATTCTAAGACTTTTACATTAACACAACGACACAGAGAACACAGGAAGGACAGAAGGGACGGCAGGCGGACAGGCCTGGTAAATACTGAGATCAAATGCCAGACTTTTCCAGACTGGATGGGAACCTGGGAGACAATGGTGTGATCCAGCCACAGAACGTGTTAATGTCGAGAAATATAGGAAGAGCCAACTCATTGATAGATCTTGCAGAGTTTTTCAGGGCTTTAATGTTCTGTTCAAAGCTCAGGTACTAAATGGTGGCAAATAACCTGTGTTTAAAACTGCCTTAGTAAATCTGAGATCCAGAGTGTTAATCATATTACTTTTTTTTTTAAATCCCATTTCTCTGATCAGAATTTTAGTTCTTGTCAAACTAAATATTTAATCCTTTATTGTACTAATTCTCATACCTACATTAACAATCACTACCTATTTTACTTTGTTCTGTTTTATTGCTTTAGTTTACCCTTTATGTAATGGTTAAACTTCTTATGTTGCTCCATAGTTAGCTATTGATGTTTTTAATGTACCATTGAAATAAAATAACAACAATAGTTAAAAGTGGTGGTAAAAAAGTGCTTACCAGAGTTTCGGACTAGTTTTGGTTTCTGATGACAGGATCAAAGCCAGTGCAGCTGCTTTGGGAGTTTGTTTATAATAAAATCCAGTTTTTGAGAAAAACAGTCAACAGCAGAGCTATAAATATGTAATGTAAACATGAACCTATGATTAAATTGCAAATACTACATGTTAACATGTTTCTCATTGGCTGCTATTCGCTATGATCCTGATAAAAGTCCCTGATGAAAGCCATGGCTTCCTGGTTCTGGAATGGTTCCTGTTGCTAGAGCAGGATTCTGTTTCAGTGGAAACACAACGATCTGGTGCTTAGTTAGTTCTGGCGTCAGCTTGGTGGAAAAGACTCTTCATTAGTTCATTCTTATTTAGGACAGATGTTGAGGATATTAGAGCTCTTAGTCCAGTTGTTTTAGTTCTATTTACCCAAAAGGCTTTGACTAATCTGAACATAGCAGGAGAATGAACTAAAATAAACAGGCTCCAGATTATGAATACATTAATGTTCCTGAAGAGTGAACACTAAGTCCAACAATAAGAGTAGTTTCTCAGATGCTTTGAAGACCTATAGCGTAGACCGTCAGAGGCATGAGCTGCTCCACCGTACATACGTGTTCTCACAGATTGGTCCAATCCAAGCAGGCACCGAGAAGCTGGGCATCTGAGGCAAAGTGAGGGGAAGCCGGGGTATTCTAGGAAGAGGAACACTGGCTAGATTGCTGGTTAACAATCTGCCAAACAGATCCAAACCGTGACAAAGGAGGATTTTAGCAGAACAAAAGGAGAAAGCAAAACAGGTGAAAGAGAAGTGAAAGCAGACATGAGAGTCACTGGCCTGTTCCATTTTATTCTATTTGTTTCTTGTCCCACGCCTTTGCAGAAGGTTTGTGCTGCTTCGGTTGGTTGAGTGTAGAATATTGTCGGTCCAGTTCCCTTTAAATTTTTGGTTTTGGTCACTTTGAAGCCGCAACCATCAAAAGCAGCTATTCAGCCTAAAATCATTTGTTCTGCCCACTGTTTCAGATCGTCAAAACATTCACTTTTGACTAAAGCCTCCAACTGACAGAGCTAAAAGGAAATATCTACCTATAGATGACTTAGCTCTAGGCTGTAGTTGTAAAAGGAGTTAGGTCGATGCATATTGTTCTCCAGTGTTCCTAAAAGTACGTTTTATTAATTGGTCATAGTCACTGTTTTGTTAAAACAAGGACAGAGTAAACATGCCCCTTTTAGATACCTCACAGCCAGAGCAGCATGAATGAAATAAAGCTAAAACAGCTCACAAGTAGCCGTACCTGACTGAATGCCAGGTCTCCTGCTCAAAGCCACGGTGGATGGACTGGGCAATGGCGGTCTCCATCAGGTCAATGTATCGCACCACCAGAGGGATGAACAGGTCCTGCAGGTGTTTGTGGAACGGCCCACTGCAAAGATGAGCTGTGGAAGTGGGACCAACAAAATACAAAGACAGCAGATCTCTTAGTTGTGTACAGTTTTTCATTTAAATATTTCTCTAGAAAATGACGTTTCCAAATAGGATATAGAAATACAAACACTAACTGACAGAACTGACTTCAACCAGGAACTCAACTTTCACCAAAGCTTTTTGATTTTTTTTTTCTGTCTTTGGCCTGGTAACATAAAAACACTGGTCCACATTCTGACCCTTTATTGTGTAGTTAGGAAGTAAAAGGAAAATGTTGCTTTCAAAATTGTCCATGGAATCCTGAAAAGTATGGCATACATTTGTATTTAGCTACTTACCAGTGCAACCAATTGTTTCAGAAGCAACCTAGACGCTAAACAGTATGTGCCTGAATGCAACATAGACTCAGGCCCTGTTTACATGACAACCTGGTGAATCTGGTGGTTCTGTTTAAAGCAGGGTTAGGTTCTACAAATGTACCTGCATGTTCTGCTGGTTTTCATGTGAAACGTCAGACACAGGCAGTGAAAACACTAAAAAGTTTCACACACAAAAAAAACATCTTTCACTTTATTTTTAGAGCATTCTAGCCTTCCTGAGTGCAGCTGAGAGTTTTTAAACCTCCCATGGTCTTAGCATGATGCTCAGGAGGAGCGCTGCAGATGTCAGGGTCAGGCAGCAGGGAAGTGGGGGGGGGGGGGGGGGGGGGGGGGGGTTGTTCCGTCAGACCGTCAGTTCCCGAAACCACACAAAAAGCCCCTCATAAAAGCGCGCAGTGTTTGTTATTTTCTCTAACAGATGCTTGGCAATCATGAAAGGTTAGGGGGCTTCACTCTGTGTGCGTGTGTGGAGGGGGTGGAGAGAGTATGATCCATAAAGGGAAGGGGAGCTGCGGGGGGTCGGGGGGGGGCAGTCTATGCTTTGCAAGTCAATTCAAATGGATTTCTTAACACTTTATGTTGAAAACCTTGAAGCAGTAGCATGTTCAGTATTTAACCCCTGACCCTTTGCTACCTGAGACTGCTGGATGTGAGCGTGACTGACCTCCTGTCAGATTCTTAGGAATCTCACTTCAACAACACTTCAGGTTGGCTACAGCCAACAAGGAGTCACGACTAGAGAACATACTCATACAATGGTTCTTTATAACAGACAAAACACTTTTGAGGATGAAATAATCTTCAGTGGGTACTGTAGTGTAGCAGGACGCTAATTATCTACCCATCATGTTGACGCTGTCTTATCTGCAGTCTTTAGGTAACACATGCATGTTGAGGTTCAGAATCACTGGTAAAACCGTGTGCTCCAAACAGGCTCCTTTGCTAAACGGACAGCAAGCTGACGTGTTGTGTGACAGAGCGCTAGAACAGAACCAAGGCTTCAGCTGAAGGCAATTTCAACATGAAAACATCTACAAGTAAAAGACTAAATTCTGTAAATAGGCTTGATTTTTGGACCGTCTGTGACAGTGCAGCCATTTATGACATCATGCTCAGTTCCCCCCACCTAATATCTCCTCTGTGGGTTTAAGACAGACAAATAACTCTTGACAGACTGTGCCAGCCCACAGAGACCAGGGGAAAGAGTATTGGGTGAGAAGCAAGCAAGCGAGTCTCCCAGGACTTCATTAGTTTTAATTCCTTTCGCTCTGCTCCATCATAATTAACACTAGCCTTTTTGCCCTCCAGAGACTAAAACTTGCCTCCACCATAACTGTTCGCTTTCACATGTTGACAATCAAGTGAGCATTTAAATAATCAGCAGAACTGAGGGATAGCACACTTTGAATTATAGTTACAGTAAGTCATCAAAGATCAGCTGACTGAAGGTCACTCCTGATATTTACAAAAAGAAATCTGTATTAAGAGTAACAAAAAAATATGGATTTATTAATATCAGTTATTTGAATTCAAATGCACGTTTTTATTTTATTATGTTCATAATTATAAGATAGAGGACATAATTTATACAAAAGCAGTCAAATGTATGCTTCAGTTTTGCCCATGTTTTGTCTTTTCGATTGCCTCATTACATTCCAAATCAAAATGGCTTGTGTTGTGACACCTGGAATAATTACAGCCTGAACAGAAGATGGTAATTAGACAGAATTTAAAATATGGGCTACAAAAAGAGATTTGTTGCTTCTTTGCAGAATGATACTAGATTTGTTTTTTGTTCCTAACATTGCCCCTGGGCTGTCTGTCTATCTGGCTGCCTGTCTGTTACTGTAGCTGAGGTACTTGGGCAGCAGCCATGTTAAATAACGCCTTGCATCTCGCCAGATCTCTGCTGGCTCAAAGACAAAGCGCTTGATACAAATTCAATGAGCCCGGATCTTTTTTCCATCAGTCAAAAACGAACACTGAATTTGGGTTCGTCGGGATAAAACTATCTTGTGCAATGTTGATGTTTCTAATACTGCAGTGTTTTGGGTTTTTGTTCTCTTCCACTATGTCCGGACCTTGACTTGTGAGGAAAGAAAAAGTTGTTACAAAAACAAATGGGCCAAGCAATTTCACTCTCCCAGAAATCATGTAGCGCTGCTTTGTTGGATGCTTTCCAGATGGTTCTCTGCTCACAAATACCTCCTTTTGATCCACAGTAGTTCTTTATTTGCAGCTGCTGTTTTGTATTTGTACCTAAGAGAAAGAGTTTTTCCTTGACATCCATTCTGTAATATTCTTATTTTTAGAAGGTTTTTTTGAAACATGTTTTAGATACTGTTGTGTTAAATTTGCCTTCACAAACTACTAAGTTTTTTGTGTTCAAACATGTAGATTTAAGAAGAAAAAAAAACATACAAAGCTACAGATAAAGCAGTTAATAAAGCTGCAGTCAGACATTTATCATCAGTATGAATGTCCAAGTAATTTTCTTAAGATTGTACAACACACAGTGTGAGCCACTGACACAAATAAAACATAGTGTAGATTTAAAAAAAGTAGTTTTACAGATCTGGACGACAATTCCAACTTATTAAAGTTTCTTTTTTTAAGTATTATTTGTGGATAATGTGGTAGTGTAGCTTGACAAACAGCCGTACTTCTGTTGCCACAACGCACGGCTGTCTTTGTTTACAAACACTGAATGGGTCTACATATGCATCACATAATTATGCATTCACGTTTACTAGGACGGTCTGACATGGCAGCTTTGAAAAGTTGTAAACCATAGAAAGGAAAAAACATGGACACTACAAAAAGGTTGCATGCTGCTCAGAGGAATGAAAAACAACATGAACAATCATTAATACCTAAAATAGAGCTTACTCATTATTTCTGCAGTAGGTTAGTGTATCTAGACAGTAAAAAACATTTTAGGGTAACATATTGGTGTTTTATCTGTTTCTTATAACATCAACTTGTTTTCTGCAAGGGATCATGAAATGATGTTTGGAGGCACTATTCTTAATTGTACTTGTTCACCATATTTGGTACATTTTTGAACAAAATGTAATAATAATATATCATAAATGATAGGCAGAAATGATCAATTAACTGTCCATAACAGTGCTTTCCTTTTAGATATAAAGTCAACTTAAACAAAAATGAGTCAATGGAACAAAGTTGACATTTTTACCACCACTTAAAATGCAGTAAACAAATGAATTATTACTTCAAAAATTCATTTCTGAGTTTAGCTAATTGATAGAAATGAGGGAGGGATGGGCGGACGGGATATTTGTCATGTTTTGAGATAACCTCTTGAACCACACGCAGATCATCAAGCGATGAGTGACTGCTTCCCAGCTGCTCATATCTCCAACCTGCAGATTGTAAAACCAGCTGCAGGTGTGCCAGTCTGCCCGGCTCACACGGAGATCCTGTCAGAGGGAAGGGCTCTCACTCTGACCCAAAACCCAGGGACCTGACACATCCAGGACAGTAAACAAATGGCTCTTACTCATTCATAATTCCACTAAGTAACAAAGCTAGGGTTTTCACTCTCATTTACTGTTTCGCTCACCAGTGGTTTTTTTCTCTAGTCCACTGAAGAAGCAGTTTGGTTCAGACATATGAACCATGTATAGAGAGGTTAGAAAACAACTCAAAACTCACAGTCTGCTCGAAGGAAGTTGTTCAGGAGTTGGAATAGTGGGAAACTGTTCCAGGAGTCGGTGGGTTGTGCCTGTAGAGCAGAATCCATGTCTGCTCTGTACAGAGACAGGAAGCTCTCAGCATGCTCTGCCAACAGCTCTGGCCACCATGAGAAAGCCTGACATTGATGGAAAAATGGAAACAAAGGCATCAGATGCTATGAAAGATTACAGTGTTTACATTTAGTATAGGAGATATATGCAAACATGAACATGACATGATAAAATTCTAAAGTGGTAAGAAGGAAATGTCGAGTCATAACTCTGTAATTACAGTGTTTAGTTGATCCTCAAGGCAGAGCTGGAGGAGCAGTCCATAAGTAACGTTGCTTTTTATTTCCTATGACTCAACTCCTATTTAAATTCACCTTTGAATGGCTGCCACATTATTTTGGTTATGCTAACCACATGTTCCACCTATCTTACATTTCTGCATTACAGGCTCTATTTCCAAGCTGCTGGCGCAGAGATGGAGGTTTTGAAAATGAACAGTTTTGAGGATCGAAGAACCACCAGGTTAGTTAAATGCAGTTTGTTGACAGGAGTACAAACTGAAAAGGTGCATTTAAAAGGCCGAGTGATTCATCCTTCAAGGCCACGAGTACAAGGGACTGTTGCCTAGTCAACTCTCCGTCTTACGTCTCTGCTTCTTTTTCTTTCTCCATCAAACAGAAAAACTGACCTCAGGACATCAGCATACGGCTGAATGCTAGTTGCACTTTTCTCTTAGGTGTCCTTTAGCTGTCAAAAGCAGAGGTCATCTGAGCAGGCTGACCTTGGTCAACTGGAGAACCACATCACCCTTGATGCTCTTTAGAAAAAGCGAATCAACAAGTACTTTTGAAACAACATCTGCAAACGGTTTTCACCCTGTTTTGGGCTTGAAAGCAGCTGACAGTCACAGCAAGCAAAGATGTCTCACATCTACCTCTGTTCATTTAGGCTTTAGCTGCTTTTAAAATGACATCTCACTTTTACAGATCTTCATCATCAAGACCTTTTTAGGACACAACATAAAATAGAAGCAGTTCTTCTGTGACTGCTGTGACATTTTTCAGGGAAAAAAGATCTTTGAATTCAAATGTAGGGGATGCTCCCCACAAAGTAAAATTCATCCATTATAGGTATGAAAACTGAATGTTTCCAAACAGTATAGGGCTAAAGTTCCTGCACATATATGTTTCAGCAAATACTCTTACTAAGCATGTCCCCCCAGAACATCCATAGAAACAAACCTGAGCCCTCAAATAACTAAGTCCACTCGAGTTATGGCCAACAGTGGCATCAGCTTAAACTCCATATGTGTGCATTGCAATAAACTTGCTTTTCCTTTTCTCTGGAGCCTTTTAGCACATCACTACCACTGAATACCGAGAACACACCACACGAGGCACAAATGTGGAGATACTACGACCCAGCCATCAGTCTGTCTCTTGGTGAGGTCCTTTAATAATTATTCTATTTTATTTTTGGTCATACTTTAACTTTGATCACATTAACCCATGAGATAAACACACGCTATGTCGCTAAATATACAGTCCATCATTAAAGTATTCACAGTGTTTCACTTTTCCACATTTTGTTACATTACAGCCTTATTCAAAATTGCATTAAATCAATCTCTTTCCTCAAAATTTTAAATATCTCATTATAATGAGGAAAAAATTAGGGGTTTTTTTGCAAATGTATCAAATAGAAAACAAAGAAACATATTTATTTAAGCATTGGCACCCTGTTTCACTGATCACTCTTGAGATGATTCTAAAGCTGAAATTGAGTCCATCTGTGGTCAATTCAGCTACAAATACATAAGTATTTGTAGATCTTCTGTGGATTATGAGCTATGATCCCATGTTTGGCCTGAACCTAAACCTACTTTAAATTTCTCCACAACTTCCTTCTTGTTTGTTTCCTTGGTCTCCATGATGCTACATGACTAACTGGGTGTTCTATTTTGATTTTTTTACAAGTGCCTCCAGGTGACATATGTTGTGAATTGATGCTATATAAATAAACTAAATAGAATTAAATGATGTGACTTGTTCAATAATGTTCTCCGTCAAACTCTGAGGAATTCACAGGACCTCAGAGTTTGGTCCTGTGAATGGTCCCACTCAAACTAGTGGATTCTATTTAATAAATACAGTAAGTGACGTCTGAGGATCAGAGTGTGCAACTTTTGGAACGGTACATGGAATCTATGAATGGCAGCTGGCCATTAACATTATTAGTGTGCAGCCTGAGGTTTGGTCAAAGAAGAGAAATTTAGTGCGTTTAACTTGATACAAACAGTTGGTAGCTTAGCAATAAGTTCAAGCCGTTCTTTTCACAGATAATTTTAGAGAAATGTCTCCAAAATTGACTTCATCTTCCTTTTCCATTTCTGCTAACATGAAAATGGTTTCTTTGTCCAAATTTGTCTGCTAGCTGGAGAAATATATTGTTGCTTTCATATGCATTTTTTCCCAAATTAAGAGTCAGAAAAAGTTAAAAATCATAGAGAAAAGAAAATATATAGAGGTACAATAAAAAATTATTGAGAAAGATGAAAGAAAAAGCAGCAAATGCAAAGGAACAATAAAAACAGAAACAAAATGCATTTCTACATGTAAAACATTTGAGCTGCATTTAGTTGCATCTTCTATCTTCTACTCTTTAAATCAAATATATTTAGTGAGTTTTAGGTTTTGAACCTAATTGTGTGACTTTGTGGGAGATAAACGATACAGTAAGTTGTGATCATTTTTTATTAATTTTTTAAAACTCCAAGAGTTTAACAATCTAGAGTTTTTAGGTTAGCATTTAAATAGAAAGAAGAAAAAGACAAGAGTGGAAACTATTTAACAGAGTGCTTAGTGGCATGTTTTTGTATCCTGTGTTGCACCACGAGTGAGATGGAAGTGTGTTACATTGATCTGACTCTTGTGTGTTAATAAGCTAAATGTTCATTTTAATGCATCTGACAGTTTGCAGAGTTTGAGGTTAATGTCCTGTTCACACTAAATGTTGTTGAGCAGAAATCATTGTGATGTTTAATAAAACTCATTATCAAACATTTTGCTCATGCAATTTGAAACAAGACTTTAAATTATTCTCAAGTAAAATAAGTAGTTATTTTAACTTGATAGTGTGAGTGAAAATAATAGAGAAGTGTGTGCTGCTTAACTAGGGGAGGGACATTTTTTCTTGCATATTGTGAAATAATTATTTATATTGAAGCATTAAGTTAAAACTCACAGTTCACAACTAATGAACTTTAAAAAAAGTTTTAGACACCTATCTCTTGTTAAATCAACTTCATGAACTGTAATTTCTGAGTTAAATCAATTCAATTTTCTTGTTGACTTAAGTTCCATTTTCAAGGCAGCAGGTGGACTTTGGTTTTCAAGCTAAATCACCTTCAAATGTTTTACATTGTAGGACAACAGCATACTTAAAAATGAAGAGAAAAAAGATTGCTGGAGGAGAAGCAATCATTTACAGGAGAGACATAGGACTGGTCAGATAAGGGGAGAGAAAAAAGAAGTAAATGAAATGTGTTCATTCATCCAACTAAGCAAAAGATTTCTAAAGTGGTTGATTTCTCCAGGGCTAACTTTCATTTCAAAGATAAGCAAAAACCTTATCACTAAATCACTATATGACTGTACAAACATGGATGCATCCGCTCATATAGTCTTAAAACAAAATGTTATTAGACATCTCTTCCCTGTGGGACACCAGTTACTCCGACCATCACAGAGAAACGATTCCTAGTGAGGCTTAAGATGAACAGAAAGCAAAGAAGGCAGAGGAGCTCGATTTTTTCCCCCAGAGATTATCTGTCTTATGTTAGGACATAGCAAATGTTTTAATACATATGTAAAATCTTTTTTTGTTTGAGTTGATGCATTTTGACGTGCTTCATTCCCGAGGTAATTTTCCGTTGCAGCATGTAAACTTCCCCATTCACTCCCAGAGCGTTAAAGTTCCTCACCACATCGCTTAGGATTTGTTGCTGTGCGCTTGCGCAGTGTGAAGGAAAGAGGAAATCAACTGTACACACAGGCTGCAAAGTAAGAAACTGGTGATCATGATAAACAACAGACAGTGATCGGCGATCACCGGTCAAACACTTTTTCTCGGCTGATTATGATCGATGGCCGATTAATCAGCACACCTCTAGTTTATGGTATTAATAATGACTTGATATTGACCAATATTAAGAGAAAATGGACTTAATGTTGGTCCTGCTTGCACAGGCCAGGTCCCCATTTGATGTCGAGCTGCTGGATCTCCACCTATGTGGTAGGAGGCATTGCAGGCTGTCCCAGCTCTGTTCAACGTTTAAACCTGCTGAAAACTGATTAAGTCTTTTGATTCCTGGACAGAACTGGAATATTACTTGTGCGGGGACTTTATCGGTATATGGACATTTCTGAAAGAATTTGATCATCAACTTATTGGAAATGTTTGTGGTTAATAAACTTAATAAAGTTTAACCTAACCTAACCTAATGTAAAATTGAACCAGTTTTTTGATGAAAAGAGTTTATGCTACATAATTCTTTTTACATAGACTGTAAATAATATATAATAAAAATCATCTTCCGCATGATTTTTCTGTCAGTGGTGTGTTAAATACAACCTGTTTCATCCCTGAATTTTTGTGTTCTGATAAAAAGCCCCTTACTTTAAATACTTATCGCCTCATTGTAACATCATTGCAGATCATAAATGCTACACAAGACAAACTGTTTTTTATGGTCTAGTTTTGAGCATTTTATTTTATCTTACTGATCTTAAATGAAACACGCAGTGAGAGCTTACCAAATAAAAACTTCTGATGGCGGCTGGTTGCAGTTACTTTATTTAAGAATATCAATGATGAGAAAGGACAGAATAAAGAAAACACACTGCACATTTTAGATTTAAACTTGCAAAAAGTTTTTAAATCATATCCTTCCTATCCCACATGTCAACCAGTTAAAAAAAACAGGGCCCTTCCTGATAGTTTTGGAAGGCACTGTAGCTGTGTACTGTGCTTATTCTAGGACTGTTTTTGAGAGTCACCTGAAATCTATCTAGAAGTATTTATTTGAATTCAAACTTACACTTACCAGAGCTATTGTCCTGGATTTTTCAAAGCTGAAAATATATAAGTATTTTTTTTGTTTACTTTACTGAAACTATAAAACATGTTTTAGAGATTCATTGTGAATGCTTAGCTAGTGCTCCTGTGCTGTTCTAGTTTTATATCTCCCTGTTCAGGCTGACAGCATGTTATTAACATAGTCTACTGGACCACGCCACAATTTAAAAGTCTTAAATACATAAAGGGACATCTCACAATAAAGTGATACAAAGCAAGAAAGCAGCACCTACATTGACTAACTCACTGATAAGTTCATGAAGGAACAGCAAGAGAAGTCAGTAATGCAGAGAGCATGTTCTTGACATTCAAATTAACCATGCAAACAATTCCGATGTCTAAATTTAAGCTGTGACAGCTTTGTGGCAGATCTCGGACAAAAAGCTTGTAATTTGTAATTAACATCACTACTGAAGATAAGAAGAAAGAGCCGGGGTTGCTATGGCAGCGGCGGAGTACAGTCTGTTATTAATAGTGCAGAAACAGATGCCTGAGCGCCATGCTGCCACTTAGGGCTGATAGAACCACCACATCCTAACACCTATGATTGATCAGTTCTACACTTTGGCATCCATATCAAGGCGCATATGGGCCGTAGGCGTTGTTTTCATCATGAGTCTGCTGCAGCCGTTAATGCAGAGCCGCCACTTGTTGTGTCATCTGCCACTTTAACGTAAGTACTGCCAAATTAAATGAAGACTGGTAGCGTTCTGAAAAGCAATCAAAAATGTAAATGAAATGATCAAGTGAGTTGTGGCACTTTTCTTGCTGCTGCTCAAAATAGGAAAGAAATGACAAGAGTGATTCTGCTGAAGATGATTTCAGAGGTAAAAATATCTTTTCAGAGCTGAACCACATCTGTTAAAAAGCCAACATAGTCAGGAGTTAGACAACTTCTCAAACAGAGAGTCAGATATTTAAAGTACAAGAATTCTGACATTAAGCATTCATCAAACTTGATAAGACTGAAGTCCTGTACAAAAGAGATCTGAGGCAGGAGGCGGATCTGATGCCCCAATGAGTGAATGCGCCCAAATTCACCTGCAGTTAGGTTTAGGTGAAATACTGGCCAACCAGAAGTCACTTTAATAGACAGCTGGCCAAAGAAAGAAAGCATGACCCCCTGAAACACACCACAGGTACGACTACATGTTTCCTCCCCCTATGTAAATAATAAAAAAAGAAAACTTAAACTAATATCAAACTAAAAAAAAAATGACACAAACAATAAAAGCTGAAAGAATGTGGGTGTACCCCATCAGACGTCTAGTAAATGATTACATTTACTAGGAGGTGGGACAACTAGAACATGGCATAGGGCAATATTTGGACAGTGCATTTCAGCAACAGCCACTTCAGTAACTTTAATAATAATAATAATAATAATAATTTTTATTTGGCGGCACCTTTCTCGACACTCAAGGTCAACTTACATAATTTAACATAAAACAGACACAAAATTTAAATACAAAGTAAAATTAAGTACAAAATCGGATTTAAAAAGACAATTGCAATCAAAGGGCATAGATTACTTGAAACAGATGATTTTTGAGTTTGGATTTGAAGTGTGACAAAGAGTCAATATTATGGAGATCAGGTGGAAGTGAGTTCCAGAGTTTGGGCGCAGAGCAGCTGAATGCTCTGCTCCCCCTAGTGACAGACACAGGGAATAATGAGATGAATATAAGAAGAAGGTACAGGCAGGTGCAGCAACGTGAAGGAAGTCCAAACAATAAGGGGGGACCAGGTTGTGTACCGCTTTGAAAGTAAGAAGCATTTTATAGTTGATGCGATACAAGATGTGAAGCCAATGTAGCAGTTGCAGAAAAGGTGTGATGTGATGGACTGAAGGGGTCTGTGTGATGATACGAGTGGCTGAATTATAAAACAATTGTGATTGATGGAGTTTTCTGTGGCAGGCCAAAGAGAAGTAATCTAAACATGACGTGACCAGACTGTGGACCAGAACAGCAGTGGAGTGAGGAGTGAAAGAAGGACGGAGACAATTCACTAACAATGAATATTTTGGAGATGAAAGTAGGCTGACTGAGTGATATTATTGATATGGGAGGCAAAGGAGAGAGCCCTATAGAGGGTGATACCCAGACTCTTAACCTGACGGGAGAGAACAATGGAGGAGTAATCAACTAGAAATGAGAAGTTATTAAGTTTGCTTAATACTGATTTAATGCCAATTAAGAGAAGTTCAGATTTATTGTAATTTAATTTAAGAAAGTTAAGGGTGAACCAGATACCTGAAAAGTATGAATGAAACCAGTTCAGAGGTGTATTTACAATTCCAAGATAGGATAATCTGTCAAGGAGGATGTTATGTGAAATTGTATGAAAGGCTGCAGTTAGATCAAGAAGAAGTAAGGGTGATAAACCAAAGTCAGCAAGAATTATGTTCCAATTATCATGAATCAAAGGCAGTTCTAAACACAAACTTTTAGCCTTGGTTTAAAGAAACTCAGATTTCTGGAAGTTTGTTCCAGATTTATGGTGCATAAAATCAGAATGCTGCTTCAGCAATTCTCATGGAAACTGACCCGTTTACGTAGTTCTGTCAACTTCTGATCACTTGGAGAAATGTTCTCTGATTTCAAACTGGCTGAAGTAGCACTTGTAATTCCAGTCTCAATTCAGGGAGACTCTGAGACAGGATATGCAACATGCAACTCAGAACCATGTGGACCAGGAGAAAGATGTGAGACTGTGATCAGGCCACCGCAGGGGTGAATCATTCATTATCTCAGTGTGATCATTTCATTTCATTGTTTATGTAGTTATTATGGCCATTCAGTAGACCTTTGGAAATAACGTTTGAGCACCCGTGGTGTATATGAGTGAACCCAGTATTTGGGGTGTCTCAATTGCCTAAGTTGTGAATGCTGTAAGCACCTAAGACAGATCACACTAAAGAAGAATCTTCAGACTGTGGGCCAATCATTTTAATTGCCCCAGGCAGGATGTAGGATCTTCTAAAGATCAAAACCACTAATGACCAACTTCTGTCCAACTCCAAGGATCACTATGATCAGACAGCAAGCAAATGCAACCCAAATCTGTTATTTTGACCATGTATAACTTTGTCATGGTAGTTTGAATGGCCCAATTCTGATCTTTTCACCTCAAAAAATGTGATAAGTGTTACTTACATATGTGGTAATCTATTGGATATGTATCTAGTAGTTTTCAATGCATCTACAGAAAGAACTGTCTTGTTGCATCTCATTTAAGTTTCACGTCAGTAACGTGAGACGTGTAATTCTGTAAATCTTGATGTAAACAATGGATGAGGCTAGCAGTATCAACACTTAAATTAATTTTTCTTAGCTTCCTTCATCTTGTTATGATCATGTGACAATTCTGTCTGCTCCCATTGTTCAATCATTTAAAATTGATCCATTTAAAATTGATCATTATTACTTCCATAAACTGTGCACTATGTCCTTCCTTTGAGTATGTGGGCCATTCACAAAGCAGTCACATTTAATCAAGTACTATAAACAACCACACACAAAAAATTGGGGTTTATCAAAAAAATTGGAATTACGCATCAAGATCTGCTGTGTCAAATCTATGAGACAACCTATGTGTCTGCTGACCTTTGCTCTTTGCTTTAGCCAATCACTTGGTGCCATCAAGTGACATACTTTTGATCTACTCCTCATAGCACCAGTAATGGTCAAGTCGTTTTAAGTGCAGATAGCCTTACTTGATAGAATATCTGCAGAATGAACACATGCAAAATGTGTGTTAGATTATATTAAACTTACATAATCAAACTCCAACATTAAGCAGTGAATAAGCAATACAACACCTGATAAATGCTTCTTCCTACAGAAAAATAACTGTGCTACTGACCTTCTCCCATGTAAAGATTATTTTTAAAAAGAAATCCCAGAAGAATAACCTCTGCATTGCTGTATTGCCAAACATCTCTCCAATGCCACCCCCAGATCTCCACCCTGCAGGTGGTGTAATTCACTGCATCTTTGAATGGAAAGCAGATAAAGTACATAGAACAAATACCTCCGAGTGATGTTCTTCATTCTGTTGTAGGACTTCAATGCACAGCTCTCCCAATCTCAACATATCCTCCAGTCTTTTCTCCGGTACTTCTTCTGGATCCACTAACAAAGTTCAAACAAAGCAAGAATTAATCAGACTGTAAAGCTGTCATTAGAAACTCGCTCATCTTTCATATGCTAAGTGTGAAACCTAAGCTTCGACTTGGATCAAATACAATGGCTATTTACATACACTGTACAGTCATGGCCAAATGTTTTGAGAATGATTCAAATGTTAATATTTACAAAGTCTACTGCTTCAGTTTTTATAATGGCAATTTGCATATACTCCAGAATGTTATAAAGAGTGATCAGCGTAACAGCAATTAATTGCAAAGTCAATATTTGCCTAGAAAATGAACTTTATCCCCCAAAACACATTTCAACTTCATTACAGCCCTGCCTTAAAAGGACCAGCTAACATTGTTTCAGTGATTGCTCCATTAGCACAGGTGTGGGTGGTGATGAGGACAGGGCTGGAGATCAATCTGTCATGATTAAGTAAGAATGACACCACTGGACACTTTAAAAAGAGGCTGGTGCTTGGCATCATTGTTTCTCTTCTGTGAACCATGGTTACCTCGAAAGAAACACGTGCAGTCATCATTGCACTGCACAAAAATGGCCTAACAGGAAAGAAAATCGCAGCTAGAAAGATTGCACCTCAGTCAACAATCTATCGCATCATCAAGAACTTCAAGGAGAGAGGTTCCATTGTTGCCAAAAAGGCTCCAGGGCGCCCAAGAAAGACCAGCAAGCACCAGGACCGTCTCTTAAAAGTGTTTCAGCTGCGGGATCGGGCTACCAGCAGTGCAGAGCTTGCTCAAGAATGGCAGCAGGCAGGTGTGAGTGCATCTGCACGCACTGTGAGGCGGAGACTCTTGGAGCAAGGCCTGGTCTCAAGGAGGGCAGCAAAGAAGCCACTTCTCTCCAGGAAAAACATCAGGGACAGACTGATATTCTGCAAAAGGTACAGGGAGTGGACTGCTGAGGACTGGGGTAAAGTCATTTTCTCTGATGAATCCCCTTTCCGATTGTTTGGGACATCTGGAAAACAGCTTGTTCGGAGAAGACAAGGTGAGCGCTACCACCAGTCTTGTCTCATGCCAACTGTAAAGCATCCTGAAACCATTCATGTGTGGGGTTGCTTCTCAGCCAAGGGAGTCGGCTCTCTCACAGTCTTACCTAAAAACACAGCCATGAATAAAGAATGGTACCAGAATGTCCTCCGAGAGCAACTTCTCCCAACCATCCAAGAGCAGTTTGGTGATGAACAATGCCTTTTCCAGCATGATGGAGCACCTTGCCATAAAGCAAAGGTGATATCTAACTGGCCCAGGGAACAAAACATAGAGATTTTGGGTCCATGGCCTGGAAATTCCCCTGATCTTAATCCCATTGAAAACTTGTGGTCAACCATCAAGAGACGGGTGGACAAACGAAAACCTAGGAATTCTGGCAAAATGCAAACATTGATTGTGCAAGAATGGACTGCTATCAGTCAGGATTTGGTCCAGAAATTGATTGAGCGCATGCCAGGGAGAATTGCAGAGGTCCTGAAGAAGAGGGGTCAACACTGCAAATATTGACTTGCTGCATTAACTCATTCTAACTGTCATTAAAAGCTTTTGTTACTCATAATATGATTGCAATTGTATTTCTGTATGTGATGACAACATCTGACATACACACATGAAAACCAGAGGGCAGCAGATCATGTGAAAATATAATATTTGTGTCATTCTGCTTACTGTGTGTTATCTTTGTTTTTTGCCTGGGAGCTGCTGGTAACTTCAATTTCCTGAGGGAGTCTTCCCAAGGGATCAATAAAGTACAAGTCTAAGTCTAAGTCTAAGTCTTCTCAATACTTTTGGCCATGACTGTACACTAAGTCTCACTTCCACAATGGTTCGCAATGTTTTGCTTTTTTACAAGACAAACTAAAACCAGTATGACTTTTACCAGTGTTTACAATATCATGGTATTATAATCTATGAATTTAGAATTAAAGTAAATTCCCATATTTTAAAAGATATTTCCATAAGAAACAGTCTGCCAAAATGCAAGAACACAGACTTTGTTGTTCACATGTATGTACATGAGCAAACTATAAAAAGAAAGTCTTCTGATGTCTTTGAAGAAGAGAAAGTTCTTCAAGCTGTATGGTCAGTATATGGGCCTGGTTACTAAATCTAATAAGATCTTAAACTCAATAAATAGTAACAGGTGGTGACAATGGAGAATATCCCAGTGTCATGAAACACCAGTTCCAGCTTTGACAATTCCCACCATTGATCTGAGCATAGTCCATCAGTTGACTGTAGTTGATCTGGGACGCCTTTTCCAAACATTTCTGAACCCGTCTCTTTGTTTCCTCTGAAGGAACAGGTGTGGTGATGTCTTTCATCAGTACCTGAAATTACATCGGTATCCAGTTTTATGAAATTATACTAAAAATGATCTGGTAAAATAAGTATCTTAATGACATCACTAATACTATTAGTGATGTCACCAACCCGCCTGCTCTTTGCAAAAACGTCATCATCAGTGTCTGCTTGTGTAACAAATTATATCAAAATAGGGCCATTCCTACAGGCATTAAAAATATATTTATTTTGCCGTTCACAAAGAAGAATTGGGTTAATTGAGAGTATAAGAGTTGAGGCTGATCTTATCCAATAGAGCATCAGTCCTAATATTGACTTTATTCATGAATTATACATCCACCTATCAAAACACTATCCTACTTTATTGTTGCAGGTCATTTTTTAAACTGTTTTACTTTGGAGTGGAAGCTTTAACTGTGGATAGTTCCAGAATCAAATGGGGAAAGGATTTGAGAATATCTATTGAGAAGCAGCTTTGGAATAATTTGTGCAGAGAAGGGGTGACCTCTACTCTAAATGCTCAGTTTCGACTAGTACAATTCCATTTTCTAAATCAGCTATTACCCCACAAAAACTACATAAATATAACTCCAATATATCCCCTCTTTGTTTTAGATGTGGCATGAAAAAAGGAATGTTCCACCATGTTACATGGCACTGCTCTAAACTGCAGGGCTTTTGGAAGGGAGTTTGCGAAACATCATCAGACATCCATGGCGCCACGATTCCAATAGACCCTGAGACTTGTTTATTTGGGGAACTTTAGGAACTCCAATCTAAAGATAAATTATGATGAGAAACTTACAGAAGTCCTTCTGGCAATTGCTAAGAAATGTATTGCAACAAAATGGAAATCAGACCCCCCCCCCCCCCCCCCCCCTTCTAATTAAAATAAGGCTTTGTGAAATCAATAGCTGTTTGACCCTAGAAAAAATAGCCTAATGGATGCAGAATAGAAGTAAGACTTTTTATAAAATATGGCCACCATTTTTAAGGTCTATGCAAAACCTACCTGCACATTGGATTGACTGATCTTCCTCTAATCGATCTATGAGTGATACTGATACCATCTGTCTCTCACCCCAGCTCTCATTCATATAAATTATTATTTAATCCGTGTTGATTACCCCTCTTCCCCCACTTTACCTTCCTTCATCCTGTCTTTTTTGTTGTTGTGTAATATTATTGTAAATGTATTTTACTTTAGGTATGTCTCATTATTTGAATTTTGCTGGATCCTGAATAGATTTTGTCCTGTCAGTTAATAATTGTGATGTTATTAAAAAATCCAAAATATAATATTCTAAAAAATAAACAAACAAAAAAAACTTTTTAACAAGTTTGAATAATAAAGTGATCTTGACTGCATGGTTACTCCAATTGTTTTAGAATGGATGTGACTTGGAAAATGATTGCATGATTGGACTGAATTTAGTTTTTTTTTGTAAAGTGTCTTGAGACAACATGTGTTGCGAGTTGTTGGTGTATAATTAATATAACTGAATTTAGAAAATTACTGACAGCAGTACCAATAATTCTGCCACCAGGGATTGTGCTTTTTGGTGTTTTTAATCTTAAAATAAATGCAATCATAGAAGAGATTGAATTTATCTAAATTTTTCAGCCAGGGGATAAGCAACTGCATTAAAATACATAATTTATCTAAAGGCTTTTTATACGTCTCCACCACTGGTGCCATCAGATTTGTCAGTCAGCAGTAAAGAGTCAGCTCTGCTATGACTGAAAGCAAGTTCCAGCAGGTTTGCACAAACACAAACAGCAGAATGAAAAACTATCTTGTACTAACTGCAGATATTTTCCCTGTGCAGAATCAAATTTCTCTAGATAGAGTGAGAAATAAGAGATTTGTAAAACATTTTTCAAAAGGATATTATTCCATTACATGCCCTGATATATTTTTAAGGCAGCAGGTACAACTGGGTAGAAGCTCCTTAATCTAAGTGTTATGATTCAAAGCTTACTTTGAATCCATGTACTGATCCTGAGAATAGAAACATTAAACGGCAAAAGTACTTTGGAGTTTCCCTTACTCGTTCCAGAAGCGAAACTGTTGCTTTCAAGGCCCCATCTGGTCGTCCAAAGGGAAAGCAGTATCTGCAGATTAAAAATGGAGGTGGGCATCACATTAAGAAACAATCTCAAGGACAAGTATGCAGAAAAGACGAGACAAAGAAAGATTGCAAAATTGGAGAAGCACAGTACATATTAGAGAGCATAAACAGATGGCTGCCTTCTTTTGTCTAATTACTTTGATGAAAGAAGCTTTTCTCACCTCCGTCTCCATCTGAACACAGATTTGGCAGTTCATGGAGGTTTCACATTGCTAATTGACAAGTGAACAGTACTTAATAAACAAAGGGAAGTGGTCACACAGGTCAGCCATTTATGAGACAAAAAAAAACCCAACAGGCAGATGTTCTGTTCTGAGGAACAGAAGTGATCCGACTAAGCGAATAAAAAATAATAATAAAAAAAAACAACCAGCCATGAACTTTAGAACATTCATAAAGTCAGGACTTCAGGATGTTCATTTAAAAGAAAGAGAAAAATCGATTAAAAATCAAGGATAAAAATTTTTTGTGTAATTGAAGTTTAATATAAGTAGGCAATCATAACACAAAAATATATAAATATAAATATGTGATGAAGTCAACTGAAAGCAACTAAAACATCACTTTTGTTTCAAGTACTGTAGACTGTTTAAAACACTGAGAACCAACTAGTAAAAATATGATATAACTAAAAACAAAGGATTGCATTGAATACAGTCATATTCAATAAATTAGAATCTATGTTGTGATAAGTCTTGTTTGTCAGATAACAAATTATCTTTGGAAATAACCTTTAAGCAGGTGTAAGTCAGTGGAAGGATTTTAGAACTGAGTGATGTGCTCTATATTCCTGCTGAACACCAGCAGCAGCGTTCTGGAGCAGCTGCAGCTGGAGGATGGATATTTTTTTAGGGAGACCAGTGAAGACACTGCGGCACACTGTGCCCGAGTGTGTCCTTGTTGGACAGTGTTGCCTGTTTGACATGTTAAGTCAGACCAAAGTTTTCAAGTTTATCAGTTTTTTGGCACCAATGCCTTGTTTTTGAGGGCCAGACCTGAACTCAGCTATTTGACAAACTCTAAATGTGACTTTTCTATGCTGCTTGTAACAGTACTCACTGTTACTTAACAAAAAAGGCAAACTGACAACCAACATTTTGACTCACAGTAAATAATTGTTTTAGAAAAATGTCAAAAAATACAAACTAAATTCTTGTATTTTCCTGTATGTATGAGCTGATAATGTGAATTCAAGAACAATCACAGACTGTTCTCCACACTTTGCCCTCAGCTTCAGTAAATACTGAGCAGTGCTGAAAAATATCGGATAATTGGATTGTGATGTTATTGCTTCCAATAATATGTGATCTTCATTGTCTTTGTATGTATGTAACCTTTATGTCAGGTATGTCTCATTGAGATGAAAAATCTATTTTTTTAATCGCAACCTGAGCAAGATTGAAAGCAGTAAGCCGACAATCAAAACCCAAATAAAATGCAATATGGACAATAAAAGAAGGAAAATGACACAGCGCAAATATAGATAATAAAAGTTAAATTAGTACTAAAATACAGCTTAATATTAGTCAAGCATTTACAAACTTAAATACATTACAAGAAACCATTTTCTTCCACTTTGACTTTGTCTTATGTGACCAGTGGATTCTGCGTTGTGCGTTATGTGGTGATCGGACAAACCACAAAACACCAAGTCTGGGTTTGGAGGCGGTCTCTGTTTATTTCATCTGTCAATCGGGAGATATTAGCATTAGCACATAGCATGTGCGCCAGTTCTCCAACCCGATCTATACAAAATAATAGTGTTAGCATGCATCAAATGTTATAAAGGCGTAATAGCAACTCAAATGAAAATATCCAAACACCTATCATTAATACAAAAGGAAAGATAAACATTTGAACAATATAAATGAAAGGATTCCAATGGATTATAAAACTTGCCTCTCCCCAGTGGAATGAGTAACAAAAGAGGAAATTAATAACTTAATATTTATAATAGTCCTGGGGGACCCTGAACAAAAGAAGAAGAAAGTAAGGAGGAGCTGGAGGACCAAACCCCTTATAGCAGACACAGAGGAATACAAGGACAGCAAAGTATAAGCGGACAAATACGTTAAAGAAAACATTTTGTGAAAATATACAACTATTAATATAGACCCAGTTACATTTACACACAATTGTCTGTGTCACATGCGGCCATCAACTACAGTAAGACTCCATCCAACAGGCTGAGAAGCCTATTGGCATACAAAGTCTGGATTCATAACAGGAAAAAAAACTTAATAAATATAGCATTCCCAGTGTTCATTTCTAAAAATCTTTAATGAAGATAATGATATTTTCATAATATGTTGTGCAACCCTTACATAAACACTATTTTGGCAAAAGTATTGTATTGCACACATGCATAACACACCCATTTATTTGAACACCTTTACCTTCTCTGGAGAGGTTTGCAACAAGGTTTCTTGTTTCTGAAACAAGAAAGCCTGGCTCATGTTTTATCCTAAAGGTGTTTTATCAGGCTGACACCAAGACTCCACACAAAACTCACTCATCTTTATGGATCTTGCTTTGTGCACTGATGCAGAGTCAGGTTGGAACAGGAAGAGCCCATCATACTGTTCCCACAGAATTTGAATCACATTGTCTGAAATGGACATAAAGTGTGAAAGCCTTTGGGTCGGTCCATTTGAACTTTCTAAACAGGGTTCTCCAGCTAATCCAGATGTTGTACTTAGTTCCTACATGCTTTTCTAGTCAAATTCCAGATGTCAGAATGCAAAGGATCCCTGTCAAACATGGGAGCAGAAGGGGAGCATTTCAAGCTGTCTGCAGAACCTCCACATGTAGAAAATCTCTTAATGAAAGATCCTACAGATTAAGGCAATAATGTTCAAAAGTTTCCATAAAACATGCACAGAGGAAATAAAAAAATAGTCAGGAAGCCATGTGAGTAGAACCAAAATAGAACATCCTCTGCCATTAGTTTCCTTCAATGCAAACGTTGGCAAATTGAGAACATATGTAATCATGTAATCAGTAGACTACCATCTAATGGGGGTATAAACAGTGATATGAAGTAAAGGCAATAAAGATTATAATCTGCAATTAAGATTTTATTTCAATTATTTTGTGCTCTGCCTAATCAAAACCAAACTGAGGAACTCCTGCTTTTGTCTGGAAGGACATTAGCCTAATCCCAACACTGTCTCGGCCATTGTTTACCACCATTAGCCTCTTGCTGAGGTGAGTTAGTAATGACTCCCGCTGATAAACCCCCCCAGGCCCTCAACTGGCCCCTCCTTTCTGCCCCAGGGCCAGATGGAGGGCCCCTCTGAGGCATGAAGTGTTTAAAGTGCTAAGCTTCAGGATATTTAATGGCACAGGTCCATTCAGATGAGTGTTGCTCAAGGTCTTGGGGCTGTTGCTTTCACACCACACTCACAATGAGTTCACACAGTGATGGCGGTGCTGAATGGTCACACAGATGCTAGGAGGTCTCAACAGCCACTGAACATGAATCTCCTGCACCTGTTGTGTGCCGCTGATGGGACTAAAATACCCCCACTACTTTATGTCATCGGGAGGGTCATTTTAAAAGTTTTAGGTAGTTTTCCCCAGGAGATAAAGATTGCTTTTCTTCTGTGGTGTTTTTTGAAATGTAGAAGACAAATACAAACTTACAAATAATAATAATAATAACAATCTCTAATCCTGCTAATTCTAACTACTCCAATGGTTTTAAAAGTGCCTGTACGACATGAAGTATAAAGTACCAGAATTAGGAATGGGACGTTTATCAATTTTAAGGTACTAAAGCTAATTCAGGACTTGCAACTGTTTCAAAGGTACATGGAATCCAGCATCTACCTGCTTCTGCTAACATTTGCAAAAGAAAATATTGATCTTAGAAGCTCAGCATAGTAGGAGGCTGCCAATTGGGTGAAATTTGCTTACCACAATTTTTTTCTAGTTTTTCAGCCCTGGTAACCTTGTTCAAATTCAGTATCTGACAATCTTCAATGATTCAGTAGAAGAAAACTGGACTTCTTCTCTCGTTTCCTAAAAACATTTAAACTCTTATCCAAAAGGTTTCTCCAGTTCTGAACTTGAATGGAGTAAACAGACTACAACTACAACCTATAAGTTGTAGTCAGAACAATCATACTAACACGGTCACAAACTGGTAGTCATTAGTCATAGGCCCTATCCTTTATTCAGCCCAACGTTTGGGTCATTATTACCTGGCAATCCAAACATGTCTCTAAAAGTGCCATTTCAGTTATTTTGTCCCAAGGTGTGAATTGCTGAAAAACCACCTGAAGATACAAGTCAGGGCTGCAGAGTTTAGATTGGGCCTAAAAAAAAAAAAAAAAAAATCCAACTTGACCCATGGCCACAGACCATAAGCATTGTGTCTGGGCCTCTCTGACCCGACTAATTAACTTTAATTAGATGCTCAGTCCCCAATTAAACTACATGTATTATTTTGTTTCACTTTTACTTTTAGAACACCATTTAGCCGTCCAACAGTCTTAGAGCGACACTGAGGTGGAGTGCCACAGATCTCACAGTCAGACAGTGGGAAATAAAGGGGTGTCCTGTCAAACCATCAGATCCTGAAATCACACACACATAACAAAACACATAAAACGTGGATGTGGAGTCGATGCAACCTCACAGAACTTTCATAAACCCTTAGAAATGGAAAACCTCCTTCAGCGTGCAAACAATCATGACCCTGCTAAGCTTTTAGTGATTGCTAAGTAGTTTTGTTTTCCTGTCTTTTTTTTCATTCCCTGAGATGCTACAATGTGTCCCCACCATGCTGTGTGGATCAGCAGTCCTAGTCCATGATCGCACCACCCCTTTCTTCAGCTGTCAGGATGGAGCAATCTGATTAAAGCTTGCACCATGCTAGCACAAAGCTACCACTCCCAGGTGTGATTTTCAGTACTCCTGGTTAAAATTTCCAGTACAGTGGCAATCCCCACAGCTCCCCTGCTCCCCCATACTGCACCTGGGACCCTTATATGCTGCCACCACAATTTTGTGCACGTCATACCTCAACCACATGTCCCTTAAAATTGTGGAAATGTTCCTGCTCTCAGAGCATCCGTCAGCTTTAGGCTTTAGGAAGAACATCTGAAAATCCTTTTAGAAAGAACTACAACCTTGTTTCTGTTGTGTGAATGTTCATACCTGAAGTGTGTTATCTGGTTCTCCAATAGAACAATGAGACGATGTCTGACGGCTTCAAACTGCTCCTTCTCCTCCACAGTCACTGTCCCCGTCCCATCAGGCCTGAGGAGACAAACAGCACACCATAAGCTGAATCTGCCACCCTGTGAAAATTTATTTCATCTGCTTTCTCCCAGTGCTCTCTAGAAACAACTAATCAGAGGCAGGAGAGTTTTAGCGCTGTCAATCACAATCTCATGTGGCTGCTCATCCTCCCTCTCCTTGCTCTGTGCTGTGCTGTTTCGTGGCATAGATTCATCAAGGTACTGGAAACATTCCTCAGAAAGTCTGGTCCATATTGATATGATAGCATCACGCAGTTGCTACACATCCATGATGCGAATCTCCCATTCCACCACATCCCAAAGGTGCTCTACTGCAGTCGTCCCCGCGGACCAGATAATACATAAAACGGAAATATTTCCGTTTTATGTATTATCTGAGTCTGGAGGATTTTTTATTTTGAAAATCCTTTAACCGGATTCTCTCAGTTACGTCTTACGCGCCAACATTGAGCCCACAGCAGCAAAATGAGTAAGAAACAGATCAGATGTATTTAGAAGGCTTCTTTGGAAAGGGGAAAAGGCCCAGAGAAGAGACAGGACAAAGGATTTATCCCGGTAGGTGATTCCCACATTCCAAGCCCGGTCTGCATGATATGCGGCGTCCGGTTCACCAATGAGGGAATGAAGCTTCAAACTGCTTCGCCATGTAGAGACCAAGCACCCTGTGCATAAGCATCACCAGAGGTGCAAAATGTGGGTATGCAGTGTATGCAACGCATAGGGGCGCTGCACTAGAGGGGGCGCAAAAATGATGTGGGGAATTTTTTTTTTCTAGTCAGCATTTTATGTACTTAGCAGCTGTTTGTGTATGAAATGATCAATAACAGAGGAACAGCACTGATTAGGCGCCCCTCCCCTCCTACCAGCCTCTCTCCCCTCCCATACAGGTAGCTTGGGCAGCGGCCCTTCGACAACGTGCTGAGGCGCGTTTTTTTTTCTTTTAAATTTGAATTGTAGTAATGCACTCGACAACAGGGAGCTAAAGATGGGGTGGCAGATAAACCTCCAGGGCACAAAACAGAAAACAGAAGAGGGGGAAGGATAAAGATGTTGGAGAGACGAAGAAAAGCTTTTCAAAGTGGTTGAAAGACAAAAGGTAAGTAATGTCAGGGTATCAACAAGAGAGTTGTAAATATTCAGGTTAGCTTAAGCTAGTTTAAAATGACAGGTGGTTGTTGTCTCCACCCCGTATTGAACCAATACGGGACGCGATTTATTCCGTATCGCTATAAATGTCTGATAGACACACCTATCACACATCTCAACAATAAGTGTAATAATAATGACCAAAACAAAAACCAACAGAAATATTAGGGTCAGCTAAATTGTCATTTCGGGACCTAAATAGGAGCCCCCTAAACCACACGAACTGATGCTGTTGTCATGGTTGCCTAGAGACGGTTGAAACGCAGCTGCAGTGAGCTGCTATCAACCCGCGTCTTTTTAAAATGTCCACCCGATACTACACCGTCCTTAGAAGCAAAACCTCTGGCAAAGATACAGACGTGAGGAGGAAGACACACATATTCCAGGCTAAACAATTACAGTGAAGTTTAACAGGGGCATTTAAAAAAATGTGTCGGCGATATTCAGTGGCCCACAGTGGGTTTGACATCAGACATAATGGATCAGGAGAGGAACCGCAGAACCTAAAGAACCAGACATCAGTCTCTTCATCCCTCAATCATTTCCTGAGACCGAAAAATAATATAGATGTCAATTTAAAGAAAAAATCATACAAATAGATTAATAGTAAATAAATAAATATTGTGAGGAGAACATTAAAAACGTTTGTTAGGATTGTGTAGGAAAAATGTTGATATCTTTTATAAATACAGTGTTTTGTGGTCAATATTATTTCACCTTTTTATTAATGTGGGTTGCCAGTTTGGATCAGGTTTCTTATCAAGCTATAAGAATGATAGAAAACATGCTAACAAAATGCCTCAGACCTGCAGCCCACAGGTGGTTCTAGACAGGCTAACAGAAGAGGCTCTTTGGCTCACTTATACATTAAATGATGAAATACTGCCCTGTTTTTTGTTTCATTCTGTTTTAATTGCTCTGTAGGTAGCAATTTATTCACATACAGTATATGTACATTTATTATTATTGATACTTTAATTAAAAATGAGTTGTACAAGTTTATGTCATGGGGGGCTCGGGGGGGCGCCAATGACATGTTTGCATACACCTCAGAAAGTATGCAGTTGTGCCCCTGAGCATCACTTTGGGCGTCATTGTCTCTCATCACTCCCAGATGGACCGTCTGGTTGCAGAGAAACAAGTTCAGGGCTCCCATTAGCCGTTATCATGAGTTAAAATTTTCACGAAAGTAAAATGTTTGTTTTTGTGGCGCATCTGTATCTTATTTTGAAGGGATATGTAAACATTACCATAGTGACCAGAGTCAGAGAGTGTTAGGGCAGTGGTCGAGACGAGATGAGAGAAGAAGAGCGTCTGAGTTTTAGGTCTGGTTCACACGGCACGATTTAAGGATTGTTGGCCGATTTTCCAAACCTCTGTGACCACAGAGCTGATAAAAGTACAACAGGTTCAATGGGAACACACCACACGAACCGATTCCACTCAAGAACATCCCGATTCTACGAGAAAATCCTATAAAACCACCAACATATGTGAATTTAGAATGATGACGGATGACAATGTAAAAGCAGTAGTGATAGTTTGTGGACTCATTTTAAGCGAGCTAGTGTCAGCATCAAGTCCTGACTGAATGAAGCCTTATCGTTATAACCTATTTATGTCAGGTTAATGATAGCTGAAACGTTACCAGGTTTATCAACTGTGGTACCAGTTTCGCTACAGTTCTCCTCATTATCATTTCTGTTGATATTCCTTGTGCAAAAATGCTGAATAAACATTCATGCTGTTTCCACATATCATCTCTGATTTCCACCAAACTCTCGGTTGCTCCTGGTTGGGATTCCCCTCCGCAATTACGTTACTGCGCTTTCCGGTTGGCTACCTGTCATATTGAACAGGTTGCGTTGTCGTTCCCAGTCAGGGAAAATCCCACACGCTGTGATAGTCGGGCCAAGACAATCAACATGTTGAAAATGCCTGATTTTAGATTGAAGCGGTCCCGACGTTCTACGTATCACACCACACTGCAGGATGATCGGTTATGATCATCACAAGCCACACACTCGGACTGTTCTGAGATTGTCGTAAGGGGAAAATCGGGACACGAAATTTCAAATTGTGCCATGTGAACTAGGCTTTAGCGGGCACATGCAGAAGCCTGTCTGACGGTTCACCCTCATTCCCGCTCCCTCCTACCGGGCCGCAGTAAAATTGCCAACCCTAAGGTTGGGGACCACTGCTCTACTGGATTGAGATCTGGTGACTGTGGAGGCCATTCGAGTTCAGTGAACTCATTGTCGTGTTCAAGAACTTAGTCTGAGATGATTCGCGCTTTATGACATGGCGCGTTGTCCTGCTGGAAGTAGCCATCAGAAGATGGGTACACTGTGGTCATAAAGGGATGGACATGGTCAGCAACAATACTCAGGTAGGCTGTGGTGTTGAAATAATGCTCAACTGGTACTAATGGGCCCAAAATGTGCCAGGAAAATATCCTCCACACCACTGCACCACCACCAGTAGCCTGAACCTTTGATACAAGGCAGGATGGATCAATGCTTTTATGTTGGTGACACCAAATTCTGACTCTACCATCTGAATGTCGCAGCAGAAATCGAGACTCATCAAACCAGGCAACATTTTTCCAATCTTCTGTTGTCCAATTTTGGTGAGCCTGTATGAGTTGTAGCCTCAGTTTCCTATTCTTAGCTGACAGGAGTAGCATCTGGTGTGGTCTCCTGCTGCTGTAGCCCATCTGCCTCAATATTTGACGTGTTGTGCATCCAGACATGCTCCTCTGCATACCTCGGTTGTATCGAGTGGTTATTGGAGTTACTGTCACTGTTCTGTCAGCTCGAACCAGTCTGGCCATTCTCCTCTGACCTCTGGCATCAACAAGGCATTTGCGCCCACAGAACTGCCGCTCACTGGATCTTTTCTCTTTTTCGTAATGGTTCTGAGATGGTTGTGTGTGAAAATCCCAGTAGATCAGCAGTTTCTGAAATACTCAGACCAGCCTGTCTGGCACCAACGACTATCACGTGGTAATTGGTGCCATCACCTTAAATCATCTTTCTTCCTCATTCTGATGCTCAGTTTAAACTGCAGCAAATCATCCTGGCCATGTCTACATGCATAAATGCGTTGAGTTGCTGTCACGTGATTGGCTGATTCGCCATATGAATTAATGTCCAACGGCCACTCAAGTGGCCACTGAGTGTATTTCCTAACTGTTGTTCATTTCTAGAATAACAGAGTACTTATCTTCAAATCTGGTCATTTGTATTGCTTCACAAATACATGGCACACAAAATGTTGGGGGGGATTATTGTCATTGGCCAAACAAAAAATAAATATGTGTTTTATAAAAAATAAAAAAAACAGGAATAAATCTTTCCATCATGACATAAATATCTTTATGTTTCCTTGGTTTGGCTTGACTCCTGTTGTATTTTATCTATATTTTTCTATTTAAAAAAATCAACATGTGTAAACTCAAAAACCTGTATTAATATATGAGGCGCTTACATGTCAGCTTTCATTGTGGTAGCAGACTATGCAACACTAAATTATGAGTTATGTGAGAATGTTATACATTCAGACTGCCTTTGATGTGCCATGCATCCTGAGAAATACAGACACAGAACTTGAAACATCAAGTAGCAAAAGAAACAGTCAGGAAAGATTACAGGAATAATCAAAATGATTTCAAACAGCTCAGGGTCCGTCTTTGCCTTCACTTTCATTCTCATTCTTACAAGTAGGAATAGCTTGTTTTCGCCAAACAAACCAATCAATCTGCTACACATTCCAGTATGACCTCAGAGTCAACCAATCAAACAAGGAGCATCTCCGACTCATCTCGTTCCTCACAACCCATCTGGCTGGCAGCAAGAGAATGCTTCATTAATGTTTTTAAATCCTCCGTTCCCCTCTTGCCTTCGTCTGAATAGGCACTCTGGTGAAAAAGGGAAAAAATGCAATCAGTACTCAGAGCAACCAGCCTTGACTTTCTGGGCTTTCTCTGCGTGGCTGAAAGAGAAAAGCAGCCTCTCTAAACGGCACTCGCGGCTGCCGGAGGGGAGACGCACAGAGGTTGTCTTTTAATGAGTTGTTCTTATAAAAGCCTTCAGTGGTTCAGCCTCTGACCATGGCACCTTGAGTACCAACAACAGTGCTCAGCTTCTGTTCATGTGTTCCCAACTAGCCAAAATCGAAACTAATAGCGGGACAAAAAATGCAGCAGGAAGTTTGGAACACAGTCAGGTGAATTGATGAGATTCTCCATCCACCCAAACATGGCAACAGCACATTTATTCTTTAGCTTTATGCTGAAGAACACAGCAGTGTTTCTGCAACATAGCCGTGCAAAATTGTTTTACTTATCTATAAATGTACTTGCTGTGTTAAATCTGCTTCTGTCAAAGCAATCTGTCAGGAAAAACATACATTAAAGGTTTGTGATTATACATTGGATCATAAACAACGGAAATTTAGCTGAAAAGAAAAATCCAGATAAAATACCAAACTGAATAAAATTATCACTTTCAGTGGAACAGTACAGCAACTCGTATATACAGAAAATATTTCTACTTTGAGAAAAAGGATGTGATTGGCTATTCATTAAAACATATTTCTGAAGTACATCTAGCAAAATGTAACAAATTAGGCCTGTAAAGCTTGTGTTTGGATGGGTGACTGTGTGAGACCACCTTCATCATTCCTCTTCATTTAGTCCATAATGAGAGCAGAGATTTTTTGCACCTAAGCGCCTGTTAGGACATATTATAAAATCTGTTGTTCTCAAAATCTGTCAGTGCGTTACCACTCCCTGAGCATATTGAACAAGCGCTGCTTAATCCCGAGGGGATGTGGGAAGTGTGTGTGTGTGTATTCTGGTTTTCATGTGGAATGAGCTTTATTTGCTCTGTAACACCCACCCTCCCACCCCCACGTGACTGACAAATAAAAACATGATGGGTGTGCGATCAGTGAGAAGAGCTTGGTAGATGGAGGTCCGACCCCGACTCCAGCCTCGGCCCCGGGCCCTGGGTCTCAGGCACCGGGCCCTCGCAGTTAAAGCCAGCTGTCCTGTAATCCCGGTTGTTCCTGTTCCTCAAATGGTCAGTCTGAGGTCCAGGGTCGGATGTAAAACTGAAAACTGACTGATCTGTTTTACAGCCCTCCCCCATTCTAAACCAGAACAGATTCAAAGTGATTGTTCAAGTTAATGCAGCAAAATCTGTTCAAATTCACTTTAAATGAATCCAACAGCATCACCACATATTTAATGTAAATACATAACTGAACTGTGGATCCACTTTCCAAGAGGATGTTTCCCAGCATACTGTTTGCTTGGGCCAGTCCACACCCACACATGCTAATAGCCAAATGTTGCTTCAGTTTCACTTTCCAGTTTAGCTTGGAAAGTGATGCCAGCAACAGAAATTCAGGGGAAAAAAATGACTCATCAACCTACAATAATTTCAGAGAGTATAAAAACTGAAAATGTAGCGAGCTTTAATTTCTTATTTCTATTTTTCTGTTAATTTTGTTGTAAATAATAAGCTACAGCAATGTTTTTTCTGACTAAATCCCCATGGAGCGGAAAGCCTCATTGAGCTTTTAATAGGTGACTAAATGTTGTCGAGAACAAAACAAGTCAAGCAATCACATTTAAAAAAGGTTTGACAAGTCATTTTATGAAGTTTTCCTAGAAGCCATGGAAACCCAGACAAAGAAAGAATGAAAACAAAAGCTTAGAGAACTCTCCTCATCAAGGTGTGACGGTGGTTACTCCAAACAATTGGTTGGAAGACGAACACTTTTCCATGAAAAAAATGAGCTCATCAAGAGCTTTCAAAATAATACACGAAACTCAATTTGTGCCCCAAATGAGAAGCAGCCTTCACCTCCCAGCAATCGAATTACATCGGAAAATAAATAGCTGAGGGAGCCGGCTGGCAGAAAGCCAGAGGCAGAGCGGCCGGAGCTCAGAGAAACACGGCACAGCGCAATGTTTGGTTTGTTAGCTCTCACAGCAGAGCGGGGAGCGACAGCTTGTTGAGGATCAGACACATTGTTGCTGCTAAATGAAGCGATCATGTTGTAGGCGAGGCTGCTGTCAGCAAGCAGCTCAGGGGACTCTGGGTGGGGGGGCTGTCAGCCTGACAGTCAGTGTCTACGCAGACTTCTGTTGGTGTGTTTACATTGGTTGGTGCTGGAGTGTAAATGATAAGAACCGTATCCTCCTGCGGGTTCCATCAAGCCCTTTGGCTGTTTGTTGCAGATGGCAGCTGATTGGAGCCGTCAGCAGCGAGGCTCGGCGTGCGCTGTGGCACAGTGCTGGGTGTGGATGCCACTTCACCTTAAGAGGTGCAGAACGGAGGAGATGCTGAGTGGCAGGTGATCTTATGCGTCACTTTCCTCCTCCCAATCACCTCTGTGGATGCAGCGAGTTGATGTGTGCAGGGCTGGGGGAGGTTAAACCCCTGTCACATCCTGTGTCTGTGTGCTGTGGACGGTCCAGAAAACAGAAGATCTGACTTGACATGTGAGAGGGAGGAGAGCAGCTTCTCCTGGCTCCCGTAACGCTCCTTTAACCCTGGCTTCAGTTCAAATGCAGCCACCTCCTCAAACCTCTACCCTGCAGCACGCTCACTCACATTTAGCTGATCAGCTCCAAACTCTTCATGCTTTCAAATAACAGCCTTTAATAAACTAATAGTTATCAGTGGAATCTCCCTTCAGACAACCAAGAAGCATGACAGTTGTGTCTAACAGACCCTAATGATGAGCAAAGAGCAAAAACAGTAAAAACGAGTTAAATAAAAAAAAGACTAGTAAGTAGCTGATACAGCTGGTTTATGCATAAATCCATAAATAAAGGAACAAAATGCAGTGCAAACACAAATGTGTTATGACCTTTTGCTTAATGAGGACAACAACATTAAGCAGAAGGCCTACAGAAAGGCCATGACAGATCATGACAGGAAGGTTTTTGTCTTTTTGATTTGTTCGTAAAACAGGATTTAAAAGAATCAGTAACTTAGTGACTTGCTTTCGAACTACTTTTCCAGTTTTGCAAACTGTAAAATAAAACTGTAATAAAAAGAAAAATGATCACAGAAAAAGGTGATCAGACAAACTGGTATAGTTTTCATTTTTATTTTCATCTTTGGAAGCAGCTTATTGAGCAACAGTCTGTGGTGTAAAAGTTAAATGTAAGTATGTTAAAGTACTGTATGTTGTCTTAGTCTAGTTACTGGATTATTGAGCGCACCTGAATATAAGCCACACCCACTAACTTTGAGGAAAAAACAACATATCTGCCACCCTGATCATTCCTGGAACTTCTTTGGGAATGTGTTTATCTTCAGTCTCATTGATTTCTGCAACAGTGTCTTCACAGAACCGCCTAAAAAAATCAACCCTCCAGCTGCAGCTGATCCAAAACACTGCTGCTAGTGTTCTGACTCAAACCAGGAAGAAAGAGAACTCCACCCAGTTCTAAAGTCCTTCAACTGAGAAAATAGACTTTAAAATGCTGTTGTTAGTTTATAAATAACTGGACAGCTTAGCACCACAATGCATTAAAGCTCTGTCGTTGTTAGATAAACCTTCCAGACCTCCCAGGTTTTCTGGTTCTGGTTCTGCTCTGCATCCCCAGACCCAGAAACAAACATGGAGAAGCAGCATTCAGCTTCTATGCACCACAAATCTGGAACAAACTTCCAGAAAATTGCAAATCAGTTGAAACACTAATATTCTTTAAATCTAGACTAAAAATCCACCTGGGTTGCTTTTGAACCATAATAAATGAAACATTAATCAACATTCTGATGTGTAACGATGCCACTTGGAAAAATTTAATATTTCAATTGTTGACTTTTGTTTTTATCATGTAAAACACTTTGAACTGCCTAGATGCTGAAATATGCTATACAAATCAACTTGATGACCCCACTCTGCTGTGTCTGATGAACAGTGTGTCCCTTCATGCTGATGGACAGTGTCTGATGGATGCGTGTCCCTTCATGCTGATGGACAGTGTCTGATGGATGCGTGTCCCTCCATGAAGCTGCTGCTGACCTGCAGAGCTCTCTCAGTTCCATGTTGCTGCATCCTTAATGAAGGCAGGAGCTTTAAAGCAGATCCTTCCTCCCAGCAGACTCACTGATTGGTATTCTGTTCTACTAGATCTTGTTGAAACTTTTGCTACAAACAGTAGCCATGAAACAAATGTTGCCGTTTCACCTCGTCCTCCTCTGGACTCAGGACCTGGGCCACGGTACCGGCAGGAAAGAATTCACTTCTCACAGGAAGGCTTTGTTTTCCTTTTTTACTATTTAGAGGAATTTGTAACAAATAGGCCATAGCAATGTGTGTGTTGGGCTTTATGTGGGTCAGATTTGCTGTTTATGTGGGTGAAGAACTGAGTGTCAGGAGCCACATTGCGGGTTCTGTGGGCCATGTGCACGGCATGCATGCGGCCTGTATTTGTGTGGGTCGAACGCATTGTTCTGGCTTTGTGCGCCACCAGGATGAGGCGATCTGGGGATGTGGTTGTGTTTGTGTGAGTCAGATGCAGTCAGTGTTTTTGTGCATCCCTGCTCTCACACACACACACACACACACACCTCAGTCTCTCTATGGTTGTCGCTCTCAGTAACACATTGATCTATCTCTTCGTCACACAGCAGCCCACCTTTTCTTGGTAAAAAGTTAAATATTCGCCGCACCGCAGTCTTCAAAGTGTCTGAAAAAGGAGCGGCTTATAGTATGGAAATTGCGGTAGTTGAACAGAAAATGTCCCACTAGTCCCAGTTTCTACATGTGTCCTGATACATTAGGGAGAACGTTTAGCACCATCTGGATTTTCAACCCAATCAACTACTGGTTAGTAAACTGACCAATGAAAATTGAGCTAAATTTTGGTCATTTAAATAACTGTTAGGGGCATCAGTGTATCGGTAGCTATAACTCTAATCTACTCACAAAATATAACCTGACTTCGTAAAAGAGACTAAATTTCTCCTAACAGCAGAACCAGCGAGCTGCATTGTGGTCACTATTAGAACTGTAAAAAGGTTTTTGTATCTACACTTATGTGAATATTACTTACTACAAAGCTAATTGAAATGATTAACAATTAATCATGACGGCTACTAAGTTTTGGAACCAAACAGAGAATTACACACAAGTATAGTATAATATTGCCTAAATGCATTTGACAAGTTTTCTTCAGTGGTTCATTCTGTTTCTCCTCTCAAAAGAACCCTCCAGGGAGTTTTGCATTTCTACAATTAATTCTTTTTCCTTGTCACCATTACGCCTGCCAGCAATCCAAAATCTCTGTGCCCCCCTTCTACACCCACTCAGGCGAGTCCTGAATGAACATTTATTCAAATTAGAGCTCCAACTGACAAAAAGCCAGTTCCAGTAATCCCTCCCGCCCCGCGTCGGGTAATATCTAATGATTAACTGAAGAAGCTAATCATTACACTTTCTAATTGACTAAATGAGTCAACAAAGAGAGAAAGCACATATATCAGTAATTACCTGCTTGTTAAGAGCAGAGGGGGGCAGGAAGTGAAGAGGAGATTCAAGCAGAAGAAATGATGTTAAACAATGTGAAAAGCAACCACTGTAACTTTGTACTGGGCGCTTTGTTCATTTCAGAGCTACCATGCATTTTCTAAAAGTAAAGTTCTTCTAAGAACTGATTTTATTCATTACTGCAATTTATATTGCATTTTGCCATCATATAAACAGAAGTCTAAAGTCAGGCTGTGCTCATAAGCTGGCTGTAAAAAGATTGTATTTTTGGATGTTGATTGGAGAGTAGATCAACGTTTAGACAGAGAATCACTGTTTAGACGACCGCCAAGACACCTGTAGTTGTCATGCCAGGGCACTAGATGGCACTGTGGTTTTAGTATGTCATCAAATCACTTTGACCTCACAAGTCACTGTGGTATCTGTATTAACCTCAAAGGTCATCTCTATGACACACGGATAATCTGTATGAGAGGATAAGTCAAACTGAACGAGTCAACAGCTCACAGCACAATGCATGGTTTTGTTGTTTTCTGCCCATGCATGCGTAGAGCAAACTCTGCAGCCATGAGTCCTGTAGATGTGTGCTTTCACATCTGTACATCGCACCTCTGCCAGAGATGTTTCATACAGAAAAGATCCACTCTGAGACCTTCAGTGTAAAAGAGAGGCTGGATCTCAACTAAGAGGTTTCGGTTTCACTGAAAACCCGCTCCATGTTAACGGGACCTAATTCACTTTATTGGTGAACCAAAAAAGTTCCTGTGAGCATTTGGTGAAATGACATCATAGTTTTGAATGCAAACTATACATGGCATCAGAATTGTGGGGACTTTAATTTGAACACAGACTTGTAGTCCAATTCACAACAAGGATTTTTTTTAAGTTTTAGACTTAAATAAGGTCTTGATTAGTATAATCTTAGCTACTTAACTTGATTTCAGACCAGTTCAAAACTATATGTTGTATTATCTTCATTATGCAGGTTTTCAATGTGTTACCCAAACTTCCTTCACATGGATGGAAACGTGCTATTATAAAACCTCCATATAGCGCCTTTGTATTTTAATTGCGCAATAAGGCTGCATGTTATAGGACAACAATAAATATATGATAAAGTTGATAAATGTCATGGTGACACTATGACTTTCTGATAAGCAAACATACAACTAAAAAAGTCCTAAAATCTTATTATGTATTTTTATTATGTGTTGAACATAAACACAGATCAGAGAAGGCAGATGATCCAAAATAAAAAACTCATCATATATGCAGTGGTGGGCAGAGAACCCAAAAATTATACTCAAGTAAGAGTAGCACTACTTCAATATATTTTTACTCAAGTAAAAGAAAAAAGTATTTGGTAAAAAAGTCTACTCAAATGCTGAGGAACTGATCAAATGATCAATCATTCAATATGTACAATTTACATAATCAGACAGACCAAAATATAAAGTAAAGTGGAAATTTTGTATGTTAAGGACAAAAAGGACAATAATTCTTATAACAAAAAAATAACAGTCAGGCAAAATAATTTTTTTCCAAATCAGTTTCTTTCAACATAAAACTTATGAAACTGTAACAAAAACTGCAGGTGTGTGTCTGTGTGTAGTGAATATTTGGTTAAAACCTGTTTGTTCTTCATTGAGTGGGTAGAAAATCCAGAAATTTTACTCATGTAAGACTAGATAAAATTACTCAAGTAAAAGTAAAACGTGCAGCATAGCAAAAGTACATTTTTCTAAAACGTTACTCAAGTAAATGTAATTGAGTATATGTAACTAGTATCTACCAAATTCTGGATATATGAGAATAGATCTGCTCTTTTGGTAAGGAAACAATTCAACTGTAATATCCTAATGCTTCCATAAAACATTTCAACCAACATTAGTGACAATGTTAGCAGCATGAAGAGCCTGAAGGAATGGCACTTATAATTAGCTAATATATATTGCAGTCCAAGTTGTGGTGTTAATGTTGTGTACAGTGAACTCAGCACTTTTCCTTTTGTACAAAGATGTTACCATCAGTAGTAACTGACCTCATGCAAACAGTCCTCAGTATGAATAATGAACTTGTACTTAACTAACCACAATGATTTTCTCACACCCATTAGATAGAAGTGAAATGTTGGGAAAAACAAAAATGGCCAAATAGTGGAGCTTTGAAGAACCTCACATATAATCATTACTTGCTCAGTTTTTTTTTCTTAACCAACTCAAAGTAGAACAGGGCCGTCCAAAACTATGGCCAACAACTGAAAAAATTAGGACAGTAGCAGGAAGTCTCACACACTTGGGGTAACTGGGAATCAAACGTTTGTGTCTGATGTGGTAGACGACACCTTGACCAAAGTTATTCTGTCATGATAATGCTTGGGTACCTGTTTCCATGGATATGTGAGGCACAGAAAGCATAGCTGTAATGTAGCAGCATGGGGTCAACCAGCACGCTGTTCTCGGCGTAGTCCATGAGATCCTTCAGGTAGCTCAGGTGGCGGTGGCAGCCTCGAACCCCGTACCGAGCGCAGTACTCATCCAGGACAAACACCTGGCCGGGACTGAACCAGCCCTGAGGACAAGCATGACAATTAACCTGCTGCTCCATGCACTACCAGAAATATTTGGACAGAGTTCTGTATATTACCACAATGGATTTTAAATGAAACAACTCAGATGCAGTTGAAGTGCAGACCTTCAGCTTTGATTCAGTGGGTTCAACTAACAGACTGCACAATATATGAGGAAATAAAGTACAGAGTTAAAAGACAAAATTAAATAAATACATCCTTAAATTTTTGATTAAATATGCAAATAAATAAATAACTGTTTAATTAATTTAACAAACAATGCATAAAATATCTCATTAAATTATTAAAATGCAAACTTAAACAAGTTTATGCAGATAATTACATAAATGTAGATTCATTGTTCCTGCTCCTGAAGCATCACCATGAAGTAATTTTATCCATCAAACCCAGAGATCAAAGCCAAGGGGCGGGGCTTACACTGATCAATTGAACTCCAATAGTATAGCCTCTTTTTGAAAACCATGTAATGGAGGATTTGCAGGACTTGTCCTATAAGCTTGTTGGAGAGAAAACGTTTGACGCCCTGAGATGAAGTGATTGTGTTATAAAAACATTTAGTTCCTCACATTTGTATGCAAGTTTTAGTTCAACCTACTGAGTTAAAGCTGAAAGTCTGCACTTGATCTGAATTGTATCATTTAAAATGTATTATACATAACCAAAATGAGAAAAAAGTTGACTCTGCCTATGTACTAATGGACTAGTGGACAGAGTCAATTAGTATATGGACTGTAGACACGAAAAAAACTCTTAGATTATGAAACAACAGGTTGATGTAAAAGTTATTACCTCTCTACAGGTTTATGAAGAATATGTAAGGAAAGGCTGAAAGGTGTGGAACAATTTGAAGATCCTGAGATTTACATTAGTTCATTTATCTGGTGTGTAATCACTAAATTAGGCATGAAGCTTACTACACTAATTAAGATTCTGCACTGAAAAACATTAACAAATTAGCACCTCCACTAGGCTGGTTCCACATACACACACACACACCCACACACACAGTGAGCTCCCTCTGGCTGACAGCCGTGGCTCAGTGCCAAGCGACCGGTGACCCAGGAAGGAAGATGAGCAGCAGAGAAACTGTTTCACCTTCAGAACAGTTGGTTCCCTCTGAAGACCAAAACTCAACCAGACATCGCAATATTAAGACACATCCTGAAAGCTAAAGCTATATTCATATTGTCAGTTGGTTTTCATACATGTTCTTCTTTTGGCTGATAAATCCTTCCTGGGAAACTTGGCAGGGAATCTGCTTGGTCTGCAGATGCTGAGAACACACACCTGCACACGCCTGTCCATGTTCTGCTGGTCCCAGCTAACTGTGCTGAGTATGTCTGCACAGAATCATTCACATATCTGGTAGATTTACATTTACTGTTGGAACAAGTTGGGCTCTGATTGTCTCCCAGGAGACAATAGAGGGGAGGTCATTCAAAAAATACATATTTATTTATACTTTATAATAAAATAACTTGCTGAAAATGACTTTCTTCCTACTCAATCATCAATAGACAGGCCTTATTTGGAATTAGAGCCAACAAACCGGTCTTATAATTGCTGAGCAGCTTTTGTCATGTTTCCATTCAGACTAACCACAACTACCCTGATTTTTCACAACCAATTCACCAAACTGACAAAAACAGTTCTGGTGTTGGCAGAGACCAGGGTCCTGGGATCTGTCAAGTCTCTCTGAACTGACCACCCAAAGCCTTGGCAAGGAGTGACACTGAAATGAAGATCAGTGTTCTTTTGCTATGTTACACATTAAAACACCTTTTATATAAAAGAGCAATCTGCACAAGAAGAGAAGGAAGTGCAGTAGGCTGCAGAACACTGGCATAGCAAGGAAAATGTTCAGAAATACAAAAACAGCTTTACAACATTACCGTCAAGTAAATTGAAAATAAAAGTTACGAAAATGACAAAAATTTGAAAAAAGTTATTTTTAGAAAATATATTTATGGTCTCATTGGCAGACTGCTTCCTAGTGGGTTTAAATGTGTCAGAATCCTCGTCTGCAGACCTTTCATTGACCCTCCTCCCTTCATCACTTTACTTAAGTTTCTTTCTTGATTTTTCTCTGTGGGCACGAGCTATTAATATCACACCACAGAGAGAGAAGGGGGCTCACTGATGGGCGTGAAGCGACAAGATGTTCCTCTGTGACAAACAGATGGCGCACTCCAGTATTGGCTCTGACCGCTCAATTAGCAGCTAACAAGCAGACTGCCTCGTTAGGCTTCCATCAGCCGTGGCTGTGCGTCTCTGTGTCAGAGCAACAGCGTCTGCCGCCCCCCTCAGAGGGACGGCTCAACCCAAGATCAGTCCAAGCAATGGCAGCTCTGAAGCTACAAACACCTTTGCCTGTTTCCTTTTATCCATTCTTTTTTTTTTTTTTTTTTTTTTTTGGTTTGTGACTCAAAGATCATTTCAGATCATTTCTCTCATTATCACTGAACCAAAATATTGTCTCAGTTAACAAGTCACAACTCTGGGAATTAATGCAAGAGTAAAAATAAATTTAAAAAAAAAGAAAACAATGCTGTCCCTGTAGATTATGTTGACTCTGGTAATAGTTTGGAACAGAGCCATTTAATAATTTACCAGAATGGAACCAGAAGTGAAAGCAAATGGAAGAATAAACCTGAGTGGACATCCGGAGAGCAACCGGTCAGAGATCACAATCTAACCAAAAGCATGAGACCTGAAGCTCCAGAAGCTGCTCTCCATCACGGCCACAATAGATCCTTTGGCTCGGTTGTGTTCTCAAACATGTATCTTATTTCAGAAGTTTAACCATGGTCCACTTCTATAAAGATACAATCAGGTCCATGCTAATGCTTTTCATAATTCGGTTTTAGTGCTCAATCTGAAACAAACTTCCGCTGATAGAAAAAACGGAGCAGTTTTGGGGTTCCGGCCTCCTCTGAAGGATCCAGACATCAGCAGTTGGGAAGCCTGCCAGCTGGATCACAGCTCATCACTCTCACTCTGGAAATCACTCATTAATAAGCAATCATTATTAATAAATATAACGAGACGAAATATTTTGTTTATGAACTCAGAACGACAGCATCCAGTTGTGACTGGTTTCTAAGCAGAAGCTGTACGCTGGGATCTGGGTTCCACCTTCACAGCAGCTTTAAACTGAGCTGCAGTACAAGTGTGGAGTCAAAAAACGCCACTGTAGAATTTATACCTCTTAAAGGTCTTTTATTCATCTTTTATCCTGTCACAACCACAATTTTAAATGTAGTCATATGTTATAAAGAAATGTAATAATTTTACATTTAAAGAACTAACATGATTTTAAAATATGTTTCACAATCAAATTCCTATGTTGCAGTTGCTGGGCTAGACTTCATTGTTGTCTGTCATTGTGACGGGGTTCTATTATGACTTGGTCAAACATAAATGACGGAGATCACTTTAGTGAAATTTATTAAGATTTTCTTCAGGTGAACAAAGATGGCAGGTGCAGAATATGTACAAAGGACATCCAAGGCAGGTTAAAATCAGACAAACAGCAATACCTTCATTGTCAGAGTCCATCACCTTCAGTGTGACTTCTCAGGAGTCTAGCCACAGACTGCCTCCATGTGGAGCAGAGCCCTGTTTTTAAAGCCACAGGCTCCGCCCACAGAAAGTCCAAACAAGCAAGTGACAATAAAATTTTGGACTTGCATTTTTATTGAAAGCCCAGTCTTATATGAGTAATGGAATGTCTCCAGACGCTCTGAGGTTTTGAACATTTGCGTCACACAGATTTAGACTCTTGGTTATACATGGTGGACTGACAGGGCGGAGCAGCTGGAGACCTAGTAGGACTCGGACATCCACCTGGATTGGCAGCACGATTTCTTCCTGGATGAAGCCATGAGCTGACACAACACTGCCATCAACTAATTGTTCTCTCGCTCCTGCTATTATCTTTTCATTTTGATGAACATCAAAAGTAATCCTACATCAGTTTACCTGTTCCTTCTTGTACATTTTGCTCTATCTTCTCAAACTCCCAGTCAGTTGTGCCACATGGTCACTTCTACTGATCCAGGCTCTGGTTCTGCTGGAGGTTTCTTCCATTGTCGCTACATGCCTGCTCAGTATGAGGGATTGATGTAAAGTCAATGACACAACATGAGTGACTGTCACTCTTTGCTGGTCAAGGAGTAGTGAATGCTGCAAGTCAATGACTTGATGCTCTGCTGGGTTTCCTTAGAAATGTTTAAGTTACTTTGAATCTACTGTTTGAAAACTAGCATCAATTGTAAATTATCTGTGACTGGATTAAATTGTTTTGGGATTTTTTGTAAAGTGCCTTGAGGCAGCATTTGAAATGGTGCTACATAAACAAACTGAGTTAAAACATTTTCAGATGTTCTCCATGCAGTCCGACTGACAAACTATTTTCCAGTGAATATTGAGCAATAATGGGGATCTATAGCTCTACAAAGCTGGTAGAGACAAACTAGCAACCTGCTGCTAAACAGCCAGTAGCAGGTGGTTCTACATAGTATTGACTCAAGTGGGCTGAATACAAAAATACGCCTCACTTAAGACACTTTTATTATAAATAATAAAACACTAAACCTTGTAGACTTTTCTTTCACTATTACAAATTGCTTTGTGTTAGCTTTTCACACAATATCCCTACTAAATACATTGATGGTTGCAATGTGACAACATGGGAGTTCAAGGTGTATAAAACTGAATGCTACTACTAGTAAAGTGCAAGTCAAATAGAAACAAGGTGCAGGTTGTTTATCAAAGCACACTAGATGAATCAGTTACACACACTTAATGTGGCTGAATGTGACTGGAGCCATCCGTCAGAACTTCAGCAGTCCTCTGATGAGCAGACATTTACCTAAATCACTGAAATGGGCTTGAGATTCAAACAAAACGGGGGCTTGAATCATGTGGACGCATAGACTTGGCTAATTATTTCAGGATCTGTTAAGACAAAAATAAGAAGGTAGATTTCTGCTTCAGCATACTAAAACTGCAGGACACCTGTGTCCTGGTCTCTCAGAAGCTAAGCAATAGTCTGGGACAGGATATGAGCTGAGGCTGTAAATTTATAGGTTGACAGGAGGCTAAATAGGTCAGATTCTTGCAAATTAGAGTAAATATTGCTCTTCAGATGCTGTCCACTTCAATGATCACTCTCAACAATCAATCTCATTGTGCTTCAGCAGCCAGAGGGCTAAGAAGGGCAGAGCAATGGGACAGCAGCATGCTACTAATGGTCAAAGTCAGCTTCTGCAAACACTCACAGTTTTATTTCTTTTTACTCTCAAGATGTTTTTAAACTAAATTCAGTTCAAGACCAAATGAATTTGAGAGACCTGCATCGATCTGAAGAGTCTGTACATGCTGCGTTTTATCTAAAAAAAGATCCTGATTTTGTGAACAGCTCCATTCTGGTCGTCCAGTTAAGCCTAAAGAGTGTAGAGAGCAACAAGATGTAGAGACATGACTCTAGGTTTGGACTGGATCTGTCTGGGCTCAAGCTCACAGCACCTTCACTGGCCAGATTTAACCTCTTCCCCCTCAGTAGGAGCCACGCTGCTGCTTCTGGCAGCACTGTGGACTCCAGCGACATCCCAAACTTCTGCCTAATTACCATTGTTGTCGTTGGGTTCAGCTCATTTTCAATAAAATATGACCTGGTCTGTGACATGAATCCAAGGCACTTCTCAACAGATGTCTCCCACGCCTAGGCCCAGGCCTTTTCTAAGAGTGCTCAGTGAAAAGAGGCTCAAGTTGGAACAAAAAACCCTGCGGTGTTCACAAAAGGCTGAGCAATGAAGAGCTGGCTGGACAGTGTGAATGGAGCGGTCTAATTGCAGTGCTGGAAGGAGTCCTGGTGAGGTAGGCAGACAAACCAAAGAGGCCCAGATGTCACTCTGCTGAACATCTCGTTGACTTGAAATGCAAGACAAGCCAGCATGACTCCTTCAGCATCAAAGTTAGTGTTCAGAGGAAACCTTTGTCAACAGTTTTTTTAAGAACTAACAGGCTCTTACAGAGCTTGAACATACCTGCAACACATACTCTTTACAGGATTCCAAATGAACCTCCTAAAAGCAGTATTAACCCAGACTGTTATGCATGCTGTGTTCTCATCAACAGAGGCAAAGCTTTAACATTCATAGAAATGATTGAGATAGACAATGAGTTCTTGGTTTATGCTTTTTTTTAAAAAAAAAATATATAAATATATTGTAGTATCTACGGTACCAAATGTTTTTTTTTTATAATCATCCTTTAATAAGCCAAACTTTACTTTAATACATGGCATGCTTTTTAAAGATTGTACTTTTTCACCATGGAAGGAATATTGAAGAAAACACTGATATTTGTAGAGGAATGAAAATATGGAACTCCCTTCCTTCATCTGCTTGAAGCAGTAATAAATAGTCCTGTTTAATCATTTTAACATATAAGGTGTTTTAAATGTATATTTATGAATTAATATGTTATATTAAGTGTGTGTAACTGCTTTTGAAATAAATGACTTTTTTATGATGTGGGCCCCAAGAAGAGCAACCATTTTCACCATTGACATGGCTAATAGAGATCCAAACAAACAGAAATTGAAAAATTCAGTTTGTTGAAGATCAGATCACACATACTTCAGCTAAAGTTGCTCAAAAATCTATGAGCAATTTACAGTGGCTACAGAAAGCATTCTCAGCCCTCTAAAATGTTACATATTTATAAAAATATTTATATTTATAAATATTACATGGTCATAAGTATTCAGACCCTTTGCTCAGTATTGAGTAGAAGCACCTTTTGAGCTTGTACAAAAGGTGGCTTGTACAGCCATGACGTTTGGAGTTTGAATGTTTTCTACGCAGGATCAGTGAAAAAGCTGCTACTTATCGCCAAGCCTACTTCCTATCTAAACATGCAGAATCTGGCTGCTTTTGACACTGTGAATCACAGCATTCCTTTGAGCCGTTTGAAGTCACTTGTTGGTATTTGAGGTACAGAACTAAACTGGTACTGGTTGTGAGGATTTGGTTTTTCTGTGTCAATTTAGTTCCTGTGTTGTCTCGTCTGCCCTTGATTGATCCCAGTTGTGCCCTGTGTCCCCTGATTATCTTCCTTTTGTATCTATACCCACCTGTGTCTGTGTTTCCCTGTTGGGTCCTTGCCTATTGTCATCAGTCTGATGTCTATGCCAGTTGCTACCAGTGTGAGAGTCGTTGTTCGCCTGTGCTGCCTGGAATTTGTGAATCGCTTCTTCATTAAATACCTTTATTGCACTTCGTGCTGGGTCCTCCGCTTCCATCCTCACCATTCAAAACCGCATCTCATGACACCGGTCCTATCTTTCAAACAGAAGTTTTCTGTAAATCTAGGACAGCATTCTTCCTCTGTTTCTTCTCTAAAGTACGGGGCTGCGTCAGAGTCCCTGATTTAACGTTGCCCCACATTTTAGTTCATTTGTTCAAATGACATAGAAAACAGAAAATAAAGTCAGCTTATCTAAAAATTTCTGACAGCGGTTAGCAATAGATGTAAAGTCAACCATCCCTGGATTACAACAGACCGACCAGCTAAAAACACACATCTCAGCTTTGTGTTTGCAACACTGAGGTAATTTCAGGAGAATCCTTACATAACGTTGGATATGAGCATAGCTCATATCCAACAGAGATGTTCATGGTCTGCTAAGTTACACACAACACAAAAGCCTTCAGTGTATTCTCTCTAGGATTAGTTCCCCCCCCTCCTTCCTGTGTCTCCAGTGAGCCGGCACAGCAGTTGGGCCGTGTTCCTATTTGGAAAGTATTGATTAGAACATTTAACTCTTCAATCAGTGTGAGAGACCCCCTACGGTTTAACAAGCCAGCACACACACACACACACACACACACTGAGACAGAGACTGAACGCTTTTATGTGTCTTCAAAATGTTTTCTGATGTGTTTTAGCCTCAGCAGGAACTTCTCTTCCCCTTCAGCATTAAGCTCTTACAAGAAATGGATGGCAAATGTAAAAATGATTTTAAATGACCAGAACTAGTTATCACTAAGTGAAAGTTTAAATTAGCCATCATGCACACACTAAGTTAGTCATATAAATTTAGTTTTTCTTTTTTTTATTGGTCTGGTGTAATATTCAAATCTTTGATGTTGTGTTTTGGTTAGCTGGAAGAAGAAGGTGATCCTAAAAGAAAAAAAGGCTTGAAACAGCCTGTGTGTAATTAATCTACGTGATATGCATCACTGAGTGATGGAGTTACCGAAATAAATAAAAGTTTCAATGACATTCTAATTTATAAATGGATTTGTATCCAATCCTATTTTCAAAGCTATGAAAACTGGATAGGAATGTGATAACAAGATCACATGTGAAATGATGAAAGTAACCCTGCTGCAGAAACTGTTTACTGTCTGAATCCTGCAAAAAGAAAACATTTACCACTAATTTCAGAATTATTCACAGCCTGGCAGATTTAGGCTAAAGGCAAACATAGCATTAGTGGTTTGGAGTGGACCAGTCCAAAAAACTGGGCCAGTCCAAACCAATCTCCAATTGAGATTCTGTGGAGACGGCTAAAGTTTAGGGGGGTGGTAAGGAGAACTTTAAACCCCAAAAGCTTCAAACTCATCACCATGAAAAATGATCAAAAATAGAGTGGAAACATGCAAAAGGTTGCTCAGAAATAACAGGAAGGGTTTGATTGCTGTAAGGCCAAGAAAGCAATTTAAACATAAATTGAAAATGAAAAAACATTTTAGCCCATCTTGGTGATCTCATGATGTCTGCTTTGACAGAATGCCAACATGTTCTAATCCTTCATTATCTAATATAGACCCTGCTTTAAATACACTTTGAAACCACGGCAATGCTTGTATATCCATTTAGTTATCGTTAAAAAAAATGTATTTACTTTTCTTGTATCTTGTCGCTACTGGGGCTATTTTAACTTAAGTCACTGTATAGCGCACCGGACTCCAGCAACGTTTAGATGTGTCTGCTTCAGCACATTTGAGTCAAATCAGGGCATTAGCATTACTTTGGAGAGCTTTACTGCACACTGAGGAAGTCCTTCATTCATTTGATTATCCCTCTGTGTGGAACAAATCTAATGTTTACGATATTTATGAAAGTCACTAATGAACTGAATTAATGAAATACATTAACTCTGTGACAATTTATTATGCTGCTACTGTAAATGTAAATGGCTATATGCTCACTGACAAAATAGGCTAAACTTCAACAAACAAATAAATATAGTCCAAACAAATAAATACAGTCCAATTTGCTTGTATTTGGATGATTAGTACTGTACCAGACATCAACTAAAGCAACTGACAGTTAGATGAGGGGATCAAGGGACATGTGTGGAGCATGTTTGTTCTGACACTACGCATTTGAATTTACACGATTTAAGGGTTTTGTTTGTTTTTTTACTTACCTTGAAGCAAGCTTTTCCAGCTGAATCACTTACATACATCACTGGCCTGCCTGTGTTTCATATTACATCCAACCTTATTCTACCACATGCTTTATTTACACTTTGGTTTTGTTTTGTAAATAAAATAATTTTATCCATTTGCAGTAATCTGGGTTGTTTCACATAAAATGTCCACTTCTTAGGTCCAAAATGATTTAGCTATAAAATTTAAATTTGAGCACATCTGCTTAAGTCCAAATAGAATTTCAGTTACTTAAATGCCTTGTCCATAGGTCAGATTGGTATAATTTATTTTCTACTTCATATGAGTATTTAGCAGGTCGTGTAAATTGTCTAAATCACTTAGTGTGGTGTTTGACATTAATTTAGTGTACTTTGCACCTGCAGTCACCCAGTGATACTGACAGCTGCCCTCTGTGGAATATTTTGAGCCTCTTCTAATATCACAATTGTCATTAAGAGCAGTGATTCCCAACATGCAGGGAACCCAAGTTTTAGATGCCTCTGTTCCAGCTCACCTCAATCAAATGATTGCATGACCTCCTCTGCAGTCAAAGGCCTGCAGAAGCTTGTTAGTCACCCGTTCAGTAGTCAGGTGTGGAAGCAAGGAGACACCTAAAATATGCAGGGCCGGGGTACCTGAGGACCAGGGATTGGAACCTAAAGAACAGGTTTGAGATAACATACCAGGCAGGAGAAGGAGTCGTTCATGCGGTGCTGCAGAGTGTGTTTCTGTAAAACGGAGAACAGAGCAGCATGGTCAAAGCAACCCGGAGCTGCAGAGATGAAATCCTCCATGCTCTGACGCTGACAGGGATCCAGACCTGAAAAGCAAACACAAAACAGGTCCGAATAGCATCTTCACTTTAACAGCTATAGTACTTTAGGTTTTTACATTTTAAATAAAGTTAAACTGAAAACTGTCCCAAAAGAGAACCCAGTTTCAGTTCAAACACGATGCTTCAAAACTATTTGTAGTTCTTGGGTGTTAACTTTGACCTCTAGGTAGAGGTTTAAAGCTTGCCCTGCTCTTTCACACAGATGCTTCAGTAGAATTGTTCTATACTAATTTTGTGAATAAGTTAAGCTTAGACAAGAATGAGGCAGGAGCTACTTCCAGACTTGTGTTATTGTGTAATTAGCATATTTCCACAGGTTGTGATATCTCTAACTTACCTAATCCTGACACTCTTTATACTCCTGATGATTTTGTTCACTATTTTAATACCAACTTTCTTACCCCCATCAAACCCAGGATGCATTTTACTCTCTACGTGAGGAAATGCACATTAAACACTCTTCACTATAAGGAAACCATTATAACTACTACTACTTTTTGTAACTTAATCACAAAAGGTAATACAAAACATTTTTCTCTACTGTCAATAACAGTACAAAATCCCCCAACTTCTTCCCTCAAATGTTGCGCAGATCTGCTCGTGGATGCAGATGTGGGTGCATAAAAACACACATTTGTGCGCCACTCTGCAGCACTTCTCAGCAGGCGAAAGAAATCTGGACCAATCAGCAGCACCCTGAACTCAGGCAATATAAGAAAACCACCAACAATTTGGTTGATTTTGCAACAAAGCTGAGGAAGGCAAACACAGACTCCAAAGCAGCATTTCATGGGCAAAGGACTTAGATTAAATAAGGACTACCGGTAAGCCTTTCATTGGACTCAGTTGAAATGTAATTTGACTTTGGTTTTGCATTTGAGTAAAAGAAATGTCGAATTCGTAGAAGGAACAGTTTGCACTGCTGGGTTTTACAGTTTGGCTCTATCAAATGAATATTTAACATCTTTAATTAATGTAAAAACATATGTCCTGAGGAAAAGAAAGAAAAGTTTAATTCTAATTTAGAATTGTAGTTTCCCGGCTAAAACGCGAGACTTGTCAGGTATGCACAGAATGACAAAAACCACAAAATAATCTAATTTTCTGTCTGTACTTGGGAAATCTATTGTTTCTTACATCAGGGTCCCTGCCCTTTAAACATTTAGGCATGTTCCACATGCAAACTACAATGTGTTTTTATGGGATAAGGCCAATAAAGCATAGAATTGTGAGAAATAAGGAAATAATACACTGCTTTCATGTCATATCTGGGGTTGTTTAAGTTTGGCATTTACGGGGCGTTCGGGGCCCCGTAAATGGTAACATTTTACCACAAACCACAGATATACAAATTTAACAAGTGTTTATTCAGAATGACAATGCTGTTAAACTTCATTTAATGGTTTCAGCATAGATAAATTAAAAGGTTTAAAATTATTTAAATTTAGGATTTTAAGGAGCTTTTAGTTTGTAAAAGTGCAAAGAGCACTGGCTTATTTGGGGGGGGGGCAGACTTTAATATAGATACAGAAACAAACCATTATTTAACCTTTCAAATAAAATAACCATGTATATTTATACAAAATAAACAATAAGGATGTAAACAGTGACATGTATAAAATTTTGAGTAATTATGCTCAAATTTCCATAAACTTTGGCTCATATTTCAGAAATCTAAGAATCCAATCTCTGAGGTCTATTTCTTTAAATGCAAAATCAATCTACTCAAGTAAGAGTGGCAATAATATTACTCAAGTAAAAGAAAAAACTACAGAGCAGTAAAACTACTCATATAAATAAATGTTCCAAACAAGTGACTCAATGTAACCAGTACTACCCACTTTTCAACATAGACTAACAAAATCAGTAGCCTTAATCTTGTTAACGTGCTTATATTGGCATTAACTAGTCATCATTTAGCTAATATTATCTGCATTCAACAGCATACTTGACTCACTCTGTTAGGACGCATTCAGACTGGATAGTCCGGTAGACTCGGTTCGATTGAGGACTAAAATTGCAACATTTGTTACATTTTCAGAACTGTAGTTTGCATTCACACTGCACCGTCAAAACGACTAAAACTAACTGAAAAACCTGTCCCCCTGCCATCCCTCCCGTGGCCTGTGGTGGCGCTGCACCAAGATCTACTGAATTAATCGACACAAAACCTCTTAAAGAAGACCAGCAATTTTCTTCTTCACAAAAAGTAAACAGAAACGGAGCGGTGTCAGATTTTAGCGGTTGTAGGATTTCTTCATTCATATACATTAAAGGTTTGGACGTTGCCTGTTAGCTGCTAATGCTAGCAAAGCTCCTACAGGCATCGTTACTGCGCAGTGAGTCTGTCCACTAAACCAGGCAACCCAATGAGGGATGAGCAGGAATCTGTCACAAAATGATCGCAGCGCCTTTATTTCTTACCCGATTTCTATAAATATGGCTTAAATTAAAGCTGAGAAAATTGCTGATGTTTGTAAGTATTCTCCCTTGATATAAATCTATAAACAGTTTGGTTTCTGTCAAGATGCAAGAGAGGACTATGAAAATTGCTCTTTTATATTGGTGAATAATTACGTAATTGCTGCTGTTAATTTTATTAGTTTGTGAAAATGTAACAAACCATGACTCATATACTTTATATATGGGACATATGAAATATGTCATCCTATTAGATGATTAAATGTTCAAACAACCTAGGAAATTAGTCCCGTTTTTGTCATTTATTAAAGGTTTTAAAATGACAGCAGCTGCAGAGCGCCACAGCAATGGGGATTTAAGCTGATAAACAGTAAAACAGCTTTAAACAATTTATGTTCTGATTTTACTCGCTTTCTGTGTCGGAACACAGACCCGTTGCCATGACAACCGACACAACATCTTCGTTAACCCGCAGAGCAGAGAGTAATATATTGACCAGAATGTCCAGCACTGTTGGTAACTTCCTGCTTTTGAAACGGTCTCTAGTCAGGTTGCATCCAGACAGGTTTTCTACCCTTTTAGAGTCCACTTCAACCGGACCGAGGCCTAGGTTGTTAGGCGGATCGGAGTTCGGTTTTTAAGTCCGTTTTGGAATTCACATTTGCATTCTGACCTCCCCAAAAAATCGGACTTTCTAGAGAAACGGACTAGAGTCTGATTCAGGTCTCTAATCCTGGGTTGGTCTGAATGCATCCTTAGTTTGGGGGGGGAAACTATGCAAAGTTGTTTGCCATTTGCTGCCATGATTCTAACACACACCTGCTCTGCACAGCAGCAGCAGGTCTCCATCGCTGCCACACGCTGCCAAGCAGAGCAACTGCTGTGGCTTCTAAACTTGACTCTGAAACAGATCTAGCCGTAACCCCTCTTGACCAAATCAAGATGATCTTGTGTCAGATCACAGATAACTAGTTGGTCTCACTTACTTTAAAGCACAAAGAGTTTCCAGTGGAGGCTGTGTTAAAGTCACAGGTGATGCTGTTGCCTTATGTTTGGCTCTAAACTCCACATATTTCAGCCAAGCTCCACCAAACTCACTGTGATCGATCCTTGTCCAACCCACGACATGAATGAAGTCCAATATTTAGTGGACATGGCCTAATTCTTCCACGGCACTCCCTAGAACATTTTTTTGTCATTAAAATTTTCTTAATTTTCTGAATATTATCCCACATAAAGCACAAACAGGAACAAAAACAGAAAAGGCTGGTGTGTCAATCAATCACACGGCATCCTAATATACAGTACAGACCAAAAGTTTGGACACACCTTTCTAATTCAATGGGTTTTCTTTATTTTCATGACTATTTATAAGGCGAGAAATCCCACTTATTAACCTGGTCAACCTTCATAGGCAGGTTGACCTATGAAGTGAAAACCATTTCAGGTGACGACCTCTTGAAGCTCATCAAGAAAATGCAGAGTGTGTGCAAAGCAGTAATCACAGCAAAAGGTTGCTACTTTGAAGAAACTAGAATATAAGGGGTATTTTCAGTTGTTTTACACTTTTTTGTTTAGTGCATATTTCCACATGTGTTATTCATAGTTTTGATGCCTTCAGTGTGAATCTACAATGTCAATAGTCATGAAAATAAAGGAAACTCATTGAATTAAAAGGTGTGTCCAAACTTTTGGTCTGTACTGTAGTTCAATAAGTCATTTTCTACAGTGTTTTTAAAATTTGAGGTAGCACAATGTCTCATTTGTAGATATTTCCAAAATTTGCTCTACCTTTCAAATCAAATGTGAGTAAGTTCGTTGTAGGACATGATTTGTCCGTGTTTATACAAATCACCAATGGTGCATATCAGTGACGTGTGGTGAGGTTCATAGCTGGTGAGGCACTGACTTAATCATATTCAGATTTACAAATATAGACCCCCTGCATGTTATTGTTTACATAAGGAAATTTCGCGCATGCGGACAACGCTGGAGAGCAAAAAGACTATTTTTCTACATGCATAGCCGCGCTGCCGGCGCAGAATAATTCCGTTAACTCAATCAAATTTGTACATGTAGCTATTATTAATTTCGTGCTGTGCTCCACAGAAAAGGAAGAAACTGTTAAAGTACAACTCAAAACCATGTCTTTCTTGCCCTCTGTATCAGCGCAGCTACATGCAGACTCCTTGCCATAGCAACTGACACCACAAAAAAAAAAACCTCAAATATTTCCCACAGAAAGAGCAGAACATTCAGTTTGTTGCAGTAGGCTTAATATTTATTTTTGCAATTATTAATAAGTGATTGCTGTGCTAAGAGAAAACTATTACTATATCGCTGCACTTTTTATTTTTCCATGATGACAGGTGAGCCTCTGCCTCACTTGCCTCCCCTGACTGCACGTCACTGGTGCATATGCCACGCAAATACCACTGCCTCCAAAACACAGGTTGTTTCACCAGTACATATGGCAGGATTATTCTAGAAAGACACACATTTCTCTACCTGATGTGAAAGTTTTAACAGTTTGTGTACCATAACCAAACTTCACTTCAAAAGTAGCACCAACGTTTGACAACAAAATTGGTGTCAAACGTTGGTGCTACTTTTCAGTACTACTTTTCAGTAGCACCAACAGGAAGTCGACCATCTTGGATCAGAGCTGCTATTTTCTTTCTGTTAAACATGTTGTATCTGAAGAAACTCGCCCTACAGCTTTTGAAATCCAGGCTTCAAAATCAGTCAGCGCAGCCATGAGGCGTTGAAGTTTAAAAGTTATCAAAATGTTTTTCATACCTCAAAGCATGTGGGTGTGGCCAAGCCTCAAAACTGACCATTCGCCATGAAACATCCCCGCATAAACTCCCAGCTGCATCAAACTTTTTTTGTCATCACAGACCAGAGCTCATCACATTCACGCTGTCATTTGGTGATATCACTTTAGCCCCACCTCCTTTCAACAAGAAGTCAATGGTTTTCCCACCGTTTTTCTTCCTCTTACTCTATGCTTCATGCAGATGTCAACCTGTTTTTAATGAAATGCAACATGATGGTAAATCCTTCTTTCAACACCAACTGCTAGCAGGAGCATGTTGGCGTGGCTGAATAGCAAATTCTAATTCCTTGCCGTTTGCATGAGGTTGTCTCTAAATCATACATGCATCATTTGTTTTGCACCGAACTTGATATGATTGACCTTTATTAACCTCGAAAGAGCACAATAGCATTAAATTACAATTTGACTTCACTGTGGCCCCTAAGTTATTCCATCAGCTATATCTCCTTAAGACATCAACTGATTGTCCAGATTTTTTGTCTATCATCAGGGATCACTGCTGAACACATCAGTGTGTATCTCCTAGTGGACTTTTGCAGGAATTGTGAAAGAGAGTTGACGGTGGTGTTGCTGAAGCTCCCGCAGTTGCCATAAGGCCAGAGCAGAGCAGCGCTGAGCTGCGAGGGCCTCCAGGTCTGCTTACAGCTTGAATTGTTCCTACTTTTCTAAGAAGTCCAGCTGATGTATTGTGTCAACGGATTCTCACAAGAGTTGTGGATTTCTGCAGCTCCTCCAGAGTTACCTGAACATGCTGCCATTGCCCAGTCTGGTTTTCACTTTATGTTCACAAGTTGTTTTTGGACTTAAGCGATAATACTCCGAACACACTTGAATGAGTGGCTGAATAGCGCATCCAAAGCAGCTGCAGATAACAAGGGTTTGATGCTAGCATTAGCATCAAACAAGTGAGGTAAAAAATTTTTTTTAAAAAACAGCAGGCGAGGCACATAGTGTCCCCGCCTGGGCAAACCTGGGTTCATTTCCAGTCCTTCAGGCCCTCTTGTTAATGGTCCCAGCAAATGAAAAGCCTAACACTTCCCATTCTGTCGTTATTGTGGGAGTACATTTGGACATGGGAAGTTTATGAGTATGACACATGGCTCCACAAAAGACCATGAGTCACTGAAGAATGCCAGCGCCGTGCCCACGCTTGCGACGCCTGCGGCCTGGTGCCGGGGAAAAGCATTAGTGATTGCTTTTTATTAACACTGCCATTTTGTTTTTGTTTGGATGTAGAGATGCCCACAAGGTCTCCCCTCCTGATTCCCCCATGCACTCATCCACCCAGACGCATTTCTGTGTGGCTTTTGTCCGATGGTAAAAAAAAAAGGCAGCAAAAGTGAAATCTTTACAATCAACTTCCAATCAAGGGTCATTTGCTTTTTTTCTAGTCTTTTCTCCCGACTCTCTCACTTTCTGTGTACACTTGGCCTTCAATTCAAGTGGCCTAGTTTCACTTCATCTAATTCCGATGTAGGTCATTTTACATTTGTTACCATCAGATCCATGGGATTATCCTTAATGTAATTTAGAGAAAAGGCCGGGCTAAAGGAGGCGACTCTAAAGAAAACGAGACAAAGAAATATAGATTAGTGCTGATAATAAGAAGAGGGAAAAGGAGGGGAAGTATTGATTGATGGATGAACAGCAGAAGAGTGTTGATGATCTGTGTCAAATCCAACTCTAAGTGGGGGAGGTGTGTGTGTGTGTGTGTGTGGGTGTGTGTGTGTGTGTGTGTGTGTGTGTGTGTGTGTGTGTGTGTGTGTGTGTGTGTGTGTGTATACATGGAAGTAGTTGGGGCAAAAATATTCTGAAGCAGTAATGGCTCGAGTATGAGAAGATGTCACTGAACCTGACAGAGTTGATGAATTTGGTTCATGCTGTGTGTTGCCCCCCACCCCGCAAACACACACACACACCGCACACACCCTGCTCATATTTTCCAAACAGTTTATTGTGGATTTAAAGCTTTAGGCTGCAGGTTTAGTTTACCACTTCCTTTCCTCATTTCCAGTTGTTATCTCGCTGACCTACTTGAAATTTTGTGTCAAACATTGCTGATATTTAATTTCCCATGTCTATACAACTGTGTGAAACTTGTATACCATCAGCATCATGTTGTCTGGTCCATCCTATGAAACATAAGATTGTTTATTTAGCGGCTGCAATCACAGTTCATCATAAGCCACTGTGTTGGGTTTTGATTGAAATCATGGAATCATGAAATCATGGTAATGTGTCTGACTCAGCAAATCATTTACATAGGCAGAAATGCGAACTTTGTACTAGAAGTGTGGTGGAGTACATTTTTCTGTCAGTTTTCAGAAATGGGAACCCTTCTACCATCAGCCACTCTGATGGTAGAACCGGCCACTAGGCAGTAGCTTCGATTGGAAAAAAAGTTGTCGTATTCCATTTTAATAATGTCTAATACAACTAAGATAGTCACTCATTGCCAATAAAAAAAATAGAAATGACTGGATGATTTTTGATTGTAAGAAAAGTATCATGCTTAGTTGGCCATATTAAAAGACTTCCTGGCAGATTCCTTCCTTTTTCCAACTTCAACTAAACAACCTGAAAAGCTCCAACCTCAAGTGGCCTGGGCGTGCAGGACTGCATTGTTTTAAAGTGAGCCACAGTAAAGTACATGTGGATGGAAACAACATTGAACACTAGCAGCATGTAATATAAAAAAATGGATTTGGTGTTATTTAAGCAAACAAGCTATTAAGAATGACTAAGGCTGATGTGTTCCACTAGTGTGAGCAAGTTAGTTAGGAATATCAAACGATTCTCGAAGTCACAAGTACTTGTATTAAACACAAACTTGTGAAAAAAAACAGAGTGAGGCTTATGAAGATATGAAGACATTTCATAGAGTGTATGAAATGTTGAGAACAATTTAAAGAAAGCAAAAAATTTGAGCTTATTTGGATGAACTTGTAGTTTAAAAAAATTTGGAGGTCAGAATTATTGGCAATTTAACTTTACAGCTACGTGTGTAGGCATGTTTAATTAGTTATTAGATCCTAATTGGGCAAAAAGAATCTAAAATCCACCACAATAACTCTGTTTTTGTTTCTTCCTTAGCGTAAATTGTGGTAGGTTCTATTTGGCTCAGAGTTGATCCTAGATGGCGAGATTGGTGTTCGGCTAATTCAGTCTTAATGGCAGGCTGATGAAAACATTTTCTGACCAAAAACCTTTGCACACTGGCACATCTGTTGGAGAATATTTCTACAAAACTTTGCCCACATCAATTTTATTAATGCAATTTATAAGTTGATATGCATATTTCCTACCATAGCGCCACCTACAGGTGCACATGCCTGAATATTTGCATTTGAGTAGCGACATTGGTCCTGAACCAGGTTACCAAACAAAAGTTGCAATACTTTTTGAGGGGTAGGCTGCAGTATGAGTTTCAGTGGAGAAGCATAAGGAGAAATTTCGTTGTTCTTGTGACAATGACAATAAAGATTTATCTTATCTATCTTATCTTATCTTAAAAATGAGTAAAGAGTAAAAATATGTCTTGCTTTGGATGTCCGCTTGGCTTTAAATAAATAGATCTATTCAATTACATTTATTTAAGTAGATGACATAAAATAGCCCTAAGACTTTCTAAAGTGTCCAGTTTCCTTAACGTTAATGGCACAAAGCTACATTTGGCTTCCATGGGAAGCACACGACAAATACCGTCGTTCACAGTGTTCTGGTCTGAAATGCGATTGTTTAAACAGCAAATCGATACATTCTTCTTGTCCAATTTTAATAACAAGAAGCTACCCTTGGTGTTAAAATTATATTGTTGACAACTGGTAAACAGATTAAGAACTATTTTTCTATCTCAATCAAGATTTTATTTATCCCCAAAATAATGTTTTTCCGTTTATATTGTGAAATTTTTATTTGGAATACATAAAGTTGTCAATTTTTCAAAACCAATTCTTTTGATTAGCTCAGCGCTTCTTCACTAACTAAACCTTTCAATAAAATCCTTGGTCTTTAAGCATTCCTAATTTATACTTAAATATAACATCACTGCATCATTTTAATGGTTGTATTTTTTTAACCTTTGAATACCATAACTGTGGAAATAACTAAACTGCCACAATATTATCCAGTTTGTTAGCATCCTTGCTTTCATTATCTGGGAGCAGGAGAAGGTGTCTGCAAAATCTTCAGTAATACAGTTCAGCTAAATAATTTTCAATTAATGTATTTGTAAAACTACACCCCAAAGAAAACATGCAGACTTGTATGTTTTTCATGAGTGATGCTGAAAACCTAGTCCATGCATGTGTTACTTGAATGCTTCACTATTGTAATCCTTTACAATCAGGAAGTTTAAAAATGCAGTTAAAAGCTTCCAGCTGATTCAAAACACTGCAGAAAATTCAAAGAAGAGAACATATTTTTTCTATTTTAGCTTCTCCTCATACACTCTCTGTTAAATCCGCAACAGAATTTAAAAAGCAATCCTGATACATTTTTAGTTTTAAAATATAACAAAACTCAATTCATTTTTTTTTTTCCATCTTGTGATTTTGTTCACGTTTCTGTATGCGTGTCCATGTGTGTGAGGGGGAGGTGGGATGGTGGGTCTCTCTGCTCAATGTTTCCATATCCATGCAGTCTGGGCTTCATTGGCATCGTCACAGCAACAGTCACATCTATGTGACATCCTCCTCTGAACCACAGCAGCAGTCACTGATGGCAGGTTATTGATGCAGAGCAGGAGGAAGGAGAGGACAGGGAGCATTTCAGAAGCAGGTGCAAAATGCTGAAAGATCTGACATGATCTGCCTGTCAGACCTAAACAGCTCTGGTGATGTCAGGGCCAAGATGAAGATGCGGGCAGACAAGTCTATCAGCGTCATTCTGGCTGAGCATGGATTCTCTTCATGAGTGCACAAACAGACAAAGTGAACCGACAGAAAAGTTTCAAAAGGCCACATGAATGCATCCTCAGCTGCTGAGAGTCTGAGAGGTTGAGCAGGATGGACAGCTTTTATGCTCTGCCTCAGGGCCACCTGCTTCTTCTAAAATTAAAAAAAAACATCACACCAATGACAAGAGGACTACACCTGAAAACACATGGGGAGCCAGTCGTTCTGAATCTAGTAACATTGAATACCGATCAAAGCTCCGGCCTTTGAGAGAAATGTGATACGACTCAAGCATTGTTGAAGGCTCTGATGAAAACTTGACTGGCCTTTGCAGGTTGTTTCAGTGCTCAACCATTTCATTATTTTTCCTGTTCAAAAGCGTACTTGCTGAAATTTCCTTGGAAAATTAAGTCGCAACTGTTTTACTTATAATGTTCTCATTTTTTTAAAAAAACAACATATTGCTGGGATTTCTGATAGTGTCACAGTAAAAAATCCAAATTGGCACCTCTGACTTTTCTATTAGAAATGCTCATGGTTCGACTCAACTTAGTCAAGCTGATCAAAAAACCTTTTTGGTTGTATTTAACATGGCAGCAGAAAAGGGGACAACAGAGTCAGTTGTCCCAGGTCCAAAGCACAAATTATGGTCAAGGACAGTTAAAAAGGTTGGTAACACTTTATTTGACGGCGTGTGCTTAAGACTGATATGATACTGTCATAAACATGACATAACACCTGTCATGAAGATGAAGGAGTCTTTATGAATGTCTGTTGTCATGAAGTGTCACTTGGTAAATTATGATAATACAAAGCTGCTCTAAAGGTTGCATTGAAAGTCCATTAAAAATGCCAACTTTGCATTACAATACAAAATAATACAAAGTTGGCACTTCTAATAGACCTTTAATGCAACTTTGCACTAAAAGTGTCATTATTTACTGAATTATTAAGTTAACAAGTACAAACAAATGCAAGTAACAGTGACAGAAAATAGCAGATCTGTTAGAGATAAAATTGTTGTGGGTTGGTAGAAGATTGAATACTTATTTCATGTAATAAAATGCACAACAATGATAATACATATAGATTTTTTCTAGAACTGTTTTTGTACTCCAGATTCTGCTTCTCACAGACGAGGTTGTACTTCAAATGGAAATTATATCCCCTCCATTGTTTGGAAGTGGGGAAATATTCTGCTTGAGTTAATCTCACATTTTGAGTAATCTAAGCTCCATGTATTGAGCTTCACTCGTTAATCAGACCTATGTAATGTTCTCCTGTGGCTTGTTTAGTGTAAATATGGGCTAAAACTTCACACTGGCAGGAAAGTGCAAAATGTATTTGTGAATATACATTGAGAGACAAAGAAGCACATTTCTGATGGGAGGTTAATTTTAATGACAAACAGAGAAGGGAGAAAAAAAGCTAGTGCTTGAACCAGCTCACCTCAGACAACATATTGCTCGACTTCATTTGTAATTTGTTTTATCTTTTCTACTTTAATCTTCCTGGAAAACAATTACCTGGAACATGAATTTTAATATTTTATTAAACTTTTCAAGGCTTAACATTTCAGGACTAGTATAAAGAAGAACTCTCAGAAAAATGAGTGTTTGTCCCACAACACAAATTTATTTGTAAATGTACAAATTAATGGAAATAAGTAGAAATTAAAAGCTTTAGGTGAGACCTTTGCTGGTAAATATCTTACCTTAACATAATGAGAAATACATGCATTAAAATAATGCTCAGTTCAACTTTGGCATTATTTTAATGTGTGTCTAATCTGAATCCAATCTTAAACAGCAGAACAATGAAAGATGTAGACTAGTGATAAGACACCAACCAAATCTTATCTAAATCTGAAAACAGGCTATTCCCTTAAAAATCTGTGTGTGTGCACATGTAGTCATAGTTATTTAGCCATTATATTTCATGCTGGTGAGCACACACCTATAGGTTTTACAGAGAAGAGGAGGGTTTCACAGAAACAACAATTATTCCAGTGAATGACTTTCTGTCAAACCCAATAAGCACTGATATAAAGAACAGCAACTAGCACCCAGTTAGGAGCTATTTAAGGGACACCACCTATTTCCTGCTCCAAACAGCATGTCAGCACTTCTCTCCACTGACACTTCAATCTCTTCTATTAAACACTAATGAGTGGTGGTGAGAAAGGAAAGCTATTACAGCAAATTACACACATACAGCAATAATCAGCTCTCAGCGTGAAACTCCCATGCAGCCAGGCCTAGCTTGGCAGGAGGCTAGAATTCAAACAAAGTCTACTGCAAACACAGAATAAAGAAAATAATTTGCAAATAATGTGCATGAGTGAGAAAGAGAGGGTCAAATAAAAAAAGTAGGAAATGAAGGCTAATAAAGAAAGGATAAACAAAAAAAAGGAAATTAATTGGAGATATTGGAAATATCGATGGGAAGCACCACAGTTTCTGGTCACAGATTAAGTATAATTTATATGCACAGCAGAAAGATTAAAAAAAAGAGTGTAATAATAGGAAGAGAAAATAAGATGTTATCTGAAAAGGGAGTCCTTCAATAGTAAAAAAGGACAAACTGGTCAAAAACTGTCAAAAACTGGAAAAAAACAGGGCATTAAGATAAGATTTAACATGCCCTCAGAAAAAAATAAAGTTAGGAGCATGAAGACAAAATTATCTGGAGTTTTGAGATTCAGAGGGAGGGAAGAAAAGTTTGGAAGAATAAAATGTTGCTTTTCATGTAGTGAAGACTTTTCACTCTATGACTTAGCAAGGGAAAAGGTCACGCTACACGTTTTTTATCGTCCGTCATTTTGATTGACTGAGTCAAAAATATTGTCATATCGTGTTTTTATCCATCAATTTTTAAATTATATTAATCTGGGATTTTCTGTTGCATTACATTTTTATGCAGTTTAAGTTGAACAGAGAATCCAGATCACACATTAATCAAGCAGAGGAACACATGGAACTTCTTCTCTGCAGTGATAAAAACCACTGAATTAACAACAGAATTAAACACTCCAAAGCATCCTGTATATTACTCTTCTACACACTTTCAGCTCTTGGTCAGCAAGATGCGTATAGTTCAGTATCCATGTCAGAGATGAATGGATTTTTTTTATTGATTGATTTAGTTTCATCAGCAATGCACTCGTAAAGTTGAAAATGTCTGCACGAAATATAGTCTGAGGTGAGAATTGTAATCTGTCAAAATGACAGACTAGCTTTTTTGCAATCCTTGCTTTTGGTATTGATTTTATCCCATATATGCTAAAATCTTAATGTCTGAATTTATGAAGAGGACACAGTAATGGTTATACATGCTAAAATCATCAAATAATTTTTCACATTGTCACATCAGCATTGAATCAACTACATGACTTTCCTCTTATTGAATACTATAAAAAAGGTGGAGTCTAGTGTTCTTCAAATAACTAGAAGTTGTAATTCTAATGTCATTTCGAGAAGAAAAAAATTCACATGTTGGTAGGCCTGTCATGATAACAAATTTTGCTGAACGATTCATTGTCTCAAAAATTATTGCGATAAACGATAATATTGTTTGAAGACCTTTTTACACTGATTTAATGGAAATGACGTAATAATGCATGTGATTTCTTACCAAAGACAGATACACTTTATTTTCAAAAGAACATTTAACACTGGAGCTGATAAACAAAACAATCAAAAACAAAAAATAAAATGGATTCTCAGTCTCCATTAACAAAAAACTCACTTGAAAAAAAAACTAAACAACATAAAGCCAAAGTGGAAATAAATTCTGCATTCCACCAAAAGAGTGCAGATTATGAAGTCTGTATATTATGTTGCCCTTCAGTAATACTTAGATTTAAATAGAGAAGATGGGCACATCGACTTCCTGATGCAATAGTTCACACTACATGATTTTTTGCTCCTAATTTTCCCCTTACTTAGAACGTTGGTCTTTCTAAGATTGTGTGGTGTGTTATGGTAGATCGTCGTTGCCGCTCTTATCTAAATCAGGTGTTTTCCCCGACTGGGAGCATTAACACAATCTGTTGAATGTGACAGGTAGCCAATCAGAAAGCGTGGATTCTCCTCCGTGCTTTCTGGGGGGTAATTACAGAGGGGAATCCCAAACAGCTGACACAGTGCAACCCGAAGTCCAGCGGACATTGGAGATGATATGTGGAAACAACATTAATGTTTATTCAACATACAAAGAATATAGAAATGACAAGGGGAGGAGCTGGAGCGAAATTGCTACCGCAGTTGATAAACCCGGTACCTTTTCAGCTGTTCTTCGTTAACGTGACATAAATAGGTTCTAATGATTTTTCATTCAGTCAGGACTGTGGTCTGTTTGTTAGGTAGTCATAGATCCAGGTGACTGTTGAGGCCTCCACCTGTGTATTCTGGAGTTTCTTAAGGAGAAGATCAGGCTGAATTGTGTTAGTTGCGCTGGAGAAATAAAAGAACATGATCCTCACAGTGCTGCCTGCTTTGTCGAGATGACAGTGGGTTTGTTGAAGCAGGTGAATGATGGCATCAACTATGATGAGCAAACTGCAGCAGGTCCTAATATGTGCTTGTCTGCTTACTCAGGTCAGCCAGCAGGATTTTTTACAAAACCTTCATGACGGGTTGACTGTTGTCAGGGAAACAGGTCTATAGTCCTTAATAACTGATGGGTGAGTTTTCTGTACCGGAACCAGGCAGGAAGTCTTCCATAACAGTGGAAACATCTCATTGGTTAAGGTTGAAGAGATGTTGCAGAATCTGGGAGTCTGGGGCTGATACAATCTGGACCTGCAGCCTTGTTCCAGTTCACTCTCTCCAGCTGCCTCTTCACCTTACTTCTACAGAGAAAAGTGGGAGGGGGAAGCAAAGGGAGCAGCACCATCTCCTGATTTGGTTGAAGACAAACTTGTGGAAGCAGAAGAGTTCATGACTGAGGTGGAAGATGGAACATTTAAGGTCTGACAGGAAAGCTGTGAGTCAGAGGAGGATGGAATGTCTGTGTGGCTGGAGACAGGAGAGGATGATGATGAGCTTGTTCCTGAACTGAACCTGTTGAAAATGTATTCAGCTCTTTTGCTCCTTTCAGACTTCTGTCTATCTGATCCTCCTTTTGCTTGAAGCTTGTGATCTTCTTCATCCCTGGCCATACATCTCTGATATCGTTCCTCTGCAGTTTATTCTCCAACTTCTTCCTCTACTTCTTCTTGCTGTCTTTAATCTTTAAAGATACTCTGTATACTCTTCAATAACTTCCTGTTTCACTTCCTAAAGCCTCTTTTTTCTCGTTTAACAGTTCCTTTAGTTCACTGGTGATCAATTCATTTCATTTGGGAAGCATCTCACTGGTGGGGATGGTGCTCTACTCTCAGATGTTTATACAGTCAGTCACACTCAGTCATGGAAAAGAGAAATCTAATCAGTTGCTTCAAAACAACCTTGTAGGCTTCTTCTGCTTCCTGTGGCCACTTCCTGAAGTCATCTTCCTAGCAGGTAGTCTCTTCACAAGGGGTCCATATTAGGGGCAGAGATAAACAAGACTATAATTCAATTTCCCAGAGGAGGTTTTGGTTTGGAGACATATGCCTCCTTGACATTAGGATAAAACAGATCCAATGTCTTGTTTCCTCAAGAGCAGCAGCTGAAAAACTGGTGAAACATTGGCAGTGGAGAAGAGGCATGACTGAAATCACCAGATATTGCCTGAAATACATTGGGGTGTCCTGTCTGTATCCTAGCAACAACAGAACTCATTAAATCGCATGCATTATCAACAACAATGGAGTGTGGAATGTAAACAGCTGCCAAAAGAACACTGGTGAACTCTCTTGGTAAATAATATGGGTAGAGACTTACTGCCAATAGTTCAATGTGTGGACTACAGAGACAACATTTACAGTAACATGTCCTGGATAACACCATCTGTTGACAAGCACTGCTAATCCACCTCCCTTCCTTTTAGAAATTCTGGCAGGGAGACGTTGGAGTTGGGGATATAATCCTGCAGCCATGTCTCAGCAAAATACATAACACTGCATTCCCTATATTTTTTTCTGAGTCCTTGTCAGGGCTTGAAGTTCATCCATCTTGTCACCTTGTCTAACAATTTTCTTTTGTTAGACAAGATTGTTAGCTAAGAAGATCCCAACAAAATGGAACTGGGCCTCCACATGATGGAACTATGGTTCCAGATTGTGCTGCCAGAACTCTGGAAGCTTGATAACATCCCCAAAAGTAGCTGATGAAGCAGCAGAAGAAGATGAGACCATAGCAGTTGGAGTAACAGCTGCCTGGCAAGAAACTGGGTCTGAAATCACAGCTGGTGGAGAAGCAGAGGCAGCATCTGGTGAGTTCTTGCTCAAAAACATGTTCAGATGTTTGGGTTCACCAATGTGGAAATCAGCAGAAAGAGACAAAAAAAGTATTTTGAGTCTCACTTTATTCTCAATGTCTTCCAACATCCAAAACCAGAAAAAGAATGGAGAACAGCCCTTGGTCTTTTCTTCTCCTCCTCTCTCTCCTTCACAATAAGAGCCTACATTCTGGTGAAATATATATACACGTTTGTGTCTGCCACAATTCCAAAGTAGTAATCATTTTTCTGTGCCGCTGAGATTACTGTGAGCTGTACCCACTGGCTTTGCAATTGACATGACACCGGCTCTGCCCCCATGCAGAGGAGCAAACATCAAACAAAGTGTTATAGCAGATAGTGGAACTCAAGACATTACCCGAGACATTTTTTTGAGTTATTTTTTTGCTTTCCATACCAACAATGAGGAAAAGACGACAGGCAAGAACATTCTCCAACAAAGTCCTACATCAGGTCTACAAGGTTCTTAGTGGGAAACAATGGAGATAACAACATTACCATTTACTCTGAGTACAAAGTTTGAATGTTATTAACATGACAACCTTTTTTATGATCTGTTAAAACAGTAATTAAAACCCAGTGACACCTACTGATAGAAGATGGTTCTCTGTGTCCTCCTTTGCAGTTGGCAGCTTTGTTGTGTGTTGGTTGGATTGGTTTATATGACTGACCAGTGGCTCTGTACATGGCCTGAACCCAGAGTGCTCTGTCCTGTTCGTCGTCACAGGCGAACGTCACCAGGTCGCCCTCCTTTACAGCATTAAAAAACACCTGGCCACCTTGCAGACCTAAATATTGCAAAAACAACAAAGAAATGAGGCAAAATTGAGTAAGCTTGATGAGTTAGTTGTACAAGCAAAGCACATGCCAGATAATTTTTATCTTATTACTATAGATTTTCTCTTACTACCATAGTTTGTCTTTTAAACCTCAAAAGGTTTATTCCTCCAAAGAGGCGTCAGTATGATGCAATGTTATGGCATCATAAACTGAGTTACACTGTATTACAACTTGCATTAAATTTAAATGTAGGTAATTAAGATTTTAACTGTCTTTATTTGACTGCATGTTTGTTGAGAAAAAATGGATGATGGTATAATGGATGGAGCTGTTTATGTATTGATTTTAAAGTTGATTAGCAATAGGAGCAAGATCATAAAATGAAGGAAGCTATGAAAAAAGCACAATTTAAAGCAGTGTCTAGGGTTGAAACCTTTCAGAAATCAACATAAGGGACGCTCACCACGCCCTACTCTCATGGGGTGGCACATCTGCTGGAATGAGACATTATTTTATGACAATATTTTTTTTATTTTAAAAAGTGATCCATAGAGCAATCGTTCATGCATAGAGGTTGGTTAGAGTACCCTGAAATTGTACTCTAGTCAGAGTAGCATACCTTATACATGTTTAATTAAGCAAGTGTAAAAAGTATTTGTTAAACTACTTAAGTACTGAGTAACTGATCATAACACCTTATTTAATATTCAAAATGTATCCTCAGACAGCCAAAAGTATAAACGTTACGTGAACATTCTGGTATTTTACAGAGTATTACCAAAATATTTATAAGGAGTTAGGTTTGGAGGCTGGTTCTAGACCAAATTTACCACAGGGGCCAGGGTAAACCCTAACCCTAAGAGGAGATGGGACGTCAGGGGTACCCAGAGAAAGAGGGGCTGCAGAACCTGCCAGAGCAATGGAAAAGCAGACGACTGCACCCATTGTTTAAAATGTGGCCCTCAGGGTCACATTTCCAGAGTTGTTTTCCACTTGTAGAAAATTTGGACATTTCCTCAAATAAACAGGGGAAGAAATTTGTAAAACTAATTGGTAGGTGTAAAATGGTGAGCTGCACTTTTGACAATCTACCAGTTGTAGTGCTGTGCACAGGCTACAGTGATAAATGACAGTTGGAGGGTGGAGGACTTACCTCACACCACTATCAGGGGGATAGATGAGCTCTTAGGATCAGAACCATTAAATAGGCTTGCTGAGGAAAAAGTCAGGTGAGTTCAGACTTTGTGTAGATTATGGAGAACTTAATCGCAAATCAGTACCTGACAGACATCCTATTCTCAGAATACAAGACAGCCTTACAGGTAGCTCCTGGATTACAGTATCGGACCAGGGAAAAGCTTATCATCAGCCTTTCCCTGGCTGAAAGGCTGATGATAAGCCTGCAGTAGTGAAGTCATCTGTTTGGTAAAGTTTTTATTTCAAGAAAAAACTTGGGTAGAAAGGGTAGCAAAATATATACATGTACATCTTTAGATATTTCATTGGTCATAACAGCAATGCTCAGATGGGGAAATTACATTTCTCTGGCAATGTCTTCCCATAACATATAATTACCCAATAATATTTTTACATTTCCTGTCTACTTAACATCTTTTAATACAAAAACACGGTGGGCCGCCGATGGTCTGCCCACCGACCACCGAGGTTAGCAAGTTTTTGTGTGGCCATAATTATTTACCAAAACTGCCTCAACTCTCCTGGGTATGGAGTTTACCAAAACTTCACAGATTGCCGCTGGACAGATTTTTTACTCCTCCAAGCTGGCGGATATTCAACACTTTGCGCTCCTCCGCCTTCCACTTGAGGATGCCCCAAAAATGTTCCATTGGGTTTAGGTCTGAAGACATGCTTGGTCAGTTCATCATCTTCACCCTCTTCAATAAAGCAGTGGTTGTCTTAAGAGTTGTATTTAGGGCCGTTATCATGCTGGAACACTGCTCTGTGACCCAGTTTCCGGAGGGAGAGGATCATCCTCTGCTTCTTTAGTTCGTAGTACATATTGGAGTTCATGAGATGTAACTCCTCAACACCTGCTGCACTCATGCAGCCCCAGACCATGGCATTCCTACCACCATGCTTGACTGTAGGCATCACACACTTATCTTTGTACTTCTCACTTGATAGCAGCCACACATGCTTAAGACCATCTGAACCAAATAAATTAATCTTGGTCTCATCAAACCATAGAACCTGGTTCCAGAAATGCATGTCCTTTGTTGACATGTCTTCAGCAAACTGCTTGCAGGCTTTCTTGTGTACAGACTTCAGAAGAGGCTTCCTTCTGGGATGACAGCCATGCAGACTGATTTGATGTAGTCTACAGCATATGTTCTGAGCACTGACAGACTGACCTCCCACCTCTTTAATCTCTGCAGCAATGCTGACAGCACTCCTGCACCTATCTTTCAAAGACGGCATTTGGATGTGATGCTGAGCACATGTACTGAGCTTCTTTGGACGACCAACGTGAGGTCAGTTCTGAGTGGACCCAGCTAAAACTGCTGGATGATCTTGGCCACTATGGTGTAGCTCAGTTTCACGGTGTTCTCAATCGTCTTGTAGCTTTGGCCATCTTCATGCAGCACAACAATTTGCCTTTTAAGATTCTCAGAGAGTTCTTTGCCATGAGGTGCAATGTTGGAACTTTCAGTGAAAAGTATGAGAGAGTGTGAGAGCTTGTACGGCAGCAGCACATCAGCGGACAAGAAGGCGCTCCAGAGAGTTGTTAGGGCAGCAGAGAGAACCATAGGCTGCCCCCTCCCCACTATGGAACAGATTTACACTTCCAGGCTCCACAAGAAAGTTTTGGACATTTTAAATGACTCTTCACACCCTGGCCATGGTCTCTTCCAGCTGCTGCCATCAGGCAAGAGATACAGAGCAATAAAAACCAGGACAAATCGTCTAAAAAACAGTTTTTACCCGATGGCAATCATGGCACTAAATTCAAGGCATAAGAACTTCTGCTCTTGACACCACTTTGTTATAAATGTAAATTCTGTTGCAACACCTCCAGGCGCTGCAACCGTCTTCTGATGTCTATTTATTTCTCATTTTGTACTATTCATTTCTTTATCTTTGTATATTACGTATACACACATAACCTGCATCTTAGCTCGAGTCGAGCAAATCTCAATCTCGTAATCTGTTGACAATGACAAATAAATCTTATCTTATCTTATCTTTACTACAAAATCTAACAACCTGCTCCCTATGCACACCTTAGACCTAGTAACACTAACTAGTCACAACATTTTGGAGGGAAAATGACAAGCAGTGCTCAGTTTGGACATTTAGGGGTGTACTCACTTTTGTTTCAGGTAGTTTAGACATTAATGGCTGTTTATAGAGATATTTTGAGGGAAGAAGAAATTTACACTGTTATATAAGCTGCACACAAACTACTTTTCATTGTGTTAAAGTGTCATTTTGTCAGTATTGTCCCATGAAAAGATATACTTAAATATCTTCAGAAATGTGAGGGGTGTACTCACTTTTGTGATACACCCCTCAAGTATGATTTGAAATAAATTTTACTTTGTGGAAGTCAGCAGAAAAAGACAAAAATATAATTTGAGTCTTGTTTTGTTCTCTATGTCTTCCAATCCAAAAATAGAATGAAGTACAACCGTTGGTGACTTCTCACCTCAATTTCTCCCCTTCACAATAAGAGTATAGATTCAGGTGTGAAATATATACATTGTATATGCCACAAAGCCCCCCCCCCCCCCCCCCCCGCACACACAGAACATCACAAATACAAAAACACATAACATGTGAAACAACATCACAAGTACATAAAAGAAAACACATGTAAAGGAAAAACTAAACTGCAGCAACAGACAAAACAATTGAAATATCTAATGGTAACAACTAGGATGTTTAATAAGTCGGCCACCACAGCTTCTTTTCACAGGAACAGGTGTTGAAACTGAAAGAGACTCTCCAGATCGACTGCTACCAAACTGTCCACCTGAGGGGGTCGCGAAGCAGGCGATCGGCCCGCTCCGCGTTTGACAATTGGTAGAGCCGAAGCAGATTCTCCTTGAGCGCTCTGTACTTGTTAGGGGAAATTAAGCTAACAAGGTTAGCGGGTTCCTCAGCAGACCCATCAGACGGCGGGTGGAAACGGAATCCAACGCAGCAACTACATGGAAGTACTTGGTCTCATCTGTGGTTACCCCATGGAGATGGAACTGGGCTTCCATATACTGAAACCATGGTTCTGTATCGTGGTGCCAGAACTCTGGAAGCTTGATAACGGCAGCAAAAAGAAGCGGCGGTTGGACTAACGGCCGCCTGGCAAGAAACTGCGTCCGAACCCACAGCTGGCGGCAGCATCTGGTGAGTTCTCGTTAAAAAAACATGTTCAGATGTTCAGGGTCACCAATGTGGAAGTCAGCAGAAAAAGACGAAAATATTTTGAGTCTTGTTTTATTCTCCATGTCTTCCAATCCAAACCAAAAATAGAATGAAGTACAACCGTTGGTGATTTCTCACCTCACCTTCTCCCCTTCACAATAAGAGTATACATTCAGGTGTGAAATATATATATTTATTACGCCACAACTTCCTAATTTAATCGCTTGAAATTGAGCCTCTGTCTCTTTAAAAACTACTGCTCTTTCTGAACTTCTGCCTTCAAATCAGATGAGACGGCCACAGTTGATCGTCCTAGCTTCAGTTGTGTGCGTTTAAGGCGCCTAACATCACTGCATTAATCCTCAAACATCATTTTTACGAGAGTTCACTGAGAAGTAGCTCATTATAAGCTGCCGTTATCAGCAGATGCACAGTTCTTCCAGGTGTTTGCCAAGTTCTGCTGGCTAGTCTGAAGGAGCTGAGTGGGAGCGATGTGGGTAGGGCTGATCTATGAGGGGGAAGCTTGGTAGTTTGGAAACTGCAGCTCAGAGGAAGAGTTGCATCTAGAAAAGAGGAGGTGTCATTTTGCTCAGCTGAATGGTTGCCATGGAGATTAAAGCAATTCTCAAACAGGCATGAAAGAATCAAGAGAACCCTCCAGGGGCCTCAAGCATAAAAGAATGCGCAGTTTTCACACTAAAACTTGGCATACAGACAAGTTTAGAAAAGTGTGGCGCACAAGAAAATCCGGATGTATAAAGCCCGTGGCTGCACACCTTTCCTTTATATTGTACATCCCAATTTGTGGGAAATCCAGCGCAGCTGCTGGTCGGCCCTGTTGCCACCCATAAATACATATGTAAATTAGTACAAAAAATACCCGGAAGTCTGCCACCACGTGAAGCAATAACCATGGCAATGTCCTTGTTTGTAGCAGTATTTAGAATAATAATTATATATTTTATTTTAAAGGTGCTTTCAGGGCACATATGATCACCTCACAAAAATAATGCATTTTAAAGAAAAAAAAATCCAAATTAAAAAAAAGAAAATAGAGATTATGTTGGAGCCTGTTATAACATCAGAACGTTCAGCCAGGATTTAAAGACAGACAGCGTGTCAGAGAGTGCTTTGAGTGGGAAAAGTGGACATTTATTCTAAATAGTAGAATTATGTGCATAAGTTGTACATTTACAGAATAGAGATTCTTTCTGTCTATAAAGGCGCATTCACAAAGCGGATCTGGCTCGACTGAAGGATGACTGCAGTTGCATCGGCACTGGTAACGCACGGCTCCTCCCATAGGGGTCCACAGTTATGCTGCACACCTTTGCACAGATACCTATATACACACCTTAAAAATAATCAAACCTCACATGTTTGGAGTTAATCTGCTGATCCAACTCTGTTTTCTTTTTTTAGTGAGAATGAAATTACCTCATAGAGGCATTCCATGCACTTCAGAGCACAGACCAATGCGTTACATCTTTATGATAAAAACTGAGGAAAACTGAGGACAAAAACATTCAAGTGATGTTTTCACCTCCTTTTATTTTTATTTTCTTTATTTTGTGAACGTGTTAGGTTATTGTCTGAGGTTAAATGAGGTTCAGTTTCATCGTTTACGTTTAAACAATAAAATATTAAAATCAGAAAAAAAAAAATATTGGGTTAGATGCTTCTTGGACTAAATAACTGAATGTTGTCCAATTTTACTGTATTTAGGTGAGTTTTGATGCTTTGTAGTTTGACATTGTTCACAGAAAAGGTTTGCGTGACTGACGCACATTTTCATGCCAGGAAAAAAGTGTGCGTACATTTACGCAAACTTTGACACAAAGTTCATTTTTATACATGCCGACTTGTGCATAAAATATGGAGCCAGACATTTTTTGTGCATACGCATGCTTTATACATGAGACCCCTGGTATGTTTTTGAAGAGGGAATATTATAACATGAGGCAAAGCTCAAAAAAGTCGTTTTTATAATACTTCCCATTTAAGTACATCATAATCTGTTAAAATTAAAATCTCTGAAAATTTTTACTTTATTAAAACTTAAACTTTAATCCTTTAGAAATTAGGAAAGTCTGGAAAAACAAATGGTTTCCACAATTCATTTTTCTCTAAATATATGTAGACAGATCAGCATTTTCTACATAGTCTACCTGTCTGAGGTTGGCAGTAGTCCACAGTGTAGCCTTCCAGCTGCATCAGTTCCTGAGGCTCAGCTTTCCTCTCTCTGTAGCTGCACATTGCAAATGTGTACTGACTCACCTAAAGGAAGCAGACACATAGTTGGCACCTCCAAAATAAGCATGATCAATTCTCTCCTTTTTGACAAATTCCTTGCTACTAAAGCAGTAGAAAGCAAAAGTTCTACCAGCATTGGCACAATGATATTAAACATAATGATATATTTCAATAATTCAGGCAAAGTGACTTCCAAAGGTTCTCACACCATATTTTTCTAATTTTGTCACATCAAATCTCTAAACTTCACATTTCATACAACTTTAATAACATTTCTTAGTTCAGAGGTCCCCTAATTAGTAAACAAAGTGACTGGGTTTGAGCTATCAAAAAAAAAACAGACAAAAATGAATTTTCAGTAGATTTGAGCTGTTGCACATGGCTGGGGGGAAAGACTGCTAGAGCAACTAAAGTTTCTAGAAAGTGCTTCATTTCAGTACATTATAAATGCAAGCCACACCTTTAAAACATATATTACTTTTCTTGTACTTTAGAATTTTGACCTACATGTAGAGTAACATGACAACAGGTGAAAAAGATCAGTGTATGAATTCTTTTTACAACCAGCAATAAATCATGAATATACATTACAGTTTTTTTCTCCTTTTAGCTTTTAAGATTTATTTGTATATACTTTGTTGTCGTTGCCTTCCTGTTCTATTCCACTCAGTACAAATGTCACTTCACAGCTCAGTCTGGGATCTTTCCCCTTCACATAGATTTTCTCTGGTAGATTTTCTAGTGGACCAATCAGTGAACAGGAGAAAAAGTTGTGAATGAAGATGTTGATTTTCTGTGCCTTTTTAGAATTGTAGTCTGTAGTTTTGTCAATGGCAGCAAAGTCAGTGAAGAAAGCTGTTCAGTCTGAGTTGGCCACGCTTCCAAACTCTTGATGTATCAGTGAATGTAGATCCTCAGTCCAAAGACTTCAGTACTACATGTAAATTTGGTTTTGTATGTAGTCCATCCTCTGGAACCCAAGGATCTCTAATCTGAGATTCTACACCTACTAAATTCATCCGAACTTTGTCACAGGAGCATCTTACCTGAACAAGAATAAAATATCTTTTTTTCCAGCGTTTCCAGACTCTGTGTCCTACAGCATACAGGTACCTGATGCACAAACAGAAAAAGATCATAAACCACACAGTAGCTACCATGTTTCAATAACTTGAAAGAATCTTGTTTAATTTAATTAAAGTGGTTTCAATCAAATGAGACAATAGAAATCACTTTTATGCCAATATTGGAAGATGAAAAGGCTGACTTCTTATTGCCATAGAATGTAAAACTGAGGCTTTATTTAAAAAACAAAAAATTCAAAAATACTTTATTGTTCCCCAAGAGAAATTAAATTAAGTAGACTGAGTAAAGACACTCTGTTTTACCGCAGACATTCTCATAAAGAGCATGATTAGGGTTATGGATAGCTTTCTTGATTTTCTGAAGAATCCTTCTTTGCATTCTGTTCTGGGGAAATTCCATAGCCATCCCTAGAACAGAATCAGATCAAAACCAGATCAGCCATTTTAGGTCCCTGGCTCTGATGCTGCATTAGATGATGGCAGAAGAGACTAAACTCTCAACAACAGACTTGTAGAAGATCTGCAGCATCTTGCTCAGATGCTGCAGAGGAAGCTAAGATCAGGAAGGTAAGATCCTAGTTGAAGGATCTTAGCTTCCTGAGGAAGTACAGTCGGCTCTGTCCCTTCTTATATACGGCATCACTGTTATGTCTCTTGTTTAGGCTGTTTAGGCGAACACGGAGGCGTTTATATTCCTCAGCCACCTCCACTTCTTCTCCAATGATGAAAATAGGGTTTGATTGATCTAACCCTGTTTTTCATGAAATCTACAGTCCTCTCCTTTGTTTATTTACAGCGGAGGAAATAAGTATTAGATCCATGACCGCTTTTGAAAGTTTGTTCTCCGACAAATAATTAAGCAGTATAGGATTTTTATGGTAGCTTCATTTTAACAGTGAGAGATATATCAAAAAGAAAATCTAGAAAACTAAATTATATTTAAATAAAAAATTATTTGCATTTCATTGAGGGAAATAAGTATTTGATCCCCTAATAACCATGACTAATGTTGGCTCCCACAGATCACTGACACACCCTGAACTCAGTGAAGTTGTTAAATGCATTAGAGACACCAGTCCCAAATCGTCACCTGTATAAAAGGCCACCTGCCAACAGACACAGTGACACTCCAACATCTCCACCATGGACAAGACTAAAGAGCTGTCTAAAGATGTCAGGGACAGAACTGTTGACCTACACAAGGCTAGAATGGGCTACATAGCCATAAGTAAGAAGCTGGATGAGAAGGTGACAACTGTTGGTGCAATTATTTGGAAGTGGAAGAAGTATAACATTACTGTCAATAGACCTAAGCCTAGAGCTCATGGAGTGACATTGATCAGGGGAAAGGTTAAAAATCAGCCAAGAATTACACGGGAGGAGCTGGTTAATGATCTCAAGGCAGCTGGGACCACAGCCTCCAAAATAAAAGAAAAAAAAAACGTTGGTAATACACTGAGAGGGTAATGGTTTAAAATCCTGCAGTGCACGCAAGGCTCCTCTGCTCAAGAAAGCTCATGTCCAGCCCCGCCTTAAGTTTGCCTCGGAGTCATTAATATGTTCCTGAATGAGCATATTAATGATTCTAAGAGAAACTCCGAGAGAGAAGGTGCATCGGTCAGATTAGACCAAGATTGAGCTCTCTGGCTGCAACTCAACTCGTGTTTGGAGGAAGAAAAATACAGAATATGGCCCTAAGAACACTATCCCCACTGTCAAGCATGGTGGTGGAAGTATTATGTTCCTGAGGTGTTTTTCTTCTAAGGGCCATGTATCGCAAAATCCTGGGTGACAACCTCCTTGCCTACACCAGGCACTGAAATTGGGTGGTGGGTCTTCCAGTACAACAACAACCCAAAGTGTACAGCCAAGGAAACAAAGTGACTCCATACGGAGCATATCAAGGTTATGGAATGGCCTATTCAGTCTTCTGACCTCAATCCCTTATTTCCTTCAATAAAATTCTAATTCATTTTTTTCTCATTTCATGTAATTTTCTCAATTCTTTCTTTTGATATTCTCTGTCACTGTTAAAATAAAATTATGAGACGTTTCGTTTATTTTTATGTCTAAAAAATCTTAAAGTCAGTGGGGGATGAAATACTTATTTCCTCCACTGTAGGTATAGTTCAGACTGAATCTTCACCTGAAGAACATTTCCAGGATTAGAGGACTAATGTTCCTGCAAATTTGTATTTTTTTGTATGCGAGTGTGTGTTTTTTGATGTAAAGCACTTTGAACTGCCTTGTTTCTGACGTGCTACACAAATAAACTTGATTGATTGATTTGTTTTGTTCGGATTAGAGATGAGATGATTGTTCCAACACCATGACACAAAGCAGTCCATCAGCTTTCTGTATTCAGCCTCGAGTCCATCTTTGATACACCTGGCAACTGCAAAATCATCTGAGTATTTCTGCAGATGACAGAAGTCAGACTTGTGCTGGGAATCTGAAGTGTAGAGAGTGAAAAGGACTGGTGAGAGTACAGTGCCCTGTGGGGCTCCTGTGTTGCTGCTACAAGGAGAGCATTCCAGGAGACTGCTCTTCCTGGACTTCAGCTCAGCTTTTAACACCATCATTCCGAGCAGACTGGTGAGAAAACTGGAGGACCTGGGTCTTCCCCAAAACATCTGCTACTGGATCATGGACTTCTTGACAAATCTCTCCCAGAGAGTGAGAGTAGGATCCCACCTGTCCTCGGCACTGAACACAAACACCGGGTCTCCAAAAGGCTTTGTGCTAAGCCCCCTACTCTACACCCACGATTGTAGCCCCAGCCACCCAAACGATACCATCATAAAATTTGTTGATATACCACGGTGGTGGGGCTCATCTCTGGAGGAGATGAGATTGCATACAGAGTGGAGGTGGAACGACTGTCTGCCTGATGCTCCACTAACCACCTCTGTTTAAACACCTCCAAGTCGAAGGAAGACATTATTTAGGAGGTGTAAACATTCAGGTGATCATTCTAAATCGGGAGAAGGTGGAAATGGTGCCCAATTTCAAGTTCATGGGCACCTACATCAGTGACTTGGAACTCCACTTCAATCCTGACACAACAGGACTGAAGGTTGACCAAGAACTGAACTCTTGGTGTTGGTAGACATCGTTGGGGTTTGGGCTACTGTTTTTAAAACAACAAATTTGAGGTAAGGACTTCTTTTTTTTTTCCAGAATCACCAAGCGGTATAAAGGGACATTTTAGTCCTAGAGACTATCTAAATCACAAATGTTTTTGCATTCACCCATTAGATAATATAATTGTTCTCTGCATATGATAGATGGATTCATCAAACAATGATCAGACTGTTGAAGGAAACTGGTAAATGGCACATTAAAAAAGAAAGGCTTGGCATGCATCAGTGGAAATTGTCCCACTGACTTGCCTGAAACTGCTTTTGTTCAGGTTGCATCAATATTTTCATTTAGTTCAACACAATCTGAATTTAAATTGACTATGAAGCTCAGAAAAGAAAAAAAAAAAGACAAAATGAAATAGATCGATGGGAAGATCTCTTTCTTCAGCCCTGCTGTCCGCTTTTAAAGAAAAGGCCTTCAGTCAAGGCTGTGGTGCGTCTGGACAAAAAGTCTGGGCCATTCCATGCAACTGTGGGTTAACATGTGGCAGCACTCAGCAGCCACTTCTGAAAATTATTTTGCTGCTTTGTCCTCTTCCTCTTGCGGTTTAACACATCAGTTCTGCTGCTGCTTGGTGAAGCAACAGAAAGCTGATGCCAAAGAGCTCAGTGAAGCTTTCTGACCAGAAATCATTCATTCTTAGCTGACCTGTCAGCCAGAAACTCAGATTTTAAAGAAGGAAAATGGAAAAACATGGATTTACTTTAAAATCAGCTTTCTATATATATATATATATATATATATATATATATATATATATATATATATATATATATATATATATATATATATAAATATTGATCCCTGCTGGAATAATTAGCTGGCCAAAGGAGGAGATAAAAGCCACTGATATTAAGACTAGAAAACTACTAACAATGCATGGAGGATTCCATCCCAAATCCAGCACCCTGAGACTGTACACGAGCCGCAAGGAAGGAGGCAGAGGACTAGTGAGTGTGAGAACCACAGTCCAGGACGAAACAACTAAGATCCATAAATACATCAGGGACAAAGCCTCAACAGACAATGTGCTCAGTGAATATCTCAGACAACAGGGAACGGAGGTTGAGGTGCCAGAGATACCATCATGGCAGGACAAGCCCCTACATGGGATGTACCACCAGCAAATAACCCAAGTGGCTGATATCAGTAAATCCTACCAATGGCTGGAAAAAGCTGGACTCAAGGACAGCACAGAGGCCCTCATCCTGGCCGCCCAGGAACAGGCCCTAAACACCAGAGCAATAGAGGCCCAGATATACCACACCAGACAAGACCCAAGGTGTAGGTTGTGCAAGGAGGCCCCTGAGACAGTCCAGCACATAACAGCAGGGTGCAAGATACTGGCAGGGAAAGCGTACATGGAACGACATAACCAAGTTGCAGGCATAGTGTACAGAAACATCTGTGCAGAATATGGACTGGAAACCCCGGGATCAAAGTGGGAAACACCCCCAAAGGTGGCGGAGAACGCCAGAGCTAAGATCCTGTGGGACTTCCAGATCCAGACAGACAAAATGGTAATGGCGAACCAACCAGACATTGTCGTAGTGGATAAACAACAGAGGAAAGCCGTTGTGGTAGATGTAGCAATACCAAGCGACTGCAACATCAGGAAAAAGGAGCACGAGAAACTAGAGAAATACCAGGGCCTCAGGGAGGAACTGGAGAGGGCCTGGAAGGTGAAGACCACAGTGGTGCCTGTGGTCATCGGGGCCCTCGGGGCAGTCACCCCCAAACTGGACCAATGGCTACAACAGATCCCAGGAACAACATCAGACATCTCAGTCCAGAAATGTGCAGTCCTTGGCACAGCCAAGATACTGCGCAGAACCCTCAAGCTCCCAGGCCTCTGGTAGAGGACCCGAGCTCAGAGGATAAGAACCACCCGCGGTGGGTGAGAAGGGAATTTATTATATATATATATACACACACACACCCATATACACATCAGGGTCATGTTAAGGGAATTTGACCGTTTTTTTATTTGTTTGTTTGTTTTTTAATGACGGAAAAATTTGAAGCCCATCCTTCATTTTGAGAGGTTATAATTAACACCTTTGACTGGTGCACATGGGCAGACGTTATAGACTTTACGCAAAGAGTTCATCGCAGAGGCAGCTAAAATCAATCAATAAAAAAATCCTTCTGAATCTCATCTCATGGACACTGAACTAATGAACTAAATGCTTCTTGCTGACCGGGAGCTGACAGCGTGTTGAAGAGTTATGGACAAGACGCTTTGACACTCGTTCAGAAGCGCATTCCAAACCTTTAGTTGAAATGGCGCATTTAATTCCAGTTCCATGGAATTAAATGTGAGAAAACAGAGAAAACTAAAGAGAATGCTATGTTGTGCTAATCCATTTATAATCTAAACAGAAGAGTCTGCAGTTTATCTTGAGGAAATAAATAAATGTGCAGAAGTTAATTAGATCCTGACATGCGCAGTGCGCTGCACAACTAATGCGGATGCGGCTCTGCTGCGAAGAATTAGACTAATTAGACTAAATCTTTGCAGCAGAGAAGTAAAATTGTTGAGTAAAATTAACATTGTTCTTTTATTCTACAATTACTGACATGTTTCTGAAATTCCAGGCAAAAACTTTGCATTTATTTGCAGAAAATGTGAAATGATCAAAATAATGAAAAAGATGCAGTGCTTGGACCTCAAGTATTGCAAAGAAAAGTTCATATTCATTTGAAACAACACTATTGTTTTTTACACATGAAGACTTCAGAAATCAATAATATTGGTAACCACCAAATAACAAGTATCCTCCATGACGGTGTTCGACAACAGAGAGATATATGGGGCTACAATGAATATGTCTATTTATCTTAATATTATATACATATTCATGCACACACACACACATATATATATATATATAAATCAAAACAAAAGTGTTTTGCAGAAAGAAAATATAAATTGGCTAGAAATAAATACTTTTTTTTTAAATCACTGATGCTTAACAAATCCAGTGGAGAAAGCCTCTGTTTGTAATATTAATGTAGTCTGTGTGGGTTTTCCTGAAATGTCTTCATCTGTTCTGAATTTCTTCCATTTTTATGCTTTTCAGCACCAAAATGTGGCAAGCACAAAAATAAGTCCGACTAGTTTATCAAGAGAAAAAAATGTATTCTAACATTTTCTAATTTATTTAAAATATATGTTCTATACAAAGAATATCTTTATTTTAAAACATGAGGCACATCGTTTTAACCTCCAATACGGAGCAAGCAACCTAAAGTCTCACTGGGGGACTGATACTGCCCCCTGGTGGAGCATCCTAAAAACTAAGTGTGATTCTTTCGGTATTTTTACTGGTTTTATTCTCTCTGCAGCCAACAGCTGATTTCAGTAAGTGCCACTTATTCCATCAGTTCAGGATTCATATTCCACACAGTGGAGTCAGCAAAAGCAGTATTTCCCAAGCCTGGCCCTCAAGGCACACTGCCCCGCATGTTTTCAATGTTTCCCTGCTTTAACAATTGATTCGGGCAACTGCAGTTCAGCAAAATCAGTTGAAATCAGGTCTGCTGAAGTAGGGAAATACCTTTTAAAAAAAAAAAAAAAGAGCAGGGCAATGTGCCTTGATGGCCAGGGTTGGGAAACACTGAGCCAAAATATTCTGGAGCTGAACTCCATCAACATGAACTCTCATGCAACACTCACAGGAAAAACAAACCAACCAACATCGCTTCTGACAGCAATCAGAAAACATGACAATATAAGAGAGATAGTCTCTAGGCTGATAAGATTTGGGTGGCTATCTCTACAAACAGCAATAAAACATACAATAAAATAAAAATGATTTTGTTAAAATGAAGCACAGATATGTAACTGCATGCAACATCTTTAGCACTGTCCAGCCATAAGTAAATGGATATTTTCTGGAATTATATAACAATTTTATATATTATTTATATTTTACAAGCACTTTCTTTGTTGTTCTTTTCATTGTAGCATCCAAACTTGAGGGCATCTGTTAATCTTACAAAGGACTGGATGTCACTTAAAACTTGAACATTAGCTACCCACTGATAAAAATATTATCTCCTATCTACTTAAACTATGCAAATAGTCACCTTAATTGTTCTATGTTTATAAAGCAAGACTGTTCTTTGTTTAAAGTACTTGCATATTTCATTACATAAAAAAGAAAATTCAAGTAAAGTGAACTTAATTTTGTCAAGCAGATTAAGCAAAACTGTTTGCTTAATATCTTTATTTTAAAACATGAGGCACATCGTTTTAACCTCCAATACGGAGCAAGCAACCTAAAGTCTGCTTTAGGTATAAATTACTCGACTTTTTAAATGTAGTAAATGAAATTTGCAAGTACACTTTAAAATGTAATTACTTAAATAATCAAATCATAGTTTGTTTTTTAAAACTAGAAATTACTTTAACAGAATATACTTGATTGAAACAGTTCGTACCTCAGTAAAATAAAATAATTTGCAAGGCTACACTATCAGGCAGAGTTCTATTGCTCTGAAAAGCCTATGTCAGTGGTACCCAAAGTTGGTCCTTTTTATATATATACAGTACAGACCAAAAGTTTGGACACACCTTCTCATTGAATTCAATGAGAAAGTGTGTCCAAACTTTTGGTCTGTTTTGAGTACAGACCACAAGTTTGGACACACAGTTGTGTCCAAACCTTTGGTCTGTACTGTATATACATATATATATATATATATATATACATCACTGATCGTGTTTTTATATTAAAAGTTAAGTAGACAGGAAATCTAAAAATATTACTGTGTAATTGTATGTTACTGGAAAACGTCGCCAGTGAAATGATATTTAAATCCACAACTAGTCTTAAAAACAACAAATAAGAAAACACAATTAAAATCAATATCAATTATTTGCACTTCTGTTTAAACCAGGGGTCTCAAAACTCCAGGCTTCGAGGGCCGCAGTCCTGCAGTTTTTAGATGTGCCACAGGTACAAAACGCTGGAATGAAATGGCTTAATGACCTCCTCTATGTGCAGATCAGTTTTCCAGAGCCTTAATGACCTAATTATTCTATTCAGGTGTGGTGCAGCAGAGGCACATCTAAAAGTTGCAGGACTGCGGCCCTTGAGGACTGGAGTTTGAGACCCCTGGTTTAAACCCTGGGGGCTCCATAAGGCCCCCCAGGCTTCAGGGGCCCATAAATGCTAATATTTTAATGCAAACCACAGATATATAAATGTAACATTTGTTTATTCAGATTATCAATGCAGTTGAATTTGATTTAATGGTTTCAGCATAAATAACTTAAAAGATCTTAAATTGTTTAACATTTATATGTAAGAGTTTAAGGAGCTGGCAAATTTACTTTGTAAAAGATCAAAGAACAATATTTATAGTTAAATTGTTTTGTTACCATAGTAACAATCTGATGCTGTGAGTTTAATCTTTGAGTTTGAGCTCTGGAACACATACATAAACTTTCTCAGCGTAGACAGAGCCGGGCACTGGGCAGTGTGTTGAGATAGAAAAGCCGCACAAAATTCTTTGTCCATTAATATAAATCATTCTCACCGCTTACTCAACATGCTCCTCTGAAAGCGCCACTACAAGTTATTCCTGCGGTTCACGTAGCGCTGCGCAACCAGAGCTAACGCGGTGGGGTTTAAACTCCTGCCTTGATCACAAACTCTGGAAAGAATCATAATTCCTTACACGGGGTTGATGTAAATATCCATACAGGTCAGCCTGTGTCCAGTTTGAGTGAAAGGAGGTGCGCGGGATCCACGCTGAGGTTAACTTAAGACAACCAGCTGCTGCAGTGCGCCAGGCGACGTACAGAGGCGCCAGCTGTGTGATTTCCGGCTTTAAATGCATAAATATAAACCTATCTTCTATAAACATATCTTTTAGGAATAAATCTGATCCGCTAGTGAAACGCTCAGAGCAACAGAGATGCTTGCAATCCATCAACAAAAAAAAGCGATTTTGTTATATTTTTTATTTTCATAAAAACATAAACAAGAAAGGCTTAGCCTGGTAATAAGGCTATTAAAGCATGGCGGGCTGCCAGGCCAATAATATACTGGGGGAAACTAATATATACTGTGTATATATACTGCTCAAAAAAATAAAGAGAACACTTTAAGTGTTAAACACCTGTTTAAGTGTTCCCTTTATTTTTTTGAGCAGTGTATATATACTGTATATATCCTGCCTATACATATATACACACATATGCAAATATACATACTTAAACAGAACTTTGTATTCTACCCATCTATATCATACAAACATTCACAAACACACCTACTATAATTAAATTCTATGAAATAATTTAGTTTTCTTAAAAATCGAATAACTATTTGGATATGTTTACTCCCCAAATTCTTCCTCTACGATGTAAGGTTTATCTCGTTTCTTTTCCATTATGTACTATTGCTTCTGGTAGAATCCAAGGTGGTGATATTGGTGTTTGACTAATTTCTAAACTATCCATTTTAAATTATTTTATTTTCAATTGTCCATCCAAAACTCCTCATCTCTGTCTTTTCTTTTTCCCAACATGGGTTTAAAATTTCCCAAGTTGGATGATCAAAGTTATTGCCTTGTAAATTTAACCAATAATTTATTCTTCTTAAATCTAACGGCATTTCTCCCATTTCTATTTCTATTGCTGAAGTTGATGTAGTTTTAAATGCTCTAGTACATAATCTTAATGCCTGATGTTGAATAATGTCTAATTTAACCAGATGTGATTAAGCTGCTGAACCATAAACTATACAACCAGAGTCTACGTTAGATCTTATCATTCCTGTGTAAATTTGTTTTAGTGATTGTCTATCTGCTCTCCAGTCACTGCCAGCCAAGCAACTCAAAATATTTAAGATTTTCTTACATTTATCAACACCTTTTCGAATAAGTATATTCCATTTTAATTTTTCATCAAATCATAGGCCTAAAAATTGTATACACTTTACTTGCTCTAATTCTTGGTTATATAATTTTAATTTTATTTCCTTGTTTATCCTTTTTGATTAAATATCATTACTTCTGTATTCTCCAACTGAAAACTTAAATCCCCATTGCAACGCCCATTTTTCTATTTCAATAATAACCTTTTGTAATTTTTTTACAATGAAATCTAAATTTTTCCCTCTTTCCCAAACAGCTCCATCATCTGCAAAAAATGAACATCCAATTTCTTTTCCAATATCTTTAAATACATAATTTATCATAATGGAGAACAATAATGGACTTGCAATACTCCCTTCCATTTTCTACTGTATATTTTCCTGAGATCACCTCACCAATTCTAACTTGTATTTTCCTATTTGTTAAAAAGTCTTTAATCCGTTTAAATATTTTTCCTTTAATGCTCAACTTGTATAATTTAATTAATAATCCCTCAACACACATCATATCATATGCTTTTTCTATATCAAAAAATATTGCCACTATACTTTGTTTATTTATTTGTGCTCTTCTAATTTCATGCTCTAAACATAGCGCTGGATCATTAGTAGTCCTCCCTGTTCGAAAACCACTTTGATATTTTGACATATATCCTTTATTATTTAAATAATATACTAGTCTATTATTAATCATTTTTTCCATTATTTTTACATAGTTTTGATGTTAAAGCTATTGGTCTGTAGTTTTCTGGGTTTGAGTTATCTTTTCCTGGTTTAGCTATTGGTACTTTAATTGATTCCTTCCAGTTCAGTGGTAATTTTCCCTCCTTCCAAATTTTATTATATAATTGTAATATTATATCTTTCGATTTTTCACTGAGTTGAATTCTCATTCTATACCAAATTTCATCTTTATCTGGTGCTGTATTTTTTGTCTTCCTAAGTGCATAATTCAATTTGGTTTTTGTAAAACTCAACATTTAACAAATTGTTTCTTTCTTCAACACTCTGAAATAAATCTTTATATTTAAGTTTTGTATTTTCTCTTCCTTTTCTTCCCTCTTCATTAATATTATTTGAACTATGAATTTCACTAAATGTTCTCGCCAATATTTCAACTTTATCTTCATCTCTTATTATATTTCTATCATCTATCTAATTCATAATTGATACTACTTTAAAAAAGCAGCATCAATTATCAATTAGATCATAATCATAATGTCACCTTTGTCATCTAAAAATTTACAATAGCATTTCTGTTTAGATGCCCTTAAAATGTCTAAGAATTTCCTTAAAATATATTCAGATATTTTTTATACTTAATTTATGCTTCTGCAGTTGCATATTTTGTGAATTCTCTAAGTAATGTTTTCTATTTTTGGAGGCATATTGCCTTAAGATCAGTTTTTATCGCTAAAATCTCTAGAAAGTATTTATCCAACCAGCTGGGTTATAAAAGTACCTGGGATAAATTCTTCCACCTCTTTGTACATAAGGAAACACAGGTGAAGTACACAAGTTCATCAGAACGGACAGTGGATTATTAGTGATTTAATAAATAATATTAATGAAGCCTTGTTTGTGAGTGTATCAAGCATTAATCTATAACAGGTGTGTGTGCGGGGTGTGTGGGCGTGTGGGGGGTGTGTGGGCGTGTATGTGCACATGTGTGAAGGTCAGATCTGCAACAGAAACAATAGCTTCAAAAGGTCAGATTTGCTGCCACCATGCGGTTACAGCTGAGGGTTACACACCATACTATGCCTACCTTCTGACATTTTATCCCACCATTACTTTGCAGACAGAAATACATAAATGCATAAACAGCTGAAACATGATTTTTACCAAATTCCAGGTCACATCTCAGCAAAATGCAGCTAAGCATGGCTTTAACCTCAAATGTCATCTGGATTGAATGTGACAGAAAAAACCTAGAGATTTATAGAAGCCTTCTGACATTTTTGATTCAAGTAAAAACACACTTTCATTGAGGAGTTAAACAATTTTTTTCTCTATCATGGCAAGAAAAAAATGAAACAATTATGAATCAAATATTCAACAAAAACAATAATTCACATTAAGCATAATTTTTAACATTAAGTAACTACTTTTAAAAAGTAATTTCAGCCAGTTATAATTGGAAGTCAGATGTGTCCTGGACATAGTTCATGCTGTAACAAAGGGACAGATCAGAGCAACTGTTTGAATGGTAATAGAAATGGTTTTATGAACAGGTGTAACATAATCGACTATGTTTATGTTTCTTTTAAATAAATAATGTATGATGTCAATTATATCAAACTGGCCTTTAGAAAAGTTCCAGTTTAGTGAGTTATGTTCTCCATGGTTTAGGACACATTTTGGGCAGAATCATGGACATTTTCACTACAGTGAACAGTAGACATAGGGGTGTGCATCTGCACGCAGCCAGAGAAATACACACAATCAGAACTGTGCAGCAGGAGGATTCCCTTTAAGGATGATAAACAAACATTAAACAAAAAGATAAAGTTGAAAAGGCTGCTAGAGTTCGCCCCGCTGCCCAATGTTAACGGGGATCAGAAACTGTTTGGAGCCCTTGCAATTCCAGGTAAAAGCTGTTGCATGGGTGTGCCGTAGTGGCGTAGGGGATAGCGCGACCCACGTTTGGAGGCCTTGAGTCCTTGACGCGGCTGTCGCAGGTTCGATTCCCGGATCCGACGATACTTGTCGCGGGTTCGATTCCCGGACCCGATGATATTTGCCGCATGTCTTCCCCCCTCTCCTTCCCCCTTTCCTGTCAGCCTACTGTCAAATAAGGGACACTAGAGCCCACAAAAGTCCCCCTGGAGGGGTAAAAAAAAAAAAAGCTGTTGTGCATGCGAGGATGCCACCCACAGGAAGTGAGAGTTGGACCTTTCCTATTTGACCTGCTTTTTGTGGTCTTATCTTTTAGGAAGGATTTTGCTTTTTTGGATTTTGACGTACATCATAAAATATGTACGTATTTTTCCACAAAAATATGGGGAAAGAAAGTTTTCCTTTTTTGAGAGTATGGGACTCTATTACAGACTTCATTCTGCTTAAATTAAATGATTTTGCTATATTTTTGGTGATAAGCTGAGTTATTTAAGTCTGAACTGATATTCTTTTGAGAGGTTACTGCTACCACTCAGCTGTTTATTAGTGATGGGCCAGACGACACAGAAACCTCGGCACATGTGCCGAGCAAACAAGATGAAACCCCGTGTCAGTGCGCGTATCACTTTAAGGAAAACCACGTGACCGATACAATTCCCGTATCGTTTGGATGTGAGTGCACCAAATTGTATTGATGAGGGAGAAACTGTCGACATGTTTATCGGTTTTGTTGGATGGAGATAGTTTGTGTTCTTTGCTTTGATTTGTTTTTTGGCTGGTATTTGACTACCAGCATGGATCAACAAAGGAAGAGGAAGTTTTCTCCATGTGTGGACACAGAAAATAATAATTGTTCCATTCTCATTTCCACTTTTGATCATTTTTCTTTCGGATAATTCAAATTCCTTTCAATGGTATATTTGAGTTACTTTACATGGATTAACTTTTATTAATATTGTAGGTGAAAAATGCAGGATTTGCTCCCAAGTTTTGTCTTACTGTAAACGGAGCACTTTCACAATCCTGAGGTATCAACGTGCCCGACATGAGGAGGATGAACCGATTAACACTCCCGTCTTTATTGAATTTGCCTGCAATGATTTTCTAAATCCAGCAGATGTCACTGTACATCACAGGGCAACACAGTTTCAACACAGTGTCGACATAGTTTGGGAAATGTGCCATACACCCAGTGAGGCCTCATCTGCCCATCACTACTGTTTATTTCTCATTATACTCAGTCATTGTTGCTATTTGATCTTTTAATAAATCTTTTTAAGATACCTTCAACAATTTTCCATATGAAGTATTTGAATATTTATTTAGTGATTTTAAGAGTTATTTTCAAATTTTGTCTGATACCTGGCACAGAAGCCCCTTGTAATATTAGTTACGCTTGAAGTCAAGTTCAATGTTACACGGGTTTCATCTTGCCATGCTCAGATCCTGCATCAGACTTATCCCTGTAACAGTGGTTTCTAAGAATTTTTAAATGGCAATCTTCTTGTAAGGCTAGAGGAGAAGTGCATCTGTCAACGTGTCAGACGATTGAAAGATTTTTGTTGGACAATATTAGTTAATGTCGATAATATTCAATGGCTCTGTGTTTTCACAAAATCTGATGTGTGAACAGTCAATTTCCTGCTTGAACATGAGAAACCTATGCAGTAAATACCTTTCCATTACCAATGCAGCACAGGCAATGAAACAAACTCACCCACTATGCTTCATGTTGGGAGGCTTGTCCATGCGGACGGCCAGTTTGATCCTCAGATTTGTGTCCTGGCTGTTCTTAGGGACCACCATCCGGTGGAACTCTGCCTGCTTTGGACCACTGGTGGTGGGGATCAGGACCATCTGAAAGTGGGTGAAGAAATACAAGCCTTATGCTGGACAGGCTTTACTGTATCTTAACAAGTAAATACTGAGGCATGAAAGCAGCTCTATATAATCACTTCTGGTGGTAATTAAATCAGCCTACTGAGCCCTATAAGCCCGCTTTATTTGCTCAGTTCTGTTTCTTGCCTTGGCACCACCACTGTTTACTGATACTCATATCTTCAAAACAAATGCTTCAGAAATATAGGATATTTGATATTGTGAGGCTGTTGTTATAACTCGTTCATCATTGTTTTTATCTTCGACATATTTTTGCAGTCTAAGCAAATGAAGATGAAAGAGGAAGCCAGGGCTCAGAAATGAGAAAACCTAAAGCCTTTCCTGTCTCAGAAGAGGCTCTGGCTCCACCAGATCACCAACCAGTTCTGAGGATGAACCTTCACATCGTCTTTATGGTGGAAGGATTCTTTTCTTTTAAATGAGCAGCTGGCCACATTTTTAACAGTAAAAACTGGTGTTTTACCAACACTAAGTGCTTAATAAACATGATTTGATTTAAAAAAATAATTGGACAGAATTTATTCCCCTTGTTATTGTACCATTTCTCTTTCACACATTTTATTTGTTTTTAGCTTTCAGGGCCCTGTGATGGACTGGTGACCTGTCCAGGGTGAACCCCGCCTCTCATCTGATGACTGCTGGAGACGGGCACCACCAGCCCCCCTCACCACCCTGCAAGGATCAACGTGTTCAGATCATGATGGATGGAAAGCTTTTAAGGTAGATTGTCTCCCTTAAGTCCACACTTAAAACACCTTCATAGTTAGTGCCAACATCGACTGATTCTATGATATTGCTGACTACTTCTGTAAAGTGCAGTGGTGCAGTTAATGGGAATGTTCTGTTGTTGATCCTCACTGCTCTTAGGAAGGAGAAATGTCAGTTTGTCTGGAGTAAAACTGGAATACTGTGATACTGAGTTAAAACAATACTCTGTCCTTGATGAAATATTTTTCACATTTCCTCTAAAGTGTACCTGTTATTTTATTGTGCTAATTTTCATAATCATGTTGTCTGTAAACTTTGAATGTATTGACAATTTGTACAATTCTGTGATAGTATATTGGCAATGTACTCTTGAAAAATGTGAGTAAGACTGTATTTGATGGGATGTGCATAAGACTGACATGATACTGTCATAAACATGACACCTGTTAGGACATACTAACAGGTGTAATGAAGTGTCATTCGGTAAATAATGACACTATTAATGAGAAGTTGTTTTAAAAGTTGGGTGACAAGTGTTATGTCATGTTTATGACAGTGTCATGTCAGTCTTATGCACATCCCATCAAATAAAGTGTTACCAAAATGTGAATATATTGAAAGTACAATGTAATTAGTTTCACCTGGAAAGTGTGTTGTAATTGGTCCTTCTGTGTTCTGGTAGCCTGATGTGTTTGCAGTACTGTAGTGTGTATGAAGCATGTAATGTACAAAGTGGCAAAGCAGAATAATTGAAGGCATTAAGTAACTAAAAAGTTACTACATTAGCAATTATAATAAACCAAACATGTAATTGTAGTATACTGTAATCACACTACTAATATATAAAATATGTAATGCTGAAAATACATTCTAAATATATTTTAAATGTAATTCATTCACAAAAATAGTACACTCAAAAATATACTAATCAAGCACATTTATATTACATAAAAAGCAATATACTTAAAGTATACTAAGTGTAACTTAAGTTGTCCAAAAAAAGTACATTGAAATATACTTCAAAAAGTACACTTTAAATTGTGCTTTAATACAATTTAAATACTAACACTATTTACACTGTAGTAATACAGGTATAATAGCACAAAATTAGTTGTTCCAAAATGTCACACTTTAAGTTAACTAATCCTAAGTGAACTTGAAGTATACTCATGATTAGTCTGACTTAAAGTATGCTCAATTATGTAAAAATTTAACATACTTAGTATATTAATTTTTCACCAGGGTAGTTTGCTCTTGTTGGTTTAGCAGGTTTACTTTACAGTTTTAACCAACAGAGCAAACTACCTAGCAAACTAGAGTAACAACAATATGGAAGATATCTGTTACAAACGGTTTGGATACAAAACTTGGGAGGGGAAAGAGGAGACACTCTGCAGGCCAGTGACTAAATGTAGGTTAATCTCAACTCTTACATTGGAATATATGCAGCAATATTGCAAGTACACATTTTCACATGTGCTGCCTTTCTTCATGCAGAGAAAAACAAATTCGTCCAATATTATTACCAATCCTTAGAAAGAGCAACTAATCCATCTCAGCCATCAGTGGTTAATTCACAAGTATTTATTTCCATTTAATTTTTGAACTTACCCTGCCCAGTTCCTTGTCTTCCAGAGCCAAGACACCAGTACTTTCTGTAAAGAGCTTTACTTTAACCAAAGGCAAGGGATGAGTTGTAGAGAAGTCTCCCTGAGTACCCCATCTACAAAACACCAAATTAAAAACTATGAAACAATAAATATGACGAAAAATAGTGATCAAAACAACATCAAAAACTTTAGTATTCAGTATTCAGACCCATTAAAATTTTTCACTCTGTTTCATTGCAGTCATTTGCTAAAATCAAAAAAGTTCATATTATTTCTCATTAATGTACACTCAGCATCCTATCTTAACAGACAATCTTGCATATTTTAAATCATGTAGTACAACAACAACAACAAAAAACCTTGTACTGAGTTTAGACGCATTGAAGGCTTTTGAGTCAGTCAGATGGCTCTATTTTTAAAACATGATGTCCAGGTACTGTAGTGGCGCAGGGGCAAAGCACAACCCACGTATTGAGGCTGTAATCCTCATGGCGGTGGGTTACAGCCTGGTGGCGTTTGCCGCATGTCTTCCCCCTCTCTCATCACCCTCTTTTCTGTCTAACTACTTTCAAATAAAGGCCACTAGAGCAAACAAAAACTTGAAATAAATAAATAAAAACATGATGTCCAAGTTTGTATTCCACCAAACCATGATTAATGTAATTGCAGCATTGTACATCAAACTATCAGCAAGGATAAAACTCAACTGAGATCTATCAGATCCCTGTTCTTGGGAAAAGAGATCTTTGTTTCACTTCTCCTTTTTGCCCTTTTTATAGAGCCGTTAAATCAGTAGATTAGGCAGAGGACCGACATTACAGGAGTTCAGATGGCATCTGGGGAACAAAAGCTGTCACTGTTTGTGGATAATTTATTGTTAGTAGTGGTGTGCTTAATCATAATCAGCCAATTTTCGTGAAAAAGCATATGCTCATAATCCCTGATCACTGTCTTTTGTTGTAGATGACAGACCAGTCACCTATATCTCATTCTTTGCAGCCTTCAGAAGTCAGTGTATCTCCTCCTTTCCTTCTCACTGTGCAGAAAAGTCTAAGCCCTGTCATGTGAAACTTTAACGCTCTGAGAGTTTGCGTCTTGAGATGGAATAATACATCGGGGTTGAAGCACCAAAATGCATCAACACAACAAATTTAATGACATTTAAAAAAACAAGCTCTTGATGGAGTATGGTGAGTTATCAAAGCTCACTGCAGAAAAAAAGACATCCGAAGTGGCCAGACAGCAGGTAAAGCAGCGCACAACTACCAACACTCACCCGGATGAGCATGACGGTCAGAAAACAAATAAACCAAAAAATAATTTAAAAGTCATCGGGCTAGTGGGCAGGGCTGGGTTCGGCCCTCACTGTTGGACTGGCACTACAGGGTACACAGACGTAATATGTCACAGACTTAGCGCCGTTCGAGCTCCACCTGACAGTTTACTCTCACATCGAACGTCTGCTTGAAGCTGCAGCATGTAAGTTAAAAATAAAAAAATAAAGGGTTTCCCCTAGAAAACTTGCTAAGCCCGGTGGTCGGGGCAGCGAGGCAGTCCACCAGCAGCCCACCGTGTTTTTGTAGTAAAAAATATTAAGTTGACAGGAAATGTAAAAATATTACTGGGTAATTATATGTTACGGAAAGACATTGCCAGTGACATGCCATTTAAATCCACAGCTAGTCTTAAAAACAATAAATATCAATTCATTAATATGAATTGATATATTAATGAATAGCAATTCATTAATATGAATTGATATTCATATTAATATGAACACCAATTATTTGCACTTCTATTTAATCCAAATTAAGTAGGTGGTTCCAGAAGGCCATAACGCTAATATTTTAACACAGATCACAGATATAGAAACTTACCATTTGTTTATGGAAAATATCAATTCTATTAAATTTGATTGTATGGTTTCAGCATACATAAATTAAAATATTTTAAATTCCTTAACATTTAAATGTAAGATTTTAAGGAGCTGACAAGTTTACTTTGTAAAAGTTCTTAGAACAATCTTCATAGTTAGATTGCTTTGTTAACACAGCTACAATCTGATGCTCAAAGAGTTTGAGTTCTTTGAGTTTGAGCTCCGTTTGTTCACAAATGCATCTCAATAAACTACAATTATCACCGATTGCTTTTTAGGTTGGCAAATTAAACTACCGTCTTCTAGAGTTTACTAAATCTATGTTGAAATGCTGTTACAGGTGTTGATGTTTTTAGCAGCAAAAGTGGCTCTTAAGTAAAATTCTGCTCAAGGCCCAATACAACCTTGGGCAAGATGAGCTAAATCCGCTGCACAACAACAAACAAACAGAAGATTTAATTTAATCCTGCTAATGTGACTTAAGTAGCTCTTCCATTTTGTGTCTGTTGAGCTTTTAATAAGCACCACAGAAACAGTTTTGGTTGTCCAAGCTTTATGGAACGAGATTTTAAGATCTCCCCACGCATTAACTGCGCCCCCTGCCATGAGGCAAGAAAACTGCCTGCCTCACCTCAAGTCTGTTCTCTGCTGTTTCTGATCACTCCTCAGCACACGAATCACATTATACACACTTTTGGTAACAACAAACATTGATAAGCTTAATGATGGAAAATCAGTTTATATATTAAAAGTTTTTTAATCACTGTATAGGCGACGTACCGACAGGAGGAACATGCTCTAAACGAGTGGCAGCCAGCGCAGTTAGCGAGAGGTTGCGCAATCCAAGGTGAGGCTCAGCTCGCTTCTGAGCATTTGAATGGGAAATTGCCAAAATTCAGCAATTTTTAAGAAAAATAATCAAAATTGGTAAAGCTAAATGAAAAATAAAATACTTTATAGTACAAAACACAGGGTGAGAATAGCAATATAAATTATCTTATCATTATATTATTTTTCCATGATGACAGGTGTGTCACTGGTGGCTACTATCCAGTAGCTCACCACCATCACGTGTGTGAGTGTGTGTGTGTGTGAATCCATAACTGACTGAAGGTAGTATGAAGTGAATTGGACTTGATAAAGTCATTTACCATTTAAAAAGCTTGGCTTGCTGATTTGAATTTTGGAAGACACAAACTATCATAAAAAACTTTCAAAGTTTACAACAGTAGGGCGACTGTTGTTAACCACACACACGCAGACATGATGTGAGGGCGGAGGGAATATGTACACACAAGGCAGTCAGGAGAATTCTGTCCTTCGCTGCTTGCACAAAGGCTATTGCTGCCCGTTAGAGCTATTGAGTATTAACCTTTGCGGCGAACTTACTGTGGTCTTGAAGCTTCTGCTTGGTCAGTCTGAAGTTTTTCTCCGCCCTCCACCTCCATGGTGCAGTAAACAATTCGGTTTGGAGCAACTGACTTCAGCCCCTGGACCTCAACAATGACAACCTGAAACAGACATGGGAGGATCCATACTAAAATATTATTCCTAGGATTAATTGTCAGACAACATTTACTTAGATGGGTAACGATGATAAAACAAGTTTTTTGCACAGGTTGTCACATTATAACCAAAAACTTAATTTGATTTCATTAGGGGGTTTTTTTGTCAAAGAAAAAAAATTAAATTAAAAATAATTTTAAAAAGGACCATTGCAGTTCCAGCTACAGGTTTATGGAGGAATTTTTCTGTCATAATCTAAGAGCACACATTTTCAGTCTGAAAGCAGAATTTTCTTTTCTTCTCAAAACTTTTAATACTTACATTTTTATTTTTGAAAGCATATACTGTATATACACACATATACTGTATACATACAGTACAGACCAAAAGTTTGGACACACCTTTTAATTCAATGAGTTTCCTTTATTTTCATGACTATTGACATTGTAGATTCACACTGAAGGCATCAAAACTATGAATAACACATGTGGAAATATGCACTAAACAAAAAAGTGTAAAACTGAAAATACCCCTTATATTCTAGTTTCTTCAAAGTAGCAACCTTTTGCTGTGATATACACCTTTCCTGTAAAGGAAAGGTGTGCAGCCATGTGCGTGTGCACGGCTTTATACATCTGGATTTTTTTGTGCGACGCACTTTTCTAAATTTATCCGTATGCCAAGTTTTACTGTGAAAACTGCGCACTCATTTATGCATGAAGTCCCAGGTGAGCTACCTCCTCCTCTATTTAGACTTAAATAAGTAGATCAACACATCTTTAAATGATGTATTCTGGTTTAGTTTTCTGTGTGCAGCATGTATTGTAGGATATTAAAAATGCGCCACAGAAGCCTGAGACAGACCTGATCCTCAACCTTCTCATTTTGAATTTATTCGACCCAAACCCAAGTTTTAGATCTGACATGTAGGAAACATATCTACATGGAGCTCTTTAGTTGCTGCTAACAGGTGACATTTTTGTTCCCTTTGCAAAAGACTGACTTTTATCTGTGAGTGTTAGAACAGAATCTGGCATTTTATACATGTACAAGAAAACACATCTTGCCTTGGCAGAGCTGAAATGTATTTCACATTATTAAAATACAAAACCATGCCTTTTTCTTTCTACTTGTTTTTCTAAAAAAATAATAATAATAAAATACATACTATGATTGCAAGCATCTTGCATACTTAACCAACCTCCAGGTTAAAGGTCAGCACAACATCAGATTTGGACAGTATGTCTCCTTCATCCCCTATATCCAAGAAGGAGTTGTTCATAGAGGAGCGCTTAAGCTTCTGTTTGAAGTCTGGACCTCCTTTGGACACTGGCAGACTCTCCAAGTTAGCCATCAGCAAGTTGACAGAAGAACGCAACTCTTCAATGTACAAAGCCCCCATGTCAGTAGAGACAAACTTTGGATTCGTCTTTTCCTATAGTATGTCCAGAGAAAAGTTACCTTTAACTTTCTTGACATATAAAAACACTTGCAAACACTAAACTTTTCAAACTATTAGTAAAGTATTTATGAGCAGCCAATATTAAATGTGTGGCTCATTTTAAACACTTATTGTGCTATAAATTGCTTGACACAATCCTAAAGAAACCAGATCTCACCCTAGCAATCTTCTCAGCCAGCTGTAGCCTCCCGTCCAGCTCTCTGCGGATCTGAGCAGCTTGTTCATCCACATTGTCAAGCTGTAAAAAAGCAAACAAAAATGAAACAGAAAAAAAGAAGAGCGCTGTCTAAAAGATGAAAAACATCCCTGTTTTAGAAGCAAATTTAAAAAAGGTAAGTTTTTGGTTTGGACATGCGGAAGCCCTGCTGTAACATCTTAAAATATAATTCTTGTTTTACTCACTGCTGCCTGTCTTTACTGCTCTACACACCAACAGCTTCAGCGATTAAAATGACAAGTCAAGGATGAAGGATAAAAAAAATATATATATTCTGGACACTTTAAATAGGATGACACAGCTGTAGTGCAAAACATATATATTTTAATAAACTTTCTTTTAATGTTTGTCTTTTTAAGACTATATAGTTGGTGTGTAGGTATTGTTAATGTCTGGCAGTGACACATAATCACCAACGTTTGTCTGTCACCTATGAAATGGGCCAGTTTAACACGATTAAGCTTACAGGAAACTGCAGTTAAGTCAATTAATTACCAACCTTTCCACTGATTGGTCCGGAAGAAAGTCTACCGAAAAGAATCTAAGTGAATGGGACTCGGTGAGAGCTCACATGACCTGAACTATTCCACTTCTGCTGGCTGCTGTCATTTCTGATGTTTTGAAATACTCTTGATTATCTTTTTTGATTTTCAGATTAATTCCTAATGGCCTTTACACCTGGAAGCCCTCATTGTACTCTTCAGACCTTGTTTGCAGGAAAGAAAACACTTGAACTGTCACATACTTTCAGAAAAATCTCTCCCTACCCCCTTTTTATTTTAATTCCAATTACATAAAACTATTTACAAGTAACTTTTCAGCAAGATATAGTAGCTTGAATGAATAATTCCTTAATATTGATAAAGATGTACTTATTCCATTGACATGACCAACCTCCTGCACGCCCCCTTCCAGAAAACCAAACAGCAAGAAAAAGTGGTTGTTAACATTAGCCCAGTTTTACTTCTGGGACAATTACTGACATGTTAAAAGAAATATCAGCTAATAAACATGTTAATGCATCCCTAAGGTGAGGTCATCTGCTGACAAAAATCCACTTACCTGACAGGCATTGTATAGCAGCTGGTGCTCAAACTTGTGGATGCCCAGTATCTGCTGGAACATTTCGTACAGCTGCTCTTTACTGAGGATGAGCTCTGAAACAGCACTCAGGTGTGCCCGCTGTGGTTGGCGCCGCATGTCTTCCTCCCCACAGTAGATGGTATCATACTTGGTAATCCAGGAGCTCAGCACAGTCTCTTTACTCAAGCCATCGATCTCCGGAAGGCTGCGCACCCGTCGCTCAATGTTTTTCTTAAAAACCTCGCGGAAGTCATTGGCTGAGCACCCACCACTCTGAACCATTCGGTAAACTCTCTCACTCTTCAGAAAACCCTGTTTAGAGAGAGAAAGAACATACTTAGTTATTTGTTCATATGGTCCACTGAAATATCTTCAACATGTCAACACTTTCAAAGGAAAAAAAGGGAAATTGTTTAAGTTTAAGTGCAGTCTGGCTTGTTTGCAGCCAAATAAGTCCCAGCCACACCGAGGTTATTTTGGTAAGACTGAAAGAACATCAGCAAAAATAGGTCAAGTCAATTAATTACCAACCTTTCCAGAGGTCTTTAAGCAATCAATGAGCCAACTTACTCCCACAGTGCCTTTCAGATACTGTGGGAAGAAAGACTATGAGCAAAATATTTAAGGTTCTCTTTATCAGAAGAAAATTATCTGAAAATACTTTTCATAGCACAAAGTGTCTAACAATCCATGCAATTCCAACAGAAATTAAAACAAATAGGCCTATAAACCATCATGTCTGGTACAGGTGTCTGAAAACTTTATAATCCCAAGAGTTATTCTTGCTCTATGTCCAGCAAAGTAAAATTTAGAGATGAATGACTTGATCTTTAAAACCTAAGGTGACCTTTCCAACTGGGCCGACCCCATCCAGAGACAGTGCCAAAAAAATAAAATGCACTTCATCCAAACAAGCTAGCAAACCTGAGCTGCCCAAACAAAACAGTCCCAACCTTCCAACGAGCTCCAACCTCAACTCCACCTCCCAGGTTCCAATAGACTCCTGCCAACTGTGGGTTTCCACCCTGTGGGGAGCACCGACTTCACTAGCACACCAGTGCATTTCTGTCTGTGGCCTGCATCAGGGTTTTTCTACCTCTGGATGATCTCATTCTGACATTCACAATGTTCATGATAACTGAAACAATGAACAATTGTTTAAAGTACAACTGTTTGGACAAAGGCTGAAGCTCTTGGTCTATTGTATCCAATAATCTCCAGATTAGTCCTCAGACTGCTGTCCTCCATCATCCTGCTTTCTGATTTCTATATGTTCTTTTCCATTCTGTAGAGCACCACAAATGCCAGCAATTATTACTTATAAAGTGATCGGCAGGAGACTTCCTCCCACCCTGCTGCTCAAATTAATTGAGGTCTTAAACATCACTAAATTATTCATGCAGGAGGAGAAGCCAGAGATTAGAGACAAAGAAACAGGGATCTGCAGGCTGTCATCTGTCTGGTGAAGAATAAATCCATATACTGTACTTTACTTCTTGTAAAAATAAACAGAATAATTGCTAAAAATCTCTTACAACTTTGTTAAAAACAAAAATTAACTTAATCTGACATTTCAAGTTCAAAAAGTGGTCAAAAAAATCAATTTTACAAAAACCTCCGGTCATCACACACACATATATATACACATATATATACATACACACATATATATTACTTAATGTGTTCCCACAGTCCCACAGGATCATTTTTAAATTTTTTCTTTTTTTTTACTCAGTGGCAGAAACAGGCTTCCGTAGAAACAGGCTTCCGTACTTTGTGCTATTGCAGCGTTTCTCTCCCTTGCTCCTTTTTCCTCCGATTGCACCATTTTGTTTGTAATTGCACCATTTTGTTTGTTAATGATGGCAGTTTTTGGTTTTTTGTAGGATTTTATTTGTGATTGTGTCCCTTTTTGTTTGGATTTGTTTTGTTCATTGAAGGTTTTTGCTTCTATTTTCTGTTATTGCAGAGATTTTTTGTTTGCAGAGCTTTTCTGTTGCATTTGTTTGTTTGTTTTTTGTTGTTGTTGTTGTTGTTGATGTTTTTTTACATGTGTTTGCAGCTTGTTTCGCTGTTTATGTGTTTGCACCTGTCGGCCACAGTAGCTTGGCAATGAAACATTATAATTGTTTGTAAATGACTTGACCGGGCTGGCAGGTCTCGCTGTGGCTTGCGCACGCCTCCTTTCACTCAAACTGGATACAGGCATGCCTGTATCGGAATTTATATCAATTCTTCATCAAGGTATGAGTCAAGCTTAAAAGCCACATCACTTCCTCTGCTTATGTAGCTCAATGTGAACCACAAATATAATCTAGAATAGCTTTTAGAGGTGCACAGTTAAAGGGCAGTGAGGATGATATGCCTTTGTGAACAAAGAATTATGTGTCTGTAGTTATGACAAGAATCAAGGTGGTTGATGAGAATCAGAGTTTCTTTGACCAACACACATTTCTGTTTCTGAAATACAGGAATCATTTACATGAAGCTTGTGTCCCCTCACCTCATAGTAGCTTCTCACAGCATTGCAGAAAGCTTCATCAGCAATAATCTGAGTCTCTCCATTGAGGAAGGCCAGGAAGCGCTCCTTCACTGTCTGCAGCTGCTGCTTGTTGACCTTACAGAGAAAACAGAGGAAGCAGGAGGTACAAACTTAATACAGTGAAACTTAAAGAGGAGTACATGACTGGAAAAATGAGTTCCATATAGATATGGGGTATACAACAATATTCTACGGAAAATGGTGTAAAAAAAGAAAAAAAGGCATAACATTATTTTTTATAATCAGATTGTGATGTTACCATTGTACTACACATGTTTTAATGAGGATAAAAGCAAACTGTGGTAACATCACCTGAATCTGTGCTCTTTACATCAGATATTAATATGTCTAAGATTTGGGTCTTGAAGTAAGACCCATAATCGTTTCCCCAGTAAGCCTCCCAGGAATAAGGTGGTTATAGAAAAATATTCAGATTTTATTTTGTGGTTTTAAAGGCTCTACATTGAAGACAGTGAGACATAAAGGCATACATTTTTGTAAATTTCTATCTGTTCTCGGCTCCCACACACAGAGCTGGGTCCACTTGCTCAGCTCTTCCTTCCCGTTTCAAACTAAAAATTAATTCTTTTTTTTTTTTTAGATAAATGGCAGAAAAGCCATTTAGATGCAAATGTCTCTCCAATGATTTTTTTGGGGGGGGGGATTGACAATTCTAGACTTTTCCAAGATTGGGGGGTCCCGACCCCCTGGGATTTACGCCATTGTCCTGCCCACCAAAGGGTTTTTTTCCCCAGATCACACCAGTCTAATCTGATTTGACTGTTTGTTTATAAATGCCCCAAAAATAGCTGTACTACTAGTTGTCTTGTAGAGTTTACTGTACAATGACAATAAATCAAATCAATAGATAGATTAGATAATCTACCCATCAGTGCCATGACTGAGTGTGTGACTGACTATAAACTCCTGTGTGGGCAGCACCATTGACACCAGAACAGTGAGATGCTTCCAGATTCTGAAATCCAGAATAACAAACCCTGGATCACAGAGCAAATGAGCTGAACGCATTCCACAAAAGGTTCCGTTCCGGAACAAACTCATCATCATCATCATCATCATCATCCTCTCTGTCCCCAGTCATACACACATCCCATCTTCCTCTGACCCACAGCTTTCCTGTAAGATCTTAGATGTTCTATCTTCCACTTCAGTCATGGACTCTTCTGCTTCCACAAGTCTGTCTTCAATCACATCAGGAGATGCTGCTGCTCCCTTTGCATCCCCCTCCCACTTTTCTGTATCTAGAACTGAAAAGGCACCCGGAGAGACTGAACTGGACCCGGGCTGCAGGTCCAGATGGTATCAGCCCTGGAGTCCTGAAGGCCTGAAGTTGCAAACCAGCTCTGTGGGATTCTGCAACATCTCTTCAACCGTAGCCTGACAGTTCAGTCAGCTACTACATAGTGAAGTAGTAGTGAAGTTCCTCCCCTTCATTACTCCTCTGTTTAGTAGTAAACTTATTGTAGGATAATATGGTTAATAATTCAGGCTATGATAGAACCTGACTGAAGCTGATGCTTGGAGTAAAAAGAAGTAAAACCCCATAGCAAGATACTCTGTTGCTGTGACTGATCAATAAAGAATATCTTATCAATAATTAAAAAATTACAAAATGTCATAAAGTATGATTACTGCTGAATAGACAGATCAAGCAAAGTACGAAAGACCAAAGCACCAAGGCTGACATCCACAGTGCCATCTGGTCTACAAATAAAGTAAATTTATACCAATCCTGCTATATTTATATTCTTATCCATTTCCCTTCCAATAGCATTGTAGGAAACAGGAGAGTACATTTTCAGAATGCTGAAGGTTTGTCATACACACCTTCTTAAAATCTTGTCACAAATACATACATGACTGGTTCCAAAAGTGGTTTGGCTCATCCATCTACACCCCATTTCCTCAGAAAGCAGTAAACACATGAACAATCCAAACTGCATCACATAACACAAGGTATACATGGGTTGTGAGTTATTTACACTTACTGACACTAAGTTAATAACCAAGCCCCACCGTTGCTGAAAGCATGTGCACAACCTGGTTATGAGCTTGATGACACAGCATCAGGATTTAGTACCTTCTAAGTTATAAAGCAGATAGGAAAGAAATGTTTCTAAGATGTCTGTGTTTCCAGTTGAGATAGATCAATGTAGAGAGGTCAATGTAGAGAGGTCAATACGGAGGGTATTTTGAAAGTTGCCAGGTGGCGCTGTTGAGCCGTTTGTGATTTTTGCACGACCTTAAAATACGTAATTTTCATGCAGTTTTTGATTATGATAAGGCCTCCAAAAAGCCACGTACTTTAGGTGGAAGAAAAAAAAATAGTAAACAGTATGATTACAACAGGCCTTTGCAGCACTTTCGCTGCTCTGGCCTAAATATTAAACAGCCTCATCAAAATATTGCAGGTGTTTCTGTGCTTTGCTTTAGACCTTTGTCTAAAATCTGTGTAAATCTGTTAAAAATTTGACACTGAATTTAATTTCATCTTAGATTTTTGTACTGAAATAGAATTTAAATAAAATTTGAACATTCTTGCTGAAAAAAAAACTTATTTTATAAAACATTGTTATGTTAATGACACAGATGATCTCACGGTATCATGGAGGGATACTGCCAGAGAATGGTGCAGTGGAGCAGTTGAGAGCACTGTTGTCTTGCAGCAAGAAGGTCCTGGGTTCAATTCCCGGGCCTGGGCCTTTCTGCATGGAGTTTGCATGAACTGAACTGAACTGAGCCAAATGAACCAATTTAATGACATCTGGTGGTGCTTTGAGTTTAGTAGATAATTAGTGTGTCACACTCAATTTACAACATTCATGTCCTGTAAACAAACAAACAGTTGAAGTTGTTTAAACTGTAGGCCCTCACTCTATAACCCATGAAAGTTTTACTTTTTGAATTGAATTATGGTTATTAAACAACTTTTCCATGATATTCAAATTTCTTGGAAAGGATCTGTAGCTGACTGATGGGAAGTGATGGATGGCTGTGAGAATAAAGGCAGACTAAGATCTCAGTGTTCCAGGGTTCTGACGGCGCCTCTGTTGCCAAGTATAACAGACTCCCTTGAGTGATTTGTGTCTTTAATTGTTTTTGCATTATACACAATGTTTACACAATTTCCTAACGGACATAACATTAGATCCACAACACTTTATGCAGTGTGTGTATGTTTTGGAAGCACTTTTAAAGTTGGAAACCTACTGATTGTTTGAAAACCAAATAAACTTAATGTGTTGCGGAAAAGAAAGAAACTATTTGTTTTTCAATCATTTGAGGTTAACACTATGCTGAACTGTTCTGTGCATTATTTTCATTTCAAGCCATGTAAAATTGTGATGTTTTAAGGGTTTGCTAAAGCAGAAGAGTTCGCTTTGTTTGGCTGAGACTTCTCCAATAGAAACTCCCTGCACTGAGAATCTAAAGCTGTTGCTGTTCAGTCTCACCTTCTGCTGTCTTCGGGCCATGTCGGTGGGCTGCTTGGCGTTGAACGGATAGGAAATACACCGCAGAACAAATACATAGATCTGCAGCTTGGTCCTCCTCTCCTTTTCCTCCTTCTGAAGACGCTCTCGCTCCTTCTTTTCCTCATCGTCACCCGCGGAGGGGCAGTCTTTTGCACCTTCACCGGGGGGTTCGGCAGACTGCAGCTGCTGACCGCCCGCCCGCCCGCTGTCTCCCTGCTTTTCTGCCTCTGAGAAGGCGGACGGTTTCCTCGGAGGCTCTCTGGTAACTTCAGGGTCGGACTCCCCGCCCGTGTCTTCGCTAGAGGACGGGTCCAGCATGGTGACAGGTGTTAAAACGCAGACTAACAGACTAATAACACGGCAAAGTCCTGTTCACGCTTTAGTTTGTTTTAGTTGACGTGGCGCTACCGCCAGCATATCTACTGTCAACGCCGTTTTCCTGCTGGAACAAGTGCTGCGTTTGAAGTCACGACCTGGGTTAAATGCTGTTGCTGATGGCGACGTCAGGGCAGGCGGAGTTTTCCGGATAAACGTCGCCGCGTGAGCTTCGTTCCTTCACGCACAGAAAATGTGTTGGAATGGCAGCGCGCGCGCTCGCTCGCAGCCACCGGTTGCTACCGAGAGCTCGATATGCGTACAGGTGAGCAACCTGTGGCTGCGAGCAGAGATGGGTTGAAACAGAGCGAAGAGGTGTCACTCTGGACTTTTTTAAATGCACCAATTTTTTCTCTCCAAATTACACATACAGTAGTTGTGTATCAAGGGTGTAACTTTGTGTTGCAAGTTGGTTGGGACACAGTTACGGGAAGGCCTTTTATTCTCTAGTGCTAAGAATAAAGCCAAAACTTACATGTTAATGCCAGATAGTCTTATTCAGAACATTAGGATATACAGTACGTCCTGATCAGGCTTGTCAGATTAATAGTACTTCGAAAATAATCTTTTAGGAGGTATTAAACATACTACGAAATATAAATATGTTAAAACATACGTAATCTAATTATGTCTTTCACTTGGTGATGGAATTGTTGACAAAGGAACTATATGTGAAATATATGTGAAACTTTTTACAAATCATTGTATGAGTCTAGACATTCTCCCGAGGAACATGATTATTTCTTTTAATTCCTTAAGTGGCACAGAAACAATTGGTGACCAAAACAAAATACTATGCGACTCTCCAATCACGCCTGATGAAATTAAAGAAGTTATTAATAGTCTTACATCAAATAAATCTCCTGGTACAGATGGGCTTACATCAGAACTTTTATTTGGAATAACCAAAATATTTGCTTCAAGCATAAGTCCCTATTTCTTAAGAACTGGGTGGATAATGATATTCTATCTGTAAAACAATTGTTTAATGAGGATGGTCAACTATTTAATTATGGTGAGTTTCTTTGTTAATATAAATTCCCTGTGACCCCTAAAGAATTTGCTGTTGTTTTCGATGCTATTTTAGCAGGTTTGAAATTTCTTATATCAACCTCAGGTAGAGCCCATGTCCAATACCCCAGCTCTCCACAGTTATTTATTGGTAATTCAGACCCGTTACTTAGTATTAAAACAGGAAATAAACATATCAGAGAGATAATCCAGAGGAATACTATTACCAAACCTGCTTCAATCTTTTTTTTGAACAATCTTTATTTAGATATTGATTGGGAACAAACATGGTTGTTGCCAAGAAAGTTTTTTGTCTCAAATAAAGTACGGGAGGGCTCTCTTCAAATTTTACACAGGTGTTACCCTGTAAATTCAGTACTGAATAAATATATTCCAAATATTGATCCTCTTTGTTCCTTTTGTCACATCAAACAAGAAACATTAACCCACCTGTTTTGGGAATGCTCTTTCAACAAAACGTTTTGGTGTGACTTCAATATTTTCTTTAGTCGGAAATGTAATATACATTTATTATTATTCCTTTGAATGTTAAATATGTTTTCCTTGGTATTTCCAATAATAGTATTTGTTGGAAAGAATATATTATAAACTTTCTTATTCTATTATTCTTATTCTAAGTTCCACATACATGCCTGTAAATTTGCTAAGAATAAACCAACCTTACTGTTTTTAGAGCTTATGTAAGATGTTTTTTAGACTCTAAAAATGTGCACCAACTCTAAAGCTATGAAACTTATAACCTTAAGTGATGAATTTGATTTGTAAACTGTTATTTTTTATTTTTTCTCATGGAATCTTGTGGATATGTTACTCCAGCACCGCGAGTGAGCATGCTACTGTCTGCAATTGTATATCCTTTATTTGTAAATAAAGTTAATTTTAAAAAAATGATTTTTTTAACCCTCCTGGGTCTCTTTCGGTTGTTGCTTTAATTTCATTTTTATATAAAATTATTGAGGTAAATGGCATAGGATGTGTTCAGGTTGTACACGTTATCTCTTATTGTCACCTTCCTAAAATAATGGCTTAAGTCATTTTCTTGTTTTGCTAAAAGTGGTATTATTTTTTTTTTTATTATTTTTGCCTAAAATATGTTTCGGAAAGAAAAAAGTTGTGATTTTTTTTGTTGTTGTTAAATCTGTTTGGGCAATGATATGCCTTAGATAGATAGATAGATAGATAGATAGATAGATAGATAGATAGATAGATAGATAGATAGATAGATAGATAGATAGATAGATAGATAGATAGATAGATAGATAGATAGATAGATAGATAGATAGATAGATAGATAGATAGATAGATAGATAGATAGATAGATCACACACACATATATATATGGGTGTGTGTGTGTGTATATATATATATATATATATACTGTAGGATATATATACTATATATATATCCGTACATGTACAGAGAGAGGAAGAGGTAGATATACAGTATCTACACTCAACACAAATATATAAATGCAACACTTTTGTTTTTGCTCCCATTTTTCATGAGATGGACTCAAAGATCTAAAATTCCTTTCAGATAAACAATATTACAATTTCTTTCAAATGTTGTCCACAAATCTGTCTAAATGTTTGATAGTTATTGTGGGCAGTATAAGGTACACCTGTGCACTAATCATGATGTCAGATCAGCATCTTGATGTGACACACCTGTGAGGTAGGATGGATTATCTCAGCAAAGCAGAAGTTCTCACTATCAAACATTTAGACAGATTTATGGACAACATTTGAAAGAAATGGTAATGTTGTTTATCTGGAATGAATTTTAGATCTTTGAATCCATCTCGTGAAAAATGGGAGCAAAAACAAAAGTGTTGCGTTTATATTTTTGTTGAGTGTAGATAGATTGATTGATATCCATATGTAGATATCTATATATATACATATATAGATATCTACATATAGATTTATATACATTTATAGAGAGACAGACAGATTTACATATAGATATAGATAGATAGATGTCTATGTCTATATATATAATTAAATTTAGAAATAGATATATATATCTTGCCCAGAAAGATAAATCATTTTCTAAATTCTTTTCCAATTTGTATAGGTTTAGACTTCTAAAAGGCTCTTTTTGTTCCATGTTGTTCACATTTTCTTTTTCCAATTCTCCCTTTAATTAATAAATGTGGTTGTCTTATTTTCTGTTTAGAATTAGAAATAAAAATCTTACAATGAATGAACATGAGTACTGATGTTGAACGTGGGGGAAGCCGGAGCACCCGGAGTGAACCCACAGCTGCACAGGGAGACGTTTCCCACCGTGCAGTCCTGGCTTTTTCATATTAAAATGTCCAATTAACAACAACAGAAGCTCTTTTTCCAATTACCACCAATCACCCAACCCACACATGGCCCCACCCCCTTTTAAATCTAATATAAATTGATGTCTACGCTGGATGGACGTTACTTCTGTCTTTGAACTGGCGCAGACATGATGGAGTTACAGCCTTTTTGAATCGCCTCCACAGAGAAATCTTTTTCATGGCGCTCTCTTCTTGTTCTGAGACGTTGTTCTGCTCAGTTGACTCTCCAGCTGCTTGAGTCTCTGATTCCTCAGGTGTTGTTTGAATTCCTTCTTTGTTTAATGCAACCTTTATCTGTGGAGGCGATGTTCTCTGTTTTTCCATTAGACCACTCTCCTCTTCTGTGCAAACTACAGGAGCCCCACCTGTCTGATCCCCGAATATTTCTGAAAAGAAGTTTTCCGGTATTGAAACTCCATCTTGTTCAGTGTCTTCCACAGAAACCGTATCATTGTTGAGGGTCTCCAGCTCACAGGCAGCTTTCATTGCTGCCTTTCTTTTGTTCTTAGATTTCTCTGATGGTTTTTTGTCATCTTGCTGGTCTCCACTTAGTTGGGTTTCAGAGACCGTTTCTCCTTCATTGAGCTGCTCTACTTTAGCGATCTCTGTTTTAATCATATTAATGTATGTTTTAATGGAGGCTATATGATCCACAACTGTTCCTAGTATGGAAACTTCTTGTTGTTCACTGTTTTCATTATTGGGGATCTCCAGCTCACAGGCAGCTTTCATTGCTGACTCTGTCCTGTTCTTACCTGTAGATCTCTTGAATGTCTTGGTCTGCTGATCCTGATGCCCATTCAGTTGTGTTTCAGAGGGCTGTTTTTGTAGCACTAAAGAGATCTCAGTTTGTGTTGAAGTAGTTTGACTGACTGGTTTTACTGGATAACTGGTTTCCTGCAGATCCATCTCAGTTTGTGTTGAAGTAGTTTGACTGACTGGTTTTACTGGATAACTGGTTTCCTGCAGATCCATCTCAGTTTGTGTTGCAGCAGATTGATAATTTGCTGTTTTCTGCTTTGGGGTTTCTTGTGAATCTGTCTGAGTCTGAACAGAAACCATTGACTTCTTGCTCTGTCTGCTCTCTGAGTGTCCTTTCCTTGCCAGCTCTTGCTGGTGTCTAAGTTTAGCACTTAGTTTTTTATTTGTGTCAAACATCTCATCAAGTTGTTTCATTAAGTATTTCTGCATTTCATTATTCGACGGTTTCAAGTTACAACTGGTTTCCTGTCCATCCATCTCTGTTTGTGTTGAAGCAGATTGATAATTCACTGTTTTCTGCTTTGGGCCGTCTTGTGAAGCTCTCTGAATTGGAACAGAAACCATTGAATTCCTGCTTTGTCTGCTCTCTGACTGTAGTTTCTTCACCAGCTCTTGCTGTTGTCTAAGTTTAGCACTTAGTTTTTTATTTGTGTCAAACATCTCATCAAGTTGTGTCATTAGGTAATTCTGCATGTCTTTGTATTTCAATTCTGTCTCCTTAAATGTGGCAAGACACGAACACTTTGCTTGACTTGTGTTTTCAGAAGAGTGGGGCAAATTTTGAATTCCATTTAAACATCTTTGTTGAACATTTTCTGCAGTCTGAACATCAGGAACCTCAGATAAATTGTCTGCCTGGCTGTTGTCCTTGGGCTTACCTGTAGATGGACTTGTCTTCTCTTTTTGATCCTGTGTCTCCAGCGCTTTGGCCATTGATCCATTTTCAGTCACCATTGAAACGTCCTGCTGTTCAATATTTTCAGCAGAACCTTTAAGCTCTTGTTGCTCCAACCAGACTGCAAATGGCACCTTCTTCTTCTTGCACTTGAGTGGATTGGCTGGCTGTAATTCTCTTTCAACAATGTTGTCGGATGCAACCTCTTCGACTCGGTTGGACTCCATTATAACCTTTTCTTGCTTCAGGTTCTAAGCTCAAATCACTTCTCTAGAAATTCTGTAAAGATTTCAGGTTAAGTTTGATGTCAATCTCCAAATGAAATGTTCACCAAACAAAGTTGAAAATTTTACTGTGAACTGCTAAATAAATTCTCGAGTGAAACGTGTCAACAACGGCGGCTAAACGGCTGTGATGAAAGTAGATGATGTGATGCGCTTATATAATCGCTGGTGATGTCAGAATTCTGCCTTTGGAGTTATATTGTGATGTCACATTGTGTCACATTGTCACATTGTGACATCACAATATAACAAGAGGGACAGAGGTCACAGACAAGGGTGTCCAGTTTCCCCATATCTATTCATTCTGGCCATGCAAATTCTTTCAGTTAAAATCAAGGAAAAAATTCCAGGGATTAATGTTGCAAACAGAAATATCATAATTTCCCAGCTTGCTGATGACACTGCAGCCTTTTTAAAGAATACATGTGAAATAAAAAACTCTATTCAAATCATCAACACCTTTTCCAAAGCTTCTGGTTTGACTCTAAATCTAAACAAATGTGAATTACTTTCCATTAAATCTAATTTAAAAGGCACATTCCTCAATATTTCTATAAAAGACAAAGTTAAATATCTTGGAATCACAATAATTAAAGATCAAAATATAAGTATATAGTAAGAAAACAACCAACAAAATGTTAAGAAATATTCTATTACGAGATGTTGTTTTTTCACCAGCTTGTATATTTTATTGGTCCAGCATTTTTGAAAATATAAATTGGAAGTGGACTTGGTTACTCCTAAAAACATACTTAATAAACAATAAAGGAAGAGAAATTTCTCATAAAATTATTTACAATATTTATCCTGTTAAAGCATTTTTGATAAAAAGATATAAATGGGATTTGGTAAAAAATATTATTAAATATATATATTAACAAAATATTTCAATGATTAGAAGAAATATTTATATATTATTCTAGAAGTTTTAGTTCAATATGCAAAGCCTAAAAGCAGTATAATTTCATTTCTATTCAATTACATTTATTTTAATTCACCACTGAGGAAAAGTCTGAAAAGTCCAACAGATCTTAGACTTAATAGATTTTTTTTCCTACTTAGTTTAGATAAGTTATATTAAATTAATAAATATATTAAAAAAATAAACCCATATTCTGTGTCTCTGGTATAAATAAGGTTGATCTAATGAAATAGATTAACTCCTGGTCTTTTTGAATGTATAAGTGACAGTTTAATAGGAAAGAAAAAAATCATTTAAATCAGATTTATAATTAAAATGGTTTAGATAATGGGGAACTATACAATTACCATGAAATAAATGTAATTTATACTGTACTACAACAAATAAATCATTTAAATTTTACAATATTGGCATTTTTAGAGATGTGGAAATCTCTCTAATCTCTCTAGAAAGGATGATATCATGAAACATTTTAAATGTCAAAGGATATATTTGTTGGGTTGTCGTCTAGTTTGTAAACACAAGGAAGGTTATTATAGTTTAATCAACAACATTTTCATTTTGTAGAAAAAGACTTTTACTGGAGAAATATCACTCAAAAAATGTTAAAAATTACAACTAAATCTGAAATCCTCTGAGATAAACTGCACATCAGAAGGCGCAGCATCTTTAACAAGCGGCACAAATTTTCTCGCACTATTGCGAGACAGAAGGCAAACAGGAAGGAGAGGATCTGCAGCGAAGATGTAGAGAAAAAAGAAAGTACTCCATGTAGAGAATGAGGGAACGATTCAACAGGAGGAGGATCACTGAAAACAATAATAAAGTTAATTTACTCCATATTAAATTCTTGTTTTTTCTGTTCAGTTTATTTCAGTCATCCCTTACGTAAGAATTTGTATTTCATTACAAGAATATTGCCATAATATTAACACAAAAAAGATGCAATTTTACCATAACTTGAAAAAAATGAGCTTTTTCCTCATTTTTATGAGGAAAAAGCTTCTGATGTGACCAGATCAATTCGTTTGATTCTTTCACAAATACACTCTACTGATAAAGAGTTAATTTGACACTAATGTGTTAAAAGATTAAGTATTTTCTTATTTATAAAACTTCACAAGATGCTCAACATTCCCCATCATAAGTTTTAGTTATTTTTCGCGTTGAGTTTTCATAAAAATATTACCGAGTTCTCCTAATACCGGGACTGCTTTCTCGTAAAAAAAAAAAGGTCTGGCTATAATATTTCATCTTAACGTTGAAATAAATAAATAGAAGACGTGATACATTTGTCAAACAAGGTAGCAGGTGAAAAAAAAATCCAGGTTTTTCAAAAATTTAAACTTCAAATCTTGTAAAACAATGTGTCAAACAGAAGGCCCGTGGGCCAAATCTGGCCCTCTGCAGCTTTTATGGGGTCCTCTATACTGCAAATTACATCAAGAGGTTCCTCCAGTTGTTGACAAAGAAGCAAAATTCACACAAAATCAATATTTTTTCTGATTTTACAGCAAATGTTTCTCAAAATTAAAACAAAAACTTTGGGTTTAAGTCAGTGCTGCCTCACCTTTACTTGATGTCAAGTTATAGGGTGTGATCGATACAGCAAGCAGTAAAATGTGACTTTTAATATCATACATTAGCGCAAGTATTGTAAAAGTTCCTTGCAAACATTTCTAAATCAGCACCATAAAATCTGTCATTTTTAAAGCAAAAATTACAAAAACATTCACAAAATCCTGGAGAGACTGATCAGTGTGGAAAGATGTTAAATATAATTTAATTTTAAGAAACAATTATTGAATGCAGAAACAAACAGCTGTTTATTAATATTTTAAGAGTTTAATGGGTTTTATCAATATATTCTGGCGTAACTGGCCCTTTAAGAGCATTCAGATTTTTGGTATGGCCCAAAATGAAAACGAGTTTGACTCCCCTGCCTTAGACCATTATTTTAGGAAACAACAATAAGCAATTTGTCTTAAATAGAATAAAAATATGACCTTTGACTTTTTGTGCAACTGACTTGCATTCAGAATGTTATTTGAAATACATTACAAATCTCAATGTCTTTCATTCCCAGATAAAATGGCTTATTAAGGCCATTTTTCAATCTTTTTCTATTAAGATACAACTAAAAAAAATTTAGATTCATTTCAGGCATTTTCTTGAAACATCTAAGAAATTTCTGAGTTTGAAAGGACAAAAATTGCTTAAAAAAAGACTCAGAAATTTTGTTCTGGACATTTGAGTTTCAAAAGTCAATAAATTCAGAGTTTTTTTCTAGCAAATTTATGACTTTAAAAAATGAAAATTATGGGCTATTTAAATTATAACTTAAGTTGCTTTATTTTTAAGCCATTTTTAGTTTTGCCATGTCCTGGGTGACAGAGAACCAACAGGTAGATAGAAATGAATATCTGGGGAATATCATAACTTAAATGTAACATTTAAAGCAGCAGGGTTTATATAGAAAAGTATTCAGATTTTATTTTGTGGTTTTAAAGGCTCTACGTTGAAGACAATGAGAAATAAAGGCATAACTTTTAGTTTTATATATCTCTTCTGGGCTCCCACACACAGAGCTGGGTCCACTTGATCAGCTCTTCCTTCCCATTTCAAACTCTTCTAATTAACTAAAACTTAAAGAGCTAAATATGAATGAGATGTTTGCTACCTTTGACAAAAAAAAACTTAAGTCTATGAAAGCAGCGTAGCAGTTTTGTTAATAAGGCATCTATGTGCGGACAGTAACTCGGCAGCAGCTGCATATTAACAGGTAGTTAATGCTTTGTAAAACAAAAGGTCAGCGGCAAGTTGTTCAATTGTTCTAGTGGATCATGTGACTTTTGGGCAGTGCTTTACATGCCCTATTGTTTTACATTCAGTCAGGAATATCAGTGGTGGGGAAATGACACAATCAAGCAAAGAATCTGAAAAAGGGACGCAACGTTTTGATATTAATTGTCAAGACTACGACAGCAAGATAACAAGGTCTAAAGGGATCACATTTCAGAGGTCAGTAAAAAGGTTTAATTAAATATATATCTATATATATATATAAAGTGAGGAGTAGGTTAACTATGCTAGCTTAACGTTTATCACCTTAACATGTCTTATTACTGCGCAGTTTGGAGTATTTCGGTTCAACTAACACAAAAATAAGGCGACCTACATTTTCTGACAGATAATGAGGAGACCAGGTGTTTAAGTTGGCTAATCAACCACCGTGAGTCTTCCTTCATATTGATCGCAAAATGAAAATTCAAAAACATAATGTATTGAGTTCTGCTCTCGGACAAGGGATTTTACAGACACCATGATGATGATGATCATTTATTTCAAACAGACATATCACCAACAAACATAATAATAATAAAGACTTTCCTGTCTTTATTTGATGGTAAGGTATATAATACCTCACCATCAAATTTACATTCTCAGATACATGTAAATACACCACTTATTCGGTGACTGTAAGTCTGAAAAGGAGAGTGATGAAGTTTAACTTATATAATCATACCCCTTTTCCATTCATTAATTCATAGCATAAGTAGTCTTCTTATTTCTATTATCCTTTCCAAAACAATAAAACAATAATAATATTAACTTTAATAAGTTTTTCTGAACCAAATGAAAGTAATACATACGCCCATATATATATATATATATATATATATATATATATATATATATATATATATATATATATATGGGCGTATGTATTACTTATATATATATATATATATATATATATATATATATATATATATATATATATATATACACATCTACCAGCATATATACATAAATAATATTTACCTATTTACACACCCACATGTATTGACACACACATACACACGCCTGCACCCACAGTGCTCTAATTCTCAGCCAAATTCATCACAACTGTTCATCCTTATACTTTTGAATAGTAACCATTTTAAGTCTTTTCTTAAAATATCTCATGCTTGGACTTTGCTTCAGCTCTTTAGTGAGTTTATTCCAGATCTTCACTCCAATAACAGAAATGCTGTTGCAGTTGCAGTTTGTTGTAAACTGTGCAGATTGAAACTCTACGAAATCTGGGAATTTGAGGAAATAAGAACCTGTTATATAAGATTGTTGGTATGCCAATAAACATCAACCTTGTGAACTATTCGAATGGCTCTTTTCTGTGAGGTGAATAATGGTTGAAGTGAAGTTTTGTAAGTGTTACCCCAAACTTCCACACAGTGACTTAGAGATGGCAAAATAAGTGAATAGTAAAGAATATGAAGCGCAGAGGAGTTTAGAAATTTTCTAGCATTAGCACCACCTACTACAATGTTTAAAATAAAAAAATATTCAGCAAACACCAGGAAAACATACATTGTTGTGCTCACATGGCCCAGGTTTAGTCAGATAATTGAAAAAAATATATTTTGTGTATATCTAATTCAAATTTTGTGCTTTATCCATAGGACCTGTTTTGTTCATCTTCTCAAGAATCACTGTTTTAATAAAAGCTTTTTACTGACCTGTGAAATGGTGTTGACAATTAATATCAAAGCTTTGCACCCCCTTTTCAGATTCTTTGATTGATTGTGTCATTCCCCGACCACCGATATTTCTGACTCAATGTAAAGCAACAGCGCAGGTGGCGCACAACAAGTCATGTGATGTCCAATCCACTAGATCAGTGGTCCCCAACCTTTTTGTTACCGTGGACCGGTCAAGACTTGGCAATTTTGTTGCGGCCGGGAGTCACAAACTATCACCACTGCTTCTACATCGTTTTCCGTGTTTGATTATTCTAAATTCACGTATGGTATGTTGGGGGTTTTACTGGATTTTCTTCTGGAATCGGGATGTTCTTGAGTGGAATCAGTTTGTGTGGTGTGTTGCTCCTGCCGTGTGGTTGGACACACGAACCAATCTAACCTGTTGTACTTTTATCAGCTCTGTGGTCACTGAGGTCTGGAAAATCGTCCGACAATCCTTAAATCATGCCGTGTGAACCAGAGATAAAACTCACAAGCTCTTCTCCTCTCATCTCGTCTCGACCACTGCCCTAACGCTCTCTGACTCTGGTTGCTATGGTAACGTTTACATATCCCTTCAAAATAAGAAACAGATGCGCCACAGAAACGAACATTTTACTTTCGTGAAAATTTTAACTCACGATAACGGCTAATGGGAGCCCTGAACTTGTTTCTCTGCAACCAGACGGTCCATCTGGGAGTGATGAGAGACAATGACATCCGAAGTGATGCTTATGCACAGGGTGCTTGGTCTCTAGTGGCGAAGCAGTTTGAAGCTTCATTGCCTCGTTGGCGAACCGGACACCGCATATCATGCAGAGCTTGGAATGTGGGAATCACCTACTGGGATAAATCCATTCTCATGTCTCTTCTCTGGGACTTCTCCCCTTTGCAAAGAAACTTACCAAAGTCATCTGATCGGTTTTTTACTCATTTTGCTGCCTGTGGGCTCAACGTTGGCGCGCAAGATGTAAGGAGAGAATCCGGTTAAAGGATTTTCTGGAAAAGGATTAAAGGATTTTCTGGAAATAAAAGATCCTCCAGACTCAAATAATACATAAAACGGAAATTATTTCTTGCGCGGCCCAGTACCAATTGGTCCATGGACCGGTACCGGTCCGCGGCCTGGGGTTTGGGGACCACTGAACTAACTGACACATTCCTGATGCTTGCCTTAACAGAATCATCCTACTATTCAGATGGTCCTGACAGAGAACTGCAGTTATACAAATTAGAGCAATGAATTATTTTCAGAATTTCTTTCTTTCTGTTGTTCTTGAATAAGAACAACAGTAACAACTTTGAAGTTAAATTAGAAATTCTCATGTTGGACTTTAATTACATGCTTGTTAAAGTAACTGAGAAAATGGCATGCTTTGCAGAAAAAAACCAGTTGGATAAAGCTTCACGAGGTTATAAATATACATACAGTATCTCTGGTGGTGATGACAACCATGATGTGGAGTACAAAAGAGAAAAACGTGACATTTGTTAATAAAGCCAAAAAGCCCTGTCGCTTTAATCGAACCTCCTAATTATTCCTCTAGAGGTCCAATTAGCTTAAAAATGGCTGAACATAAAGCAAATCACTGGTTCGGCAAGATGCCGATGGATTAGATGGCTCTACTAAGGTGCTATTTCTATAGCGCTTCAAACAAGTTCGAGTTTTGAAACAAAGTTCTTCTGCTTTGCTTGCTAAACTTTAATTATTGAATGGCACAAGAATGAAACCCTTGGGCCAACACAAAGCTGGACCAACTTGCAAAAGATAACCCAGCAGTCTTTTTTTCCAAAAAAGCTCTCGCAGATGGGCAAGCAACACACTGTATTGGTTCTAGAAGTCTTACTTTATATACTTATGCAGGATAACAGCCTTACCGCACGTCGAGCTTAACTAACAAACTTTCGCCTAAACTTAGAATTATAAATTATAAAATTATGAAATTATAAAAAAAGATGACTGAAGAGTGTAAAGGCTCTCTGTTCAGTGTGCACAGCCAATGTTGATGTCAAACAAAGAGCTGTACAGTGTGTCCATCAACAGCTATGTTATCATGGCCAGTTAAAATGATTTTCTTTGTACGTGCAAAGTTGTGAATCTCAGTGTAACATAAATTTGCAAACTAAATAAAATTATGAATAAAAATGCATTGTTTGAGTTTATAGGTAATATAGATGCAGAGTTCTGATGATGAGAATTTGTTTGACTTACAGCAATAGCAGTAAGAGAATCCAATTCAGTGTAGACTGGTCTGCAAAAGGTTGGACAGACCCAGACATTGACTTTGCAAAGACAAATTGGTTGGAGTTCAAATATAAATATATATATATACATTTTGAAATACCACTTACTACATCTTTACCAACCCATGTCACCAGATCACACCTCCATGGTGGCATGTGGTGAAGAAACACTTTAGTCTCTTTTGAAATGGACAGTTTTCTTTATCTACAAAAATGGCTACTTCAAATAACTTCCATTAATAATGCATCTTCTTATGAACCTCATCATCCAATTTAAGAGGTGTTGAACAATGCTGATTTCAGGTATCAGGTATACCTTTGTGACCATCTGCAAAATAAATGTTTAGTACCAAAGCAGACCCATGAAACACAGTTTTCATGGTGACCCCTGAAGGTGTGCTGTGATATTATGAAGATGTTAACAGTACCCATTGCATTGCAGGACTTTCATGGATCAGACTTGTTTAGAACACCTACACCATTAAATATCTCCCCACTGCTCCTTTCTTGGACCTTTTTTTTTTTGACTGAATACCCTGTACATCATCCAAGTTTGGATGTTGAGAAACTTCCATAAGCATTACCATTTATTCTGCTTCTCATGCAGCTTATTTGATGAGAGATATTCACTTGCTGCCTACTATGTCCCACCAAGTACAGTGAAAAATTAACAAGAATAGTTTACTTAACCTGTCATTAGTCATAATGTTAAGCTTAATTAGTGTATATTGAGGATTTATTTTTTTCCCAACGTACATTCTTAAAACTGGGAGCAATGGTGGCTCAGAAGGTGGAGGCTTATCCTGTAAACATAAACCTCTCACTTCACCTTTCTCAGTTGTTGTGTCCTTGGATAAGACACTTTGCCCACTTTGCCTGCTGGTGGTGGTTAGAAGGCCCGTTGGTGCCGGTGAATGTCATCCTTGTTCTGTCAGTCTGCCCCAGGGCAGCTGTGTCTACAAAGCAATTCACTACCATAAGCCTGTGAATGTGTGTGTGAATGGGTAAATCACCAAATGTAGTGATGGAGTCCTCTGGACCTGATAATTGCTACAAACGTACAGGCCATTTACCATTTCAAAGATTCTGAAATAAAACGTTTCTCACAGAATCAGGAAAAAAAACCCCACAAAAAAACATCTATTGTTTAGCCTGCTTTGTCCATCTCTTCCTGCTCTGCCTAGTTGCAAAAAACCAATGTCCAGGATTACAAGTTCACCAAACTTGAACATTTGATATGGGCAAGCATAAACATACACAATTCAGATGGGTTTTACACAATCCATCACAATCACAGGAGAGTTGTCTGTAGATGCATAGTAAGAGGAATTTCTGCTCACTCTGCTCCTGAGAGACAGCCTGATAAGAACCAGGCTGCAGAACACACTAATCCAGAGTTAGTATCCTCAGACCAATTTGTTTAAAAAAAGGAAGTTTGGTAAATAACTACACTGGCTTGGCAAATGTAATAAAATGTGTGGAGTCCTTCACAGGGGCGCAACTACATATTTTTGAGGTGGATGTGAACATCTCACCGGAGACAACTGCCCTCAGCTTCGCGGGCTCTGTTATTACGATGGGGAAATGAGGCCAGATGGGGGGCCACAACATCCATCCATCCATCCATTTTCTGTTCACCCTTTGTCCTGGTTGCTGGTGCCTATCTCCAGCTACATTCCAGGCAAGAGGCGGGGTACACCTGGACAGGTCACCAGTCTGTCGCAGGGCAACACAGAGACATACAGGACAAACAACCATGCACACAGGGAGAATTTAGAGACCAATTAACCTGACAGTCATGTTTTTGGGCTGTGGGAGAAAAACCAGAGTACCCGGAGAGAACCCACACATGCACAGGGAGAACATGCAAACTCCGGCTGGGAATCGAACCCAGGACCTTCTTGCTGCAAGGCAACAGTGCTACCAACTGCGCCACTGTGCAGCCCCTAAATCGAAGTATTATGTATGTAAATTGTAAGTAAGTGACTGATTGTAAATCGGTCACTTATCATGCAAATTATACTTAACAACATATGTGTAAAGAAGTCACAAAAGTGTGAAACTTTAACACAGAGAATGGGGAAGGCTGCTTGTTCTGATGGGAAAATACCTCAGAGATGAAGCACATCAAAATGCATCAACACAGCAAATTTAATAGGACGTTTTAAATACAACGGAGTTTGGTGAGTTATTGAGGCTCACTGCAGACAAAAAAAAGACATCTGGACCGGAGCGATCAGACAGCAGGAAAAACAGCGCACAACTACCAACAATCACCCAGATGAGCATGACACTCAGAAACTAAGCAAATTTCCTGAAAGATACAGTCATCGGGCTGGTGGTGGAAGACGCTTTTTCACCAGGCGGTGCTGGTAGTAATATTTCACAGACATGGCGCCATTCTGCCTCCACCAGCCAGTGAACTCTCACATTGAAAAGCTGCATAAAGCTGCAGCATGTAACTTTAAAAAGAAACAACTTTTTACTTGTATTAAAACTTTTGCTGTCCTAACATGAGACTGATAAGCTCTTCTGCGTCCTCCCTCTGTTCTGCAGAATAACTGGGCTCTGTCAGAAACAACCCACCAGCAAAAAACAATTAGCAGTAGCTTACTCTCAGGCAGTTTTGATTTAGTAACTTAGGATTGTTTATTTGAAGGCAACCTGCATTTGACTTGGAATGAATATTTTCTTTTCCACTTGAAATTGTTGGCAGTTTTGTGAGATTTATTTGATTGTTTTGTACAAATTAGGCTGTTGAGAAGTTTGCTGTGAAATATTGTTCTACTGATTTGCAGGATTTTCAGTTTTCCTTTTTACTGAATGCTGCAATGTGCCTGCAATGTTTCATGTTTTCTTTTTCTAAATCTTGGTGAATTTATTGCCAGATCATGTTTCCATTTTACCAGATCTCGTAGCATTTATACCTAAAGTGGAAAATTAACAGCCAGTCCAGATCGGCAGTGATTGGTATTGGAATTGTCAGCAAAAAACCTAATAGGAGACTCTACTAAAAATACATTTAAGATATCTTGAATTGTGGTCTTATTCAATATATCTTTAATCAGAATTATGACTAGTCAAAACTAAATTGATATGGGGGCTACAACCAATTGAGATATCATTTAATTTACTTTATGGTTATTCATTTAATTGTAGATATCATGAATTGAAGTCTCAATTCAAGTCAAGGGTAAATCTGACGTCATTTCGACTAGTCAGAATGTAATTAGAGATATCTCAAATAAGTATTTTGTCTAGTGAAAATATAATTAGAGATATCTTAAACTGCTAAAACGTCTAGCCTTAAACCAATTTCAGAGATCGGAATATACGGCGGTAAAACGGAATTTATGTTAAAACGGTCTGCCATATGTACTGTCCATATTCCAGTACTGTAGTGTCAGACCAGATTGTGTCCCGGTATCTAATGTCTGTAGGATGAACCACTGTGACGTCAGTCCAGGACGTGAGACAGTTATAAAGCGGCTCGTATCGGACTCGAGGACAGAGAACTCTCAGAAAAGCCGCAGCGGTTCTCTGTGAACTTCCTGCAGGGAAACGAGCGCAACATGCCCGCTACAGCAGCAGCTTCCACCGGAGCCGACCCCACTGATCTCCCGGTGGATTTACTCCAGTCCGGAAGCCCGACGCATCAGAAGCGGACCGGGGTGTATTAGAATGTTGGCAAACTTATTATCTGGGGTAAATGTGTAATTCAGAAGACCGCGTTCCTGTGGGAACGGACCACAAGCAGCAGCAGCAGCACACCGGGCTCTGCTGACCACCAGAGCTTTTTTCATTTTAAAGGATATATCGTTGTAAATAGTTAATGTGGTAATTCAGGCTTCAGCTCCCGACGATGAGTTGGTTTGGTTCTCATCTGACTCCTTTTGGACTGATTATATGGACAGCAGCGCGGATCGAATCATTTTGATTCTAACGTTTCTCCCTCATGCTGCTCCTCCGGCTGACCTGGACGCTGACCGCCGCCGCGGGCTGCTTCCTGCTTCTCCACAACCACCTGCTGAGTTACGGTATAGTTTGCCGTTGGTTTCCGGTTCCAGCTTCCAATTCGGGAAATGGAAATGGATCACGTGGAGCTTTGCATAATATGTTACATATTAACTTAAAATGTATGTTATTGCAAAAATTAAAACAACAAATTGTATCTAGCTTCAATATTGAAATCAGGTCTCTTGCTTAGTGAACACATCAAGTGGCACCTACTGACATGTCGTGTAGTTCGATCATTTTCTCTTTAAATGCTCTCGCTCAGGTCAGCTGGTGGCAGGAACCTGTGAGATCGTAACTCTGGACCGAGACAGCAGCCAACCCAGGACAACAATCGCCCGTCAGACAGTCCGCTGTGCATGCAGGGAAGGACAGATTGCTGGGACAACACGAACCAAACCGGCCTGTGTTGATGGTATGATTTTTGCTTTTTTTTTTATGAAAACTGCCCTAGAAAAGCACATTGAGGAAACAGGATAAGTAGCCACGAATAACGTGATCCAGAGTTCTTTCTTCATACTTCACTTTCTTGTGTGGGTTCAGCAAGTCCATGCTGTGTTCCCTATATGTTTGCATTTTCCTTCAACACACATGGATTATACACATAAGACTTCAATTAAGTGTATCGAAAAAAGTTATTTTGTTCTTAAAAATGGTTATATTTTATGCTTACTTATTATTTTTCTCTGGAGAGTCTTTAAAACGGCAGAAAAGCTGAGATGTGTAAGGACACATCCATCCGTCCATCTTCTAACCTCCTTGTCCCTAGCAGGGTGAGGAGGGGTTGTAAGCGCACATATGCTGTTTATTTTATTTCATTCATTGTTTGACTGCATTCTTGGACTAGAAAAATTTGAAATAAGTTCTGTGAATCATGGTTGTGTTTACATCTTTCCAATGCTGCTGAAAACCATTTCAGCATTTTACCGAGCCTGTAAGGGGACATGGAGAAAAGGAGAGAAAAAAGCAATCCCTCACTTACGTTCTCGAGATCCAGAGAAACTTTTTGAAAAATTGCACAAGTCTCTTTTGGGTAAAAATAAAATAGAATAGAATAGAATATACTTTATTGATCCCCAAGGGGAAATTGCTTATTTGTTGAAAGCTACTCCATCTTAGGTAATAAATACAAAGTTTGTAATATATATATATATATATATATATACCTAAGAGTGATAATTTAAAAATGACTAGATATAAACCAATAAATAGCAATCACATGCAATATATCAATCAAAAAATAACCTATAAATGAGCACAGAAAAAATTTGAATCAATTAGCACAGACTTGGGCATTGTGGTGCATCAACCTACTATTAGCCTCCCCTAACCAGAGCTCACAAGCAGAAACAGTCACAGTGGGCCCAGCTGTACATGAAGATTCATTTTCAAACAGACTTCTTCACTGATGACTGCTGTGCAACCCTGGATGGTCCAGATGGACGCAGTAGTGGATTAGTGGTGGATGGCCACCACATCCCAACACGACTGTGACGTCAGCAAGGAGGTGGTGGAGTCATTTTTTGGGCTGAAATCATGGGGAGAGAGAGAGAGAGAGAGAGAGAGAGAGAGCTGGTCGGCCTCTTCAGAGTCCATGAAGGTGTGAAAATGACCTCAGCAAAGTAGATGGACTTTCTGACTGATCACTTTCTTTCATGGTTCAAAAAGAAGAGCTGTACCTTCAGTAGCAAAATCATCTTCATGCATGACAATGCACCATCTCATGCTGCAAGGAATGCCACTGTGTCATTGGCTGCTATGGGCATAAAAGGGCAGAAACTCATGGTGTGGTCACCATCCTCCGCTGACCTCTGACCTCAACCCTATTGAGAACCTTTGGAGTTTCCTCAAGCAAAAGATCTGAGGGTTTAATGCAGTTCATATCAAAACAGCTCTGGGAAGATATTCTGACATCCTGCAAAGAAATTCAAGCAGAAACTCCACAAACTCACAAGTTCAATGGATCAAGAATTGTGCTGTGATATCAAAGAAGGTTCTATGTTAACATGTAACTCGGTCTGTTGAGATGTTTTTGATTGAAATAGCTTTTGATTTTAGTACATGTGACCATTTAATGCTGCACATTGAAAGAATGACCTTCTGCAGTTCTTTATAATCCATAAAATGTTTAGAAAAGCTGCTGCATAATAATTTGGAACAGAGCATTTTGAGTTTTTTATTTTTGAAAAAAAATACTGTTCTCATGGGGAGCTTTGTTCAGTAACATTTGATTTATACTGTAATAGTTCATGACTTGAATATTATACTGACCATCATTTGCATTGACCATTTAGGAAAATCTGAGAAAATATCACTTGCATAATAATTTGGAACATGATGTATAAAAAGGCCTGTTTATGGCGTGCCGTGGTGGCGTAGGGGACAGCGCGACCCATGTTTGGAGGCCTTGAGTCCTCGACGCGGCAGTCGTGGGTTTGATTCCCGGACTCGACGATACATGCTGCATGTCTTTCATTCAGTTTTGAGAAAGTTTGAAAAGATGACACCTACAGAAAAACATTAAAGATAAGGAATAAAAATGACTAAGCTGACGTGTTTTGTTCTTTCCCCCAGCTCAAATCGTCAGGAGTGAACAGTGGTGCGAAATGACTCCATGTTTGGATGATGAGGGTTGTAATATCCTGGTCAATAAATCGGGCTGGACCTGCACACAAACGGGAGGCCGACTAAAAACTACCACGGTAGGAGGAGAACCTGTTGGGCTGCTGTGATTCTTTACTATCACATGAATGGAAATTATCTTTAACAAAGAGTGAGGGAAAATCGTTTTGAGAACCAGAGAAAGAATATATATTTTGTCAATATTTATTTTAATGTTTTACAGTGTTCACAGACTCTGCTCACTAAACAGAAAAAGCCTCGAGAAGAACACAGCATGCAGTTTTATAGTTGGGTTTTATTCCATTCTCATATGTTGACAATCTAGTTACCAAACAGTTTGCAAGCATATGCGTTTTCTTTCATAAAGGAAATTAAACATTCAAGGATGTTCTTGAGGGTGGACAACAGACCAACAAGAAATAATTCAACAACTTTATTGTAATATAGGGTTTGGAGAGAGAGCTTCAGAAAACCTTCCCATGAGCATTACCCTAGAATCATAACATCATTATGCATTCATACACTCATAAACATAGTAACCTTAAACTTTTCGATCGCATTTCCTCTTTCTGATACTAAAAAAAAACAACAAAAAAGACAATTATAAACTTAACCCAGTGTTGTAGTACTAGAGACCGGTCTTGGTCTCGGACCAGTCAAGACCGCAACTGTGGAAATATCACTAAACGTACAGCATACTGTCCAGTTTATTTGTTAACATGTTTGTTTTCACTGGATGCAAAATGCACCGATTAAAATCCAAGCAATAACGTGTCTTACCAATTCCGTGTTTCTGTTACACTCCCCACCTTTCACTCGCACGCGGCGCTCCAAGACATGCGCAGTGGTTTTCTTTGAGCGGCAGAAAATGTCTGTCTAATCGTCAGTAATAGAATTGCGCTGCATAAATTATAAGAAATCCGATGGCGACAGCTAATTCAGCAGCGCTTCGCTTTCACAGACGGTGGGGACTATGTCTAACTAATGTTAGCCTCAAAAACAAATTTTATTTAGGGCCCCATGGAGGCTTTGGCTGGCCCTGTACTGGAGCCTCACTGACAGATTTCTGACGGATGCTGATTTCTGACATGAATGATATGGGCAAATGCCCAGGGCATTATCTTTTTAGATAAGCAGAACAAAGAGTTTGTTCTGCTTATAATATTGGTTAAATTTATTTCAGCTCTATGTATTTTATATATCGGTGTTTTTATGGTAATGTGAATCTTTCAGATCAATTTAATTAGCAATTTTGATCATATTTCACATTTTATTGTGTCATGTAGCACGGGGCGCTGGTCTTGGTCTTGTCTCGGTCCCTAAAAGTCTTGGTCTTGTCTCGGTCTCGATACACTCTGGTCTTGGTCTTCTCTTGGTCTCGGGTTAGGTGGTCTTGACTACAACACTATTAACATAAAAATAAAATAGAACTGAAAGAGTAGGATCAGGGAAAATGGTATAAAGTGCACAAACACACTCTGTTTTTGTGAAACACAGTTAATTGCTTTGGTATTAACAAAGCAAAGGGGCACCCTGAAAGATGTAGAAAATAAATATAATGTTACATCAAACAAGTAGAAATTTAGATTATATATTTGAAGTAAAACAAATGAAGATTAAAGCTACAAGTAGCATTGGCAGTCCTCACAGCTCAGCGCAGCTCATGGCTACTGCATGAGCTTCAGTAACACCACCTTCTTACTTTGGCCATGCTCTCACACAGTTTACACACCCGTCCACTAGGCAACGGACATAAATGTGTTGTGCAGTGCTCCCTAATGACGCACAAAAAATCTGGTGCAGATCGGTTGACGTATTAAAGAGAAATATCTAATGGAATAATCTAGGGTGCGCAATGGAGCCAAATTCCCATTTAATGCTATTGGCCTCTTCTAAGGTTAACAAAGGTAAATTGTGAAGTTTGTTGCAGATCAGATGATACATGTGTGATTTAGGGATAATCATATGCAAACTGTGTGGGACTAGATTTCACCATTCAATCACGCCCACATGCTCCAACCAGTAGTGTTGAGAAAAGGATTTACTATCATGTTGTTCTCTTCCATCAAACACAGGTTTAAATCTGCGTGAATCATAAAGTAAAAGGAAGAGAACCAGGATTAAAACAGGCGACTTCCTGTTGAAAGGGGGCTAAGGTGATGTCACCACCTGATTATGTGAATGTATTGAGCTCTGTTCTATTATGACACAAAGACAGTTGTATGAAGGTGGGAGCTTCGGTGTGGAAGTTGTTCGACTTGGAGGTTTTATGGCGAATAGTCAGGATTTGAGGCTTGGACACGGCCACATTCTGTGATGTAGCCAGTGGTGGAGAAAGTACTCATACAATGTACTTAAGTAAAAGTACAAATACACAGACAAAAATTTACTCAAGTAAAAGTCAAAGTACCACATTATTATTTTACTTAAGTAAAAGTAAGAAAGTACAAGCTTTTAAAACTACTTAAGTATTAAAAGTAAAAGTACTTGCCAACCATAATACCTAACGGCTTATATAATGTCATTAAGTGTACCTATCGTATTTAGTTTTAATAAATCAGTAATGTACCATTTTAATGAGCAATGCTGCAGATAAAGCATGTTTTTATTGTGTTTACCCCCTGTGACAGTTTAGATTTAGATATTTTATTCTATGCATCAGAATTCCAGGGATGACCTGCAGGGTTACATGTAGTTAGGCAAAATGAGAGAAATTATTATACCTTTGAAATGTTTTATTTAATTCAAAATAAACACGTTCAAAAGAAAATTGTTTCCCGGAAAAAAGGGACTTTAAACTGACCTAACAAACATCAAGCGATTTGGAAACATCTAGTCTTTCGTCCTAACAAAACATGAACTTAACTTTTTTGCCAGCTATTTTGAGAGAACTGTTAACAGAAAGGGGCTGACAATAAACACCTTCCAGGCAGGGGGGGTACGGCTGACTCTGTGGGCGGGAATGTCCGCCAATGTCGCCGGACTTGCGACAATTGCGTCTCATTGGAACCCATATTCTAATTTATTGAATATGACTGTAACTGTTACATGGAGATTATTTTAATGGCGCTAACATTTATTCAATAACCAGGACGTGAAGGAGTTTAGCGTCAACTTATATGTAACATTCATGGCGGGAGACGTGATCACGACCGCAGTAATCACTGTTACTTGCAAGTTCATGCTAGCTTATAACAATATACAGTAATCGTATTTATTTACTGCAGTCGAGTTCAACAAAAATCTTGCTAAGATTACATAAAACTTCACTAACACAAATTAATTTAACATCGATAGCGTTTAGCAACTTAACTTACCTCAATATGTTTTTTCAAATTTGATGGTGAATTTTTGAAAGATAGAATTTCATGCTTTCGGGGAAGGCAAAGGCGGCATTGGAATCTCCAGGAAGCGTTTTTTGACCCAGTTATTTCAAAGAAATGTTTTAAATAAGGCCATGGGTGGGGCAGGTCTTCTGGAGGATGACTATCCTTGGACTCCATTCTGGGAGTTAATGATTCTGCAGGTCCTGCGTACTGTGCTGCTCTTCTTGAGGGAGGGCCTAATGGTTATTTCCCGCTTTGGATTGGTTCAGCGGACTGATTCTGCTTTCGCCATTGGATACTTTCAAACTAACGAACAAATCAAAAAACTGAAATGCGTCTTGGATGTAACGAGTAACTAAACGCTATATAGAAATGTAGTGAAGTAGAAAGTACAGATACTTACTGTTAAATGTAGTGGAGTAAAAGTAGAAAGTATCCATTATTAAATCTACTTAAGTAAAGTACAGATACACGAAAATTGTACTTAAGTACAGTAACGAAGTACTTGTACTTCGTTACTTCCCACCACTGGATGTAGCATTGTGCTTAAGACCACCTAACCCAAGACCAAGACTAGAGTGCATCTCATGCCAGCCCTAAAATGATAACGCCCTGGGTGGTTGCCCATACTGCCCATGTCAGAAACCGCCACTGTCTGCACTATTAAACACAGCAATTAAGGCAATGAATTAATGGTAAACAACGCTCAACTATGAACACTGTCCAAGGAAGACGTAACCAAGCACAATGTGCACATTGTGGCTGTTCTCACTCTCTTTCCCACTGCATGAAGCCAGGCAGCGCAGTGCTGTAATGTCTGCCGCCATGACAAGTAATGAAAACAATCAAAGAGCAATGAGCATAATCTGCGTGCTCTTCCATTCTCATGCTACTGCAGTGTACGCAGAGCATTACTAGAACAAAGAACGGCTCTCAGTGAGGCTCCATTAATATCTTCTGAACGGCTCGTTCAGAAGAATTGGATCGTTCGTTAATCTCACTTCACTATATTGCAGACAGCGTTGTCCCATATATGCGACACGTCAGTCAACACCTGCGCACAACAATTCAGCGCCGTGAGAGACAACTTTTTTCATACAACTTGTCCCTGAACAGCAAGCTTTGCTAACATCACGTCCACAGAGCTTACCTTTCTTTGAACTCATTTTCTAAGTGGCGATACAAGTTAGACGTAGTGAAACCGTCTGTGAAAGCGAAGCGCTGCTGAATTTACATGTCGCCATCAGATTTCTGATGATTTATGTAGCGGGATTCTATTACTGAAAAATAAACGGACATCTGCTGCTCAGAGAAAACCACTGCATACTGTCTGAGAGCCACGTGCGAGTGAAAGGGAGGTGATGGGTGACAGCGGTAACAGAAACACTTCATTAGCAAGTCATGTTATTGCTTGGATTTTAATCAGTATGTTTTGCATATCTGTTAACAAATAAACTGGACAATATGCTGGCAATTTAGTGATAATTTTACAGTTGTGTTCTTGACCGGTCTTGAATTAAAATCCAGAGTCCTCAATGTCTGTTTCAGTCCTCAATGGTCCTGCATTTGGTCGAGTCCGACCAAATGCAGACCGAGTCTCACAAGAGTGAGACCATCAAAAAGTGGTCTCGAGTACTACAACATTACTATGATGTACACTTTTTTTTTTTTGATAACTATTGACTTTCAATGGCTGAAGACTGTGCTGAGTGATTCTGAAGTCTGTATGTCAAAAGCTGTAGGAGGAGTTTGCTCAGATACACATGTGTAACAGAGACAAAATGGCAACTTTGATCCAAAATATTCAACTTCCTTTTGGGTTTGGACCATGGCTCCGAGATACTTTTTTGTAGGTCCTATCAAGTACCGAATTTTATGATTGTCGATCAAAGCAAGGCTTGGGGTTGATTTATTAAATATTCTAGAATTAGGCCATGTCCACCGAATATTGGACTGCATTCGGCTTGGGGGATGGACAAGGAAATATGTGAAGTTTAGAGCCACACGTATGGCGACGGCATCACCTGTGACCTTGCATTACCTGTGACTTCACTGCACTGCAATGTTCACGCCCACCACCAAAACTCTTTGTGCATTAAGGCCAGTGACACTAGTTTTCTGTCTTCTGACACAAGATTATCTTGATTAGCTTAAGTGGGTCAGTGATGGAGCTTTATAAATAAACAAAAAAGTCACTTAATGCTGTTTTTACGGTGGCCCTGAGGTGCAAACCACTTCAACATTAACATAGCACAATTACAAATTACAAAAACACAACAACATTAACGAAGCACAATTACAAATTACAAAAACACAACAACATTAACGAAACACAATTAGAAATTCAAAAACACAACAATATTTTGTGTCCTAATCCTTATCTTAATCCTAATCCTATCACGCAGCACGTTTTCTCCACTGCCACTTTCAAGATGGCGGTTACGTAATTAGGACTTAGCGTATACGTATTCATGCCTATTGTCCAATCAGCGATTTCTCAGGTCTCCAACTGGGACATACCCTTTAATTTTTGTTAATGTTGTAGTGCTTTGTTAATATTGTGTTTTTGAATTTGTAATTGTGCTTCGTTAATGTTGTTGTGTTGAAGTGGTTTGCACCTTCAGAGCCACCGTATGTATTGCGTCCTTGTGAAAGAAAGAGACACCATGTGGAATTTCACAATGCATTACACAAATGACTTTTTACTTGGCACTTGGGAAAATCAGCTTTTTTACTAAGAACAAGCTTGATACATTTTGGGAAATTTGGTCTGTCTTTTACACTTGGCTGGACCAAAATAATATCCAAGTCGACGGAAAAAAAAACATTACAGTGTGATAACGTCATACCATGATGACATAGGACCGTCAGGCATCCAATCAGGATCACTCATGCCAGGTTTGGTGCCAATTGACCTTTGCATTAGCCATACCCACTTGCAGTTCCATTAAAACTGTTTGTTTTCACGTGGGGGACAATGATGTGGCCTAAGATTAGTTTCAAATACAATAGGCCGTCTCAGCGCTTCGATGCTCGGGCCTAAAAAATCATGAAATGTCAAACAATGAACCCAATGATATAATGTGGTGATACTTTAAACAAAATTCAAATGTAGTTACCACACAATAGTTAATGGCTGTCTATATAATCAGCAAAAACACTCCTTGCAATTTAAGTTATCATGTCATTTTATAGGAGTTACTCATAAAAACTATATTTACCTTCCTCAAGGTGGTCATCAACAAGTGTCCAACCTTTAGTCTTGAAAGCATTTTTAAGTACACAATCACACACTAATTCACTCCAACATGGAAAAAATAAACAAAAACACAAAACAATTGGCAGTTTATCAGAATTTTATCAAAATCAGAAATTTCCAGTCGAAAACCTCTGCCCCGCTGTCAATCCATCCATGTCCAATTTGTGATCAGACAATATGAACAACAGCTGGACAATCCTTAGACTGGGGACAATAAGAGGCCACCCCAAGATGTCAAATTTTGTCACAAGTCATAATGCCTCAGATGTTGCAAGTTATGTGAGAGTGTGCCATTGGCATGTTGGATGCAGGGATGTCAATCACAGCAGCTGTACGGCTCAATGTCCATTATCGGACTATTGGCCGTTTAACAGTTCGTTTCCAACAGACTGGCACTACTGCAAATCGACCACGTGTGACCACTCCAGCCCAAGATCGCCACATCCGGCTCGTCCATCTGCAGGATCGGCTAAGACCAGCGACACACAGCTGATGAGACTATTGGTCTGCACAACAGATGCATCACACCTCAGACTGTCCGTAACCGCCTATGAAAAGCCAACTTGCATGCTCTGCAAATATGACCAAACAATTCAATTCAATACAGTTTGCTATCTCCAATTTACAAGTGTTGTCCAAAGGTACTTTACAAATGAAATAATTTCAATTCAATCACACATACATTCCAATTGATCCTAGTTATCAAACAGTATTGTACTCTCAATTAACTATTCAAAGTAGGCAGGAGGGGTTTGGTGTGCCTTGTGAACCTTGGAGGGTGGGTGTGAAGACAAATGTACCACAACCAAATGATCCAGTGTAGACAATTCCTCTTTAGCCTGACCATTTTGGGCCCTTTATATTACTCAAAGTTTGCTGTTAAAAAACAAAAATCAATACCTTTATTTGATTGCAAAGCAGGGGAGACAACCGGTATCTAAGCTAAAGGATTTTTAGAAAATTCTCCTTTGTCCTTCTAACAACCCTCTATGATAAAAAATTATCCTAACTCCCATTGAGTTTTGTCTCAGGTTCACAAATGTCTGAGTCAACCCTAGAAAATAAGTTTGAAACAGTTCTCACCCGATGGAGGACATCAGGTGGTCAGCAGCTGTGGGGACGAGACCTCAGATTCTCCTCGTTTAAGTTGGAGGTGGACTGAAGACAAACCCCTCAAGCTGGCCAATGCTTCTAATCTCCCGTCGCCCACGATCTCCTGACACGATGGATCCCACTTCCAACATCAAAATGTTGGGGAAAATTCTGTTATCAAAGAATGAGAGTCTGTTCCAATAGCTAGAGAAAGATTCATCTTTGTTTTTATTTCTATTCGAAGGCAAAGCGTTCAAAGACCCGTCTGACTGAACTGAACACAGTCAGGAGAAGAGCCCCGAACAACATGACACAGTCACAGAAAAAAAGAACAGACCAGGGGCCTCATGTATAAAAGAGTGTGCAGTTTTCACACTAAAACTTGGCATATGGACAAATTTAGAATAGTGCAGCGCACAAAAAAATCTGGATGTATAATCAATCAATCAATCAAATTTTATTTGTACAGCACATTTCAGCAGCAAGGCATTTCAAAGTGCTTTACATCATATCAAACACAGAAACACCATGCAACATAGAATCAACAATCAAAACATGACATTAAGTCAAGTTCCATCAATAAATTTGTAATTGATCACGTTTGATTGCTGTCCTGTTTGAACAGCAGAACGTTCAGCCGGGATTTAAAGACAGACAGCGTGCCACAGAGTCTTTGTGGGGAATGTGGATGTTTATTCTAAATAGTAGAATTATGTGCATAAGTTGTACATTTACAGAATAGAGATTCTTTCTGTCCATAAAGGCGCACTCACAAAGCAGACCTGGCTTGACTGAAGGATGACTCCAGCTGGACCGGTACCGGTACCATCATCAATATTTACCAGCAGATCAATATGATCAATTCTCCTTCTGAATCCTTCCATTGGTGATGTTCTCGACAATTACGTGGCTCACCTTTGCAGAGCTACTTATAAACCTGTGATTGTCTACACACCTTGATCACTTTAAAAATAATCCAACCTGACATTTTTGGAGTTAATATCCTGATCCAACCCTGTTTTCTTTTTCTAGTGAGAATGAAATTATCCCATATCCCATTTCATGCGCTTTGGCGCACAGACCAATGAGTTACATCGTTATGAGACAAAAACTGAGGAAAAGCGCTATTTATATTTGAGTGAGGTTTTCACATACTTTTATTTTTATTTTCTTTATTTTGTGTGCATGTTATGTTATTGTCTGAGCATAAATGCGGTTCAGTTTCATCGTTTGTTTAAACAATAAAACATAAACATGAAAACAAACAACGGATTTGATGCTTCTTGGTCTAAATAACTGAATGTAGTCAGATTTCATTGTATTTAGGTGAGTTTGGACATTTTGTAGTTTGATATTGTCCACAGAAAAGGTTTGCGTGGCTGCCGTACATTTTCACGCCAGGGAAAAGGTGTGCATATATTTACGCAAAGTTCATTTTTATACATGTCGACTTGTGCATAAAATATGGCGCCACACATTTTTTCTCCATACGCACGCTTTATACATGAGACCCCAGTCTCATGTATAATAAGAGAATTTTTCTCTTATTACCAGGTGGACAACAAAGCCACTTACAGTGACAAAACATTAAAGAAAAACCTTCATATACACAAAACACTATCAATCCAAATTTAGATCAAATTAAAGTGAAATGAAGTTCAAATTAAATTTTATATTATAGGGTATTGGTATAACTCAGTGTTATCCCCTCAAATATGGTGACTAATTCTTTCCTAATGCTGCTTATTTGTCTCCAGGTCTCCTAACAGTGGCAAAGAGGACAACAGAGTAATTCTTGCTATTGATTAGCTGGCCTCTCCATGAAAAGAAGCGGACTTTTAAGAAAAGAGCATGTTGAGAAAGCAAAAGGAATCTATTGCCCACACAACCTGGTTAGAACATTTCCCGAATGTGAATGAGTGAATGTGACTCTAGTGTAAAGTGCTTTGATCACTCAAAGCGCTTTACACTGACTGGAAAAGCGCTATATAAGTTCAGTCTATTTACCATTCCCTGCGCTGTGTGCTTTTGGGTCTTGCACTCCCAGAGCAAGCCTAGAAGAATGTCACAGAGGTGGCCAAAGATGGCATGAAGGAGATCCACCATAATTTGATGTAATCCAAAACCAGCATGAGTAACCACAGTGGAGCTTAGAAGTCTACATATACTCATCACTTGTATAAATCTCTTGATATATTTGGGCTTTTTATCATGCTCCTGAAAGATACTTTGTGTACCATCTACTCATATCCAATAAATTAAAATACGTGTCCCAATGAGTCTTGTTTGTCAGATTAAAAGTACCTTTTTGTTGGGATCTGGGGTTGTTTTAGTTTGGTGTTCCTTAGGTGTTTCTATTTAGTCTAATTTAGTTTTCCACTTTTGTTCTTCCTCAGTGATTATAGGAATGTTTTGCTTATTTATGTTTCTTTAGTCTAAGTAATTCTTTAATGTTAGAATTATTTCCTGTTCCCTGCCTGGCTCTGCTGTGTCCCGTTCTCCTCAGTCTGCCTTCACTCACACCTGCAATCAATTTACTCATCAGCCCAGGTCTTTGTTCAGATTTCTCCTTCCTGGTATTTAAGTCACTCTCTTTCAGACAGTAGTTGCCAGTTCATCTTGTTACTCTCCTCGGCTTCCCTGTCTTCTCCTCGTGTCTCCAGTTTGGCCTTGTTTTGGATTTTCCTGTTGGACTTTCTATTTTTGTAAGTTGGGGTTTTTTGTTTTGTTTTGTCATTAACTGATCTATGTCTCTTGCCTGCTGCATTTGGGTCTGGATTTAAACACGCATCATGACACTTCTGAAAATATCAATCTTTAAAACAGGTACTAAACATATTTCTCATTATGCCCACTTTTCTGTTTTTTAAAAATGTTTTTTTTTATTGGTCTAATGTAATATTCTTATTTTAAATATCATAATTTCAGTAGCTGTAAGTGGAAAATTGTAATTGATAGAAATAAAGGGTTTCAAACATCCATCTGTGTGTACTTAATCTATGTAACATTTTTCACTTATTCAATAATCAAGTTTATTTAATGGGTCTGTTTCTATTAATTTGAAAAGTTCAAGAACTTAGAGGTAGTCCCTTTTTATTGCACTTTGTGCCAATAACAAAACATCTTAACATGCTGCTACCAACAAGCTTGACAGTTGGTAAGGTGTTTATAGGTTAAAAGGTCAGGGGTTGTTTCACAAACATGGGATTCAGAAATCGAGGATAAGCCATGAAGCCAGGCTTGAGATGGCGTCATCAGTTCCTCCTGGCTTTATGTGTTTTATGAAAACCAAACCCGACTCAGAAGGTGCAGCTGTGGAGCCAGGAACAAATAATTCAGGTAACGGCGTGTCCACAGATTTCTTGAAGAAACCAAGGAGACCCTGGTTAAGAAATATTACTTGAATATATTTTAACTATACTGTATTTTTCTGACGTACATTTATCAAGTGGGTATACTTTAGACTGTACTAAAAATGTAATAAATACATTTTTAAGAACATGCTGCTCTTTTTAAAAATTTATTTTTGGTACACTTTATAAAATATACTTTAAATTCTAATTATATTAAAGTTATACTTTTGATAATCTTTTTAAAATTACACTTTGCATGTATAAATGTAGATTTTTAAATGTACATTTTAGAAATATATTACAAATATATACAAGCAATACTTTTGTGAAGTTGTACTTTTGGTAGTATTTTCAAATAGGTTCTGTGTATATTTTAATAAATCTCAAAATAAATACACTTCAATAATATCTGTAAGTACTTTGTAAATAGCATCTAATAATTAGACGCTAATTATATTTCAATGAAACACTTTCAGTGTTTATATAGATGCTACTTTATGCTAACTAAGGATGCCTTACTGGGTGCCTTAGTAATCTTTGCTTTTTGTTAAAAGGGAAATACATTTATATATATATATATACCTTTTAAACTATGCTTAAAGTGGAACTTACTTAAAGTAATTTACTTACTTGCTTAAAGTGGAAATGTTGTTTAACAAAGTAATACATACAATGTTCATGACTCAAACAGTTTAGTGACAGGTCCTACAGTAAAAACAGTACTTGTCCTTAACACTAAATTTAGAAGGTATCTTCACTTTCACATTTCTTCGAATATGATCTGTTTGTGTCTGTTCCTTAACTAAAACATGGAAGCTAACTTTTTTTTTTATTAAACATTTTGAACCATTGTACAGAATCATGTGGCATGAACACAGGGGGCCATATAGCGGGGAAAGTTATGACAATTCCAAGGGCCCCTGACCAACAGGGGGCCCTCCACAATGTTTTTTGTTTGCTTTTTTATTTTATTTTGGGGGGTTTTTTGTTCATAGAATTTTAAAAACAATGGAACCCTGTCAATTACAAAATTAATTATATTTTGTTTTCTAAAATTATTTTTAGCAGTAAAAATTAAATGTTACCCCTCCCAGACCAAAAAGCCCACATTTGCCCTGAACCCCCCTGGATCTGCATGAATCGATTGGTTCCTGTTTGCAGCGTTTGACTGTGACGGTGTTTCAGCAGCAGACAGTACAAGACAAGAACGACTGCTGCAGTTACTATGCTGCTAAGAAAATTAATAAAGTAGGTTTTCAAAAAATGGAGAGACAGAGAGAAAAAGGTAAAAGTGTCAATTTGTAACCCAGTTTTTCTCCAAGAGGTGGGTAGACTGTGTGAGATTATCAACCATTCAGCATAGTTAGTTTAGCTACAGATTACTGTTTGCCTCCATTTCACTAACATTTAATGAATTAAGGATAGAAATTACCAACATATTCATATATTGAACTTGTCCCTGTACCTTTTTATCACACTTAACAACAGATGAGTCAGACAGCAGCAGCTTTAACCCACGTCCCCTCCTGTCCCGTCCTCTCCTAAGTGAAATTAAAGCTGCAGTATGTAAAACTTTTAAAAAATTTTTTTTTACATATTTGTTAAAACTGTCATTATGTTGTGACAGTATGGCATGACAGATAATCTGTGAAAAATCTATTTCCTCTGCCTTCTCCAAGTACTATCTAGAAACAACTAATCAAGGACAGGAGAGTTTTAGTGCTGTCAATCACAATCTCATGCAGCTGCTCATCCCTATGCTGCAGCTAGCACAGCCTGTTGTGAATGCTCAGTCTAGTTAGCATAGCTATCAATGACAGCAGATCAACATTTTTCCATTAATAAGTTAATTTTCCACCATTAGCACATTGAGTGAATGAGATTGATTAACAGCACTAAGACCCTCCTCCTGGTTCTGATTGGTTGTTTTGGTCAGAACGTTGCATTTCTTTAGCTAGCAATAGTAGCTCAGGGAGGAGGTGGAGGAGATTGATTGTTTTCACAGATTATCTGTCTCAAAACAAACTGTCACAACATGGTGACAGCTTTAACAAGTATGGAGAAAACATATTTTTTATTAAAGTTATATACTGCAGCTTGAATAAAATGCAACAACATAGCATTTTTCTGAGAAGTCTGGATTGCTTTATGTATATTTTGCATGTTGCCTATGACTGTTGCTCATGGGGAGAGACATTTCAGTAATCTAAAACTAATAGAAAAAATTTAAGAATTTATTTTTGTATCCTGGTCTTAGATTATTTTTCCAGTTTGACATCTTCAAACTTACAGGATTTATTGTTGATGATGAGAGGAATAAACGCAGCTAAAGAGTTTGTGAAAAAGTAATTAGTTCCCATGTTATGGAGGGGGAATGGATTATTTCAGGCAGCTAAAATATAAGCTGCCTGAAATAGCCCCCTAATAACTGGCAAATATTGAGCAAATGTTACTATATTTACATGATTTGTTGTTCATCAAGAGAGGAATAAGCACACTTAAATAGTTTGTGAAAAAATTATTTTTTCCAGTGTTATAGATGGGGAACAGATTATTTCAGGTGGCTGAAATATATGGTTCCCCCCCTTTAACTTTGGCAAATAATGAACAACAGTTTCCAAAATCACATGATTTGTTGATGAGAGGAATAAGCACAGTTAAAGATTTGCTGGTAAACCATTTGTTCCTATGAAATGGAGGGGGGACGGTTTATTTCAGGGAGCTGAAATATACTGCTCAAAAAAATAAAGGGAACACTTTAAGTGTTAAACACCTGTTTAAGTGTTCCCTTTATTTTTTTGAGCAGTGTATATGGTTCCGCCCTTATAGCTTTGGCAAATAAATGGAAAATGCAATCAAATCCTCAAGATTTATTGTTGGTGGCGAGAGGAATAAGCAGTTAAAGACTTGCTGGAAAATGTATTTGTTGCTATGAAATGAAAGGGGAACAAATTATTTCAGGCAGCTAAAATAGTTAAAATATGTTGTTCCCCCTAATAACTTTGGCAAATAAGAAGCAAATGTTACCAAAATCACACAATTTGTTGTTGATTACGAGAGGAATAAGCACAGGTAAAGAGATGTTGGTAAGTTATCAGCTTACTGAAAATTTAAAAATAAAAGCCTCAATATTCCTCAGGTTAGTGCACCGCTGGTGCAATAATATTAGCCTGTATTATCTTTACCTCTCAGGTTAGTGCACTGCCTTTCGCAGCAAGGCAATGCATTAGCATTAGCACGAATATTACCATTTCACTTCCTTCCACTGTGATCCTTTTCCCTAACATAAGTATTTTATCTATTTCTAACACATTAGCTACATTTAGTATACTCAATGGAGGAAGTGAATGTAAGACAGCATGCTAGTGATCCCCACATGCTAGCATTTTGGCTAATTTCAACTGATACAATTACTTTAACAAACTCAATGGTGCAAGTCCATGTTAGTCAACATTCTTGTGATTCTCCACATGCTAATGTGTAATTTTTTAGCTAAACTTAGCATTGATGCTAATTTTTAGCATCAGAACGCTGTGTCTAAACCGACCGGCACACTTTGGCAGGACCCCCTTAAATTTCCTCAGGAATTTTCTAGTTCTCCTATGTAATGCTATGGCAGGCCCCAATAACTCCAGCTGTGAAAGTTCCGGTTGAGGAAAACTCAAAGAGACAGACCCGGTATTTCAATATGATATTTTATTTTTCAGTGTTTTAGTATAAAAATCCCAGCAGCCTGCTTTGGGCTGGTTTCTGTTCCCATTGACTAGAACTGTGTGTTTTTTTTCTTTTCTTCCCAGAGAATCAACTAAAGTACCAAATGTATTTACAGCAAACTGTCAGCAGGGCTGGAGGACCAACAGGAAGCCTACACTCTGCTACTCATCAGCATCTATCACACCTCACACATTTAATGCCATCAGTCCAAACAAAAACAACTTAAAAAAAAAGGGAGGGTATGAGCACCCGTAGTATTTATTTACCACACCTTCTATATAAAGTGATGCATATCCGTTTTCTGCTCTGCAATAAATTATTCCAGGCACATTCTCTACTCTCCTTCAGGGCTGCGCTGGAGAACACGCTGATGTGACGTTCAGAGACACGACTGAAAGCTCAAAAAAAAAAGACGCCAGAGTGAAGCATGAGGACGGGCAGCAGTTGGTTCTCCTTTCCTTTTGGTTTCCATGTCAACGATGCACCTTAAAACTTTAGGAGCTTCTATATAGATCTTATATAAATATCTACAAACAAACAAAAAGTAATAGTAAAGTAGTCCAGTAAAAACATTTGGATACAAAAAAAATTCACACACACAGAATTAATGCCAGAAACAAAAACTTGATGCAGGAGATCTCAATAAGTTATAAAACAAACAAAAAAACAACAAAAAAAAACAACAATACAGTATGCATGTTTGTTCTCTTTGTGGAGATAGCACCAGCAGGACCAGCAGCACCGGCGAAAACTCGTCACACCTACCTTTGAAGGTCCAAATATCAGAGTGTGTGTACCAAATAAAACTGAAGAGTGAATAAATTAGTGTCAGGCTGTGTGTGTGATATTTACATGAGCTGCTGCTGTCACACTCATACACTGACAGATGGAGGATCTCACAGCAGCACATTTTAAGAGGTCAGAGGTCGAGCACCGACACATTCACCAGGTTCAGTCCTCCCAACTGAACGCTGAGCTCTTCCTTTGCATAGCTTTGACTACAGTGAGTCATTGTGGGACTCCAGGCAGGGGGATGGGTAAACATGAGTGTTTGTGTTGTGCGTATGAGGCAGAACGGCCTCTCTGCATGGATCATGAAGGTGAAAGGTGTTGGTTGGTGGAGCTGCTGAGACGGACAGGGATTAGCGTGTGGCAGTGAGGCCGCTGCCGCCACCATTCACCTCCAGATTCCCTCTGACAGAGTTCAGCTGCTTCATGGCCCGATCGAAGGCGAGCCGCACAGTTCTCCTGATGGAGGAAGCACGAGCTTCCTTCAGCTTCACTCTGTCCAGGCTCTGGTTGATCCCAAACGGAGCCATCTTGGATCTAGGAAGCCATTGCCTGGGAAAAGGGAGATTTGTAGAAGATCAAAACACATTATACAGAAACGCCCAACCAGATCCTCTAAAAGCTACAATATGTAGCTTTTATCGAAAAGATGTTTTACGTTATTTGTTAAAACTGTCCCTGTGTTGTGGTAGTACAACATAAGACAGATAATCTGTGAAAAGATCAAGCAGCTCAGTAGTAACTGTAGAAAAGCTGCCTTCAGCCAGAAACAACCAATCAGAGCCAGGAGGAGATTGATTGATAGCACTAAAACCTTCCTCCTAGCTCTTATTGGTTGTTTCCAAGTGGTGCTCATGGACCCCTTGCATGTCATTGTTTTCGTCTGGGAATTTTGAGCATGCTGGAGGGCAAAAAGATGATTCTTTTACATGCCATCCAAGCCGTTGCCACGGTAGAACAATTCTGTTAACTGAATGAAACTTGGAGATGTCACTATGAACTTACTCCTATGTTCCACAGCAAGGCGAAAATGCAGGAAAACTAGAGGTGTGCCGATCGATCGACCACCACCATTATGTATTTATCTACAAGGATGAGGTCACTGATCAAAGATATCAATTGTGATATTTCATAAAAGTCACCAGGGAAATACAATACAAACTCTAATTGTAACCCAGGTCGGGTGTAAATGGACTATAAGCCACGAGTAGTGGTGACGTACTTCCGTTTCAATTTTCGCCACATAGATTGTTTCCAGGGAACCGCTTGCTCCTATTGTTTATAACCATAGCTGCAAGAGCTGCACCATGAACAAGACGCAAAAGTTAAAATATTTGCGAGCTACTGGTACGACTGGTACAAGTTTTGTTGTGTGCCGTTGTGTTCAGTAATTAGCCGGTACCATCCAGTGCTTAGTTTTTTCATTTTCTTGCTTATATCAAGGCGACAACGGACCGTAGCCAAAACTTAGCCACTAAAGCTAACACACGGTTTGTAGCTGCCTGGTATTTCAAACTTGAGAAACGTTTGTGAAAATGTGAAATATTAGGATGCTTTGAGTCCTTACATCTCTGTGGCTACGTCCACACTGCTTAATTCCGATTTTTTGTGAAGTCAGATTTTTTTTTTGCATGGTCATTGTATGTGATCTGCTGTGTGAACTGCAAAGAACCTAAAAGTGTACCACATGCCCAGCAGAGGACGCCGTAACGTCACCATAGTGAGCATGCTCAGTGGAAGTAAACATGGATGCTAATGGTGTAGCATATCTTGAGACGTTAACGTTGTTGTCCAACTGAAGCCAGCACATTAACAACTTGATCCTCATTATCGTCCACCATGTTTCTTGTTTCTCTTATCGTTTCCGCATGTAGGGACACAGAATATTGGTGTTATTAAATATCAATGGCTTACAGGTTGGATAATGTGACTTGCGTACAGCAAGTCACATTATGTACAATCAGTGTGAATGTAGCATAACATGACTCAGTTTTGCGGCCATGTAATCAGTATTACATGATCTGTCTGAGTCGGGGGTTCCAACACAGAAACAGATGTTACACTGTTTTTACACGGGGTATCAGAATAGAAAGGGGCAGAGCAAAATCTAATTGTACAGTATGGTTTCAGACAGCTCCAGGCGTGACAGCAGTCAAGACGCTCAGCTCCTCACCAGTTGCGCTTGCTGTCGAAGAAGCGGACGAGGAAGAGTTTCTCTGCGGACCTGAACTGCATCTGCTCTCCGGCTCTGAGGACGTCCAATGGCGGAATGGGAAGCTCCACCCTGCTGTGCTGACATGACGTCCTCCGAACTCTGGGATTCACAATCTGTGAAGACCCGGGACAGACTGTGAGCTAGAAGAGAAGGGAGCAGCGCCCTTACAGATAGAACAATCTGCAGTTCATGGTGACAGACGGAGCTGCTCTGAAAACGCCCCACGACCAGAGAAGAGCATGCAGGCCGGCCCAGAGCAGGACGAGCTGCTTACACACAGCCACGACACCAACCCAGCAGTTCACATCACAAGCTACAGCATGGAGAATGGCAGAGGGCAGATGGGACCAATGGGGCAGATGGAGCATGAGGTACGGACAGACTGACACACACACTCACCAGGGCAGGGTACCAGGGATATCCCCTACATTTAGCCCAAACTAGCTTAAGAGGCTCCAGAACAAATGGAGAAGCAGCGGTGGGACTCCACACTTCTACAGGAACAACAACAAGCCAGTTATGAACAGGACACACTGTCTGCGCAAACACACACACACTCAACAATACACAGGCAGGGAGCTGAATCATACTGCTATGTGTGTGAAGAGGACAGACCAACTCCAGCCCTGTAAACATGGGGTGAGTGTGTGTGTGGGAGGGAGGGAGAAGGGGGCAAAGAGGTGTTTTTCTGGTTCACAAAACAGAGAAGTAAAAATCAGAGAAATGCTGTTCCATGCTCCAATCCTGCTGCTCTATAGAGCCACACCTCCTCCCCCAGTGTGTGCCCTAGCCCTTCCATCACTCCCTTGCAGAGCAAATGAAATTGATCCGTTCTTTGGATCAGAGAAGGAGAGGAACCCAATGAGCCGTTTGAGGATGCTTCCTGAAGAGACTGGTCAGAGGGGCCCCTCCTGGCTCCACATATCCCCCGTCAGCAGTGGGTCAGATGCAGACCCGGCAGGATGGGCAAGCATTGGGTGGCATTACACACCCACAGAGTCAGACATGGACTGGAACCTGTATTTTTTTTTTTTTTTTAAACCTCAACGTGGACAACTTTCTATTATTCATATCTCGATTTGATACAGTAGAGTCTCTCGCACTTCTCGCATTTGTGCGGATTGTCACATGCACTTTTTTCAGTCTTTCCAATTGTTTCATCCATTGCTAACATGTCGTAGTGCGTTTTTCCGAACCTCCTTAAAACGCAACATGAGTGCTGGTTTTAAACCTGTGCAGCAGTGACAGAGACAAGCTGCTGCTGTGCAGAGCAGCACAGATGTGCACTAGAATCACGGCAGCAAACCAGAAAAAGGAAAATTTCTTTGCACAGCATTCAGAGTGAGTCAAATAATGCTGTTGGATGCAGATAACGTTAGCTAAATGATGACTAGCTAAAGTCAATATAAGCTTGTTAACAAGATTAGGCTACTGATTTTGTTGTCTATGTTCAAAAGTGGGTAGTACTGGTTATATTTACTTGAGCGGCGTTTTGGGAAAAACGGTAGTTATGAGTAGTTTTACTGCACTGCACTTTTTTTCTTTTGCTTTAGTAATTATTGCTACTCTTATTCAAATAGATTAATTTTACATTTAAAGGAATAGACTTCAGAGATTGGAAACATTAGATTCTTAGATTTCTGCAGCGTACGAGTTAATGTTTATGCAAATTTGAGCATAATTACTGAACATTTTATACATGTCCCTGTTTTCATCCTTATTATTTTGTATAAAAAAACATGGTTATTATTTGAAAAGTAAGGTAAAGGTTTGTTTTTGTTTTTATATTAACGTAAAAGCTTATTTACTCCCCCCGCCCCTGCTAAGCTCATCTGGAGCCTGGGCTGGTGATATGGGAGACTCCAGTCTGATGCTTGGACCAAACTTATTAGTTTCAGCATTAATTGTCTTAATATTTTGGTCACTGAAGAAAACTTATTTCTCCTTGAATCGTACTGTGACAGATCAGATTCCAACCAAAAATAATTTCAGCAGGCTTGTACCCTGTTACAATAATATTACTATAACTAATAAAAAAAAACATGTTGAATTACATTTGGAGCGAGGAATAAGAGTTGCTTTTCTGATTCTATAAACTGGTAAAGTTTCCTCCTGCCTCTGCTCACACAGATCAAACCACGAAGCAAAAGAAATATAACATGAGCTATCCTGGTATCCTAGCAACAATTAGAAAGGTAGCAGAGGGTGGCCTGGGGACGTCTGTTTCAGCAAGGGAACAGATACTTTTCTCACCTGAAGAAATCTTGGCAGTCTTTGTGAATTGTCCATTGTCAGTACAGCTCATTAGAGAACTTTGGTCGTCTACAGTGCTCCGCCTCGCTGCCGTAGGGCGACCCTTCACACCTTTAGGCACCATGAAAGTGCTGGAAGAGATCAGATGAGGGCCACATTTAGAAAAACTTAAGAAATTAAGTTGGAAGATCATTGGTCATGACTCCAATCAGAATCCACCTGGAGTCACAGATGATGCTGTTGCTAGACGATATGCTGGACTCTGAGGCGCATCGCCGCCGGGGCTCCAGAATGCGTGGAGACATAGAATCCAGCTTCTCCTCCACCAAGAAGCCGTTGGTTAACCCTGAAGCAGAAACACACACATCACATGTCACTTGTCAGGAACATTGCAGTTGCCACCAGCAAGGAGCACTGTGCTTATGTGAAGCTCAACCTGTGCCAAGACGTTTGATCGGCGTCTCTTCCTCCTCTTTCTCTTCTTCCTCCTCATCTTCAGCACTGCTGCTGCGGGTCCTTTTCTTGGGGACCAGCAGGGTCTCCAGGCGAGGGATCACCACCGACAGGAAGGTTTTGGCACCCAGGAGGGGTGGCGATGCAGCAGGCAGCTCTGGGGTCATGGGTGCTTTCTGAGGGCTGGCACTCTTGGACTTACGGAAGATGGTGCGCTGGGGGAAGCTACCTGATAATTCAGAGGGAAAGTTCCTGTTGGGCAGCGGCTGGTCTGGGAGGGGCCTGTTGGTGGGTTGAGGGGGTTTTGAGGTAGAGGAGCTGGTGTTGTCATCAAGCTGCAAGGGAGCCTGCTCTGACAGGTGGGCAACAGGCTTCGGCGTGGGGGGCACTGAGTCGCTTGGTGAGATGTCAGGCTCAAATGAGGAGCTGAGCCGCTCTGAGGCCGGTAGAGGGACGGGAACTAATGGGCTTGCCGGACCCAGCTTGTCCTCACACTGGCTGGGGCATAGTGGGAGTTCCAGGGCAGGGGGTGGTGGATGTGGAAATGATTTCTTTAAGCCAATCTGGCTGCGGACCTCCATTATGGTCTTCTTGAGGAGCTTGAGCCTCTTGGTGCGGGACGGGCTGTGCTTCATGGCCGTACTCAGGTCCAGCTTCTCCAGAAGCTCCTTCAGCTGCTCCTCCAGCTGCGTGTGCTGACGGTAGGAGGGTGCCAGCAGCCGGTCCACTGAGAAACAACAGCACAGCACCATCATATTGTCTTCATCTCCCATCAGATCTGTGCTGACCCGACAGATTTACCACATGAAGACATTTTAAATATCCAAAATAAACAAAGGACTATATAGAGCACTATATAGTCTCTCTGCTTTCACTATAACTGAAAGCAGAGAGAGACAGACAGACAGACGGACCTCAGTCTCCTTCGACGAATTGGGTCGAGACTCAATAGTTTCTCAAAATTACAAAAACTTAACTCCCTTTTATCTTCACCTGCAGACGCACAACAAACTTGATGTGAATTAAAAGCAGTGATCAGAAGGCTGCTGCATACCACCTCCTTAGAACATTAAGCAGCTAAATAATCAGAATAGCTTAAAAAATGTACAGTGCCTTGCGAAAGTATTTGGCCCCCTTGTCAACATTTTGCGGCTTTTCAGGCTTCAAACCCAAAGATCTAAAATTTTTATTATTTTGTGAAGAATCAACAACAACAACTGGGACACAATCATGAGGTGGAACAAAATTTATTGCAGGGTTTCCCCCAGAAAACTTGCTAAGCCCGGTGGTCGGGGCGCCGAGGCAGTTCACTGTGTTTTTGTATTAAAAGATGCTAAAGAGACAGGAAATGAATAAATATTACTGGGTAATTATATGTTATGAGAAAACGGCAGTGAAACACTACCTAAACCCACAACTAGTCTTGAAAACAACAAATCAAAAATACAATTAAATTGAATATCAATTATTTGCACTTCTGTTTAATCCAAATTAAGTCAGCGGCTCCATCAGACCCCCCAGTGTTTAAAACGCAGAGAGCATCATGAAGACCAAGGAACACACTAGGCAGGTCTGAAATACTGTTGTGGAGAAGTTTAAAGCTGGATTTGGATACAAAAAGATTTTCTAAGCTTTAAACATCTCAAGGAAAAATGTGCAAGCGATCATATTGAAATGGAAGGAGTATCAGACCACTGCCCACTCAAAGTCCAGACCTGAATCCAATCAAAAATCTGTGGAAAGAGCTGAAAACTGCTGTTCACAAGCGCTCTCCATCCAACTTCACTGAGCTCGAGCTGTTTTGCACAGAAGAATTTCAGTCTCTCGATGTGTAAAACTGATAGAGACATACCCCAAGCGACCTGCAGCTGTAATTGCAGCAAAAGGTGGCGCTACAAAGTATTAACGCAGGGGGCCGAATAATATTGCACGCCCCACTTTACAGTTTTTTATTTGTTAAAGTTTACAATATCCACTAAATCTCATTACACCTCACGATTGTGTCCCACTTGTTGATTCTTCACAAAAAATAAAAACTTTAGATCTTCATGTTTCAAGCGTGAAAAGCGGAAAACTGTTGAAAAGGTCAAGGAGGCCGAATACTTTCGCAAGGCACTGTAAATGCTAACTCTGCATAAGTGGAAAAACACACAAATGCTTGCACAATACTGTCTTAGCCACACAAGCAACCTTTTAAATGAAGCCATCAGCTTCACTGCTCTACGTGGAAAACTTTCATCAAGCCACTAACACAAATTCAGTCTTTAACATCTGATATGCTTAACATCTGATATCTAAATTGCTTTTATTCAGATGTTCATATAAAAATGATTTTTTTTTAATATGACAAAGCTTTATTAGTCTAATCTCTCACTTTAAAAAAAAAGTACTATATAACTATTGTGCAACGTAAGCTTAATTCAGAGAATGTGTACAGGTGATGGTCATAAAATTAGAATATCATGAAAAGATTGATCTAAATCAGTAGTTCCATTGAAAAAGTTAAATTTGTATGTTATATTCATTCATTACATACAGACTGATATATTTCAAATGTTTATTTCTTTTAGTGCTGATTATTATTACTGTCAACTAATGAAATCCTCATTCAGTATCTCACAAAATCAGAATATTGTGAAAAGGTTCAATATTGAAGATTCCTGCTGCCACACACTAATCAGATAATTAACTTAAAGCACCTACAAAAGCGTTTAAATTGTCTCTCAGTCCAGTTCTGTAGGTTACATAAACATGGGGATGACTGTTGACCTGACAGTCGTCCAAATGATGGCCTTTGACACCTTGCACAAGAAGGCAAGACACAAATTTCATTGCTAAAGAGGCTGGATGTGCACAGAGTTCTGCGTTCAAGCACATTCATGGAGAGGTGATGGGGGGGATGTGGTAGGAAAAAAACGGACAAGTAATTGGGATAACCACATCCTGGAGGGGATTCAAGAATCACCACACAGACATATGCAAGACATGGGTTTCAGCTGTGACATTCCTTATGCCAAGTCACTCTTGAACAAGAGACGGCATTGGTCTTGAGTAATATTCTACTTTTCTGAAATACTGAATTCTGGGTTTTCATTAGTTAGAATCATCAACATTAAAAGAAAAACATTTGAAATCTATCTGTTTGTACCAAATGAATATAATACACAAGTTTCACTTTTTGACTGAAATTGTTGACATAAATAAACTTTTTCATGATATTCTAATTTTATGACCAGCACCTGTATATAGCGATACATAACATAGTTTATTATGACCTTCATTAATGTAATACTAAGAGGTAGAACAGTGCTTAAGCAGTTGAATTCTCCTATTTGTTTAAAATGGTCCGACTTTATGTTACACCAGGGGCGCCGCATAGGGGGAAAAAGTTATGACAGCTGTTGTGAAGGGCCCCTGACCAACAGGGGGCCCTTCACAATTTTTCTTTGTTTGTACTGTCTATATCAAACAATTTCAAGTGAAAAAGAAAACATCCATTCTAAGTCAAAAGCAGGCTGCATTCAAATAAACAAACCCAAGTTACTAAATCAAAACTGCCTGAGAATACTGCTAATCGTTTGGTTCCATCTCTGGTGGGTTGTTTCTGACAGAGCAGAGTTATTCTGTCGAACACAAGGAGGAAGCAGAGGAGCTCGATTTTTTTCAGAGCTCATCAATCTCATGTTAGGACAGCAAAAGTTTTAAAACATGTAAAAAGTTGTTTTTTCAACTTACATGCTGAAGCTTAAAAACAGCTGCTCAATGTGAGAGTCCACTGGCTAGTGGAGGTTGAACGGCGCTATGTCTGTGAAATATTACAAGTATCACTTAGCGGTGATCCAACCAGGAGAGCAGAACCAGTGTCTTCCACCGTTAGCCCAATGACTTGATTTTTCAAGCAATTTGCTTAGTTTCTGACCGTCATGCTCATCTGGGTGATTGTTGGTAGTTGTGCGCTGCTTTTCCTGCCGTCTGATCGCTCCGGTCCGGATGTCTTTTTTTTTCTGCAGTGAGCCTCAATAACTCACCAAACTCCGTCAATGCTTGTTTTTAAATGTCATATTAAATTTGCTGTGTTGATACATTTTGATGTGATTTTTCCATCACAACAAGCAAACTTCCCCATTCACTCTCAGAGTGTTAAAGTTCCACACGACATTGCTTAGGATTTGCTACTGCACACTTGCGCAGTGTGAAGTAAAGGGGAAGATATGCTGCACGTTGGGCCTCTGCAGGCTGCAAAGCATGAGATTCTGGTGATCGGTTTTTGTGATCGGCAATAAGAAACAGTGGTCGGCGATCACCGATCACATACTTTTTCACAGAAATCAGCCGATCATGATCAGTGACCAATCGATCGGGACACCTCTACAGAGTACTGCTACTATTTTCTATTGCTATTGATTATGATATATACAGTATATTGTAATTGATTTATTGCCCAGCCCTAAGTCAAAGTCCTCCAAACCACTGGTCTGGGTCTGACTCTGGGTCGGGGTCAGGGTCGAGTCTAGAGCCTCACCTTGTCTAAACAGCTGGAGGGTTTAGACAGAGATATATTTACTCATATCTCTGATTCATGGCTCTCATCTTTTAGACACCTCAGCTGTTTCACATCCAGCATGCAAAGCTGCCGACATGAGCTTCAGTGGGAACAGTTGTCCATGCATTAGATACTAGAGCTGTCCTTCCAACTTGCAGTGATCTCATGACTGTGTTACTGTGTTTGGGCTAACCATAACTCCAGTGTGTGGGGGTTATGGTTAGTTCAGACTCTCAAAAACTGTTAGCAATAAAAGTTAAGATGATAGTCTCCTTTTCCAGGATAGGGTCAGCGGTTGGTTAGTGTGAAAGAGAGTTTCTGTTCTTTAATCTTAGGTTTTTATTCTGTTCACTAAATGAACTTAAAATGTTCTAGTAGCCCTCTAAACTACTAGAGGGCATGGCAGGTGGACTTGGCCCCCACGTCCACCTTCCATGAAATTGTTAAATGATTCTTGCTAACTCCTGCTTCACTCCTTTCCTAATCGGATGCATTCACTCACCGTCCTCCCAGGAGAAAGGAGCTGGGGCCTCCAGCTGCGGGGCTTCTGGCAAGTGCAAGCAGCTGGGGAAGTCAAAGCCGATCCGATCCACCTCTCTGCGAGCTCTCCGTAGGATGACCCCTCCGTGGTCCAGCATCCTCTGAGCCGCCTTGTAGAAGAATGTTTCCTTGGCATTGTACGTCATGCAGTTACTAATTATGAGGTTAAAGTCATCCTCAAACTCATCCAGGCTGCAGTAACTGTGAGAATCAATTTGTTTCCTCATAGTTGAGAAGTCCATGGGCTTTCTGATGTGCTCCAGGTAGTCTGGGACCTGCAAGGGCAAACAAGACACAACGAGGCTGAGAACATGTAGAGCAGGCATCTAAAACTCCAGTCCTCCGGGGCCAGCGTCCTACTTCAACCTGCTTCAGCACACCTAGCTTCAACGTTAGCTCATTAGCAGAGATTTGTAGAGCAGGACTGCATGCTAGAGATGGAGGCTAAAAATTTTATTCCAATGTGTACGACGGGGGACAAATCTGAAAGTTGCAGGACTCTGGCCCTCGAGGGGAGTGGTCTGCAGTTTGAGACCACTGCTCTAGAGAGACTCTAAATGAAACTTTCAGACAGAACAGCTGTTACATCTGGATAGTTATTTCATACCGTCTGTCAGAAGAATGACTAAGTGTTACAAACCTCCTTAATGCAGACAGGCTGTGCGAAGATGCCATACTGGTCCTTGTCCTGCAGCTGACTGAGCACAGCTCTCAGCAGGATGTTGAAGGGAGTCAGCTGCAGCTCCAGCACCGACTGATGCAGCTTTATCTGCAGAGAGAATAACAGAGCATCTGCTCACAACAATCATTCTGCTGCAGGAACTGATTAATTAAACCGATAAATCAGAGCAGACAAATACTTTTTATCCTCATAGAAGCTTTTTGCATTTTCTCACACTGGAGGTTTTTGTGACAGAATGACAAAGCACAAGATAAAGGTCAAATGGACAGAAAATTAAATATCCTTTAAAATGTGGAGACAAGCTGGAAAAAAGCTTTTCTGGGTTTTGTTTGTCTCCTCATCTAGAAAGGCCAGATTTGGAAAAGTGACAACAAAGAGCCAGATGTTGGTTGGTTATTGCAGGGGTTCCAATCGGTCTTCATTTTCTTTTTCTGTGGTATTTAATGTCTATCTCTGAAGTAACTAGAAGGGCTTGTCTGGTTTGTCATTACTCTATTACTGGAGCATTAGTTGCCAGGTAATGGGATCATGAATGGACTAAAGATGATCAGACCCAGTGAAGCTAATCAGCTGCACTGTTTTTTTATTCACAGGGTTTCAGAGTAACAGAGTCAGATAAAAAGACAGAACATTTTCTAGATTTACATCTGTGAGACAAATGGAATACTTGAGCAGATTTAATCACAAAGTTGTTGAATAGTAATGGAGCACTGAGACAGTGAGAGAGGAGTGACTGACTCTACCTCGTCCCTTTTCAGCTTCTCCCGCTTCCTGATGAGCTCCAGCAGCAGCCGGGTTCGCTCCAGGTCATGGCGCAGACGGTGCCACACTTTCAGCTGCTCCTTCAGAGCCTGATTTGTCTCCATACGCTCCTGAAGACATCACACAAGGTTTGTGATCAGTATCAGGAGAACATTGAAGCGTTGAGGGTGAGTGTGATGGGCAGCATTGACCTTCTGCTGCTGAGCTTTAGAGGGTTGAGGGTTGGCCTGCAGACGGCGGATCAGAGGCACGTTGTTCCTCGATTGCCTCTTCAGCACCCAGTAACTCAGCAGCCGCTCAACAAACTGCCGCTTCCTCTGAACTGCTACCTGGTTCAAGATGGCATCGAAACTGGGCCAGACAGCAAGACGCATTTACTAACAGAACACTTTAGACTGTGGACATTAGACACTTTTCACATTAGATTTGTCTAATTCTCACTAAATCTTTGGACTCTTTGCTTCGAAAATGTTCTTAAAAGAAAAAAAATTACCTTGATGCAGTGACGCTGGGCCCAGGGTTAGCTTGGGTTTCAGGTTCTAGTTCAGGTTCTGACTCTGCTTTTTTCATCTTTTTCTTCTGCCAGCTTTTGGAGCGAGGCTTCCCCCTCTTTTCTGCCCGCTTGTGACAGGCTCCATTCTTGAGACGGAGCTCGTCGTAGACATTGAGAGGCCGCTGGTCGCAACCTTCGGGTGTGTGGCTACAGCAGTAGGCGGTCTTCTTCACAGAAAAGGTGGTGGTGCCCGACTCGGTGAGCTCTTTGACGGGCTCCATTCTCATGTAGAGGCCCGCCTTCTGGGCGCAGCTTACATGGAAAGCGGTATAACAGTTGATCTTGTCACATTGGATGCAGGCCCCAGCGCCCTTGGCCTTGCACAGGTAGCATGTGAGTTTCCAGCGGGCGGGGGGGATGTTGCGGACGCCATCAATGGGCTCGATGAAAACTGTATCAGAGAAGCCAACCTCGGGGACCCACATGGCACAAACCACGTGGCCCCAGCGATCATCATCTGTCTTTTTCAGAGCTCCTCCACGATTCGGGCAGAAGAGGCACTCAGCCGGCCGTGACGGACGCTGTAGGCAATGACGGCACAGCCACTGACCCTCTGGGATGTACGGCACGCCATAGCACTCCTGGTGAACGGCGATGTTGCACGAGTCACAGAAGAGAATGACATTGCTGTCAGCTCCGTCTCCGTCCATGCAGATGCAGCAAACAGCATCTTCATCCACCAGTGACTGCAGGTCACTCTGGCCCTGTGTAGCTAAGAACGACTCTTTCTCAAAGCGGTCCATGAGGAACTCAAAAAGATTGTGTGACACCTGGCCAATGCCCTCGCTCTTCCTCTTCTCGTTAATGATCTCGAGCCAGGCGTAGTCCTCCTCGTCCATGTCGTACTCCACTTCCTCATCCAGCTCCTCGGTTGTCCTCTCAGAGTATTTGTAATACATGGCCGGCCTTTTTGGCACCACCGGCAGATTGTACTCCACCATCCTGACCTTTGGCTCCAGGAGACTGCCCAAGCTGCTGCCATGTGACGCAGTGAGAGCACCACTCTTCTTCTGCTGGTTCATTTTGAGGCGTACAGAGCGAACCAGAACCTGCTGGGGCTTCTCGTTGTTTTCTTTGTTGCTATTGCACTCCAGGATCTCCTGAGCCGTAGGGTCATCGTCGGCGATGACATCCAGCTTGTCATAGATGCTGAGCCGGTGCACTCGGCCATCCACTTCCAGCTCTACCATTCGCTGAGCTTGTGCGTATGTGAGAGTCTCTCTGTTGGGGGAGGGCTTGATAGGAGAAGACTCCCTCTTTAGCGTGGTGGAGCGGCGATTTTTGCATTTTTTCTTCATGATGAAGATATCAGGATTCTGTAGAGAACAGAGGAAGTGAGTATCAATGACTTACTGATGTAATGGTATGGCAGAAAAGTGAAGAACACCACTTGTGGATCGTTAGCAAGCTTTCTGGAGCAACAGCAGGAAAGTTTGGGCTGATGCAACAAAATATGACACAATGACCAACTCAAATCGAATGCAACTTTACTTACGCCTTCAGTTGACAACATTTGACGTGAGAATGTGTTTCCAGAAGGCTTTGACCTCTTTTAGCCACTCAACATGTAAACTTTAGCAAGATGCTACAGGTTTTAAATAAGATTCTTTAATGGACACACCCAGGCCTGGGAACGCCTCGGGATTCCCCCGGAAGAGCTAGAAGAAGTGGCCGGGGAGAGGGAAGTCTGGGCCTCCCTTCTGAAGCTGCTACCCCCGCGACCCGACCCCGGATAAGCGGAAGAAGATGGATGGATGGATGGATATGGACACACCACCCAAGCTTTTCCACATTTGTCACATTAACACAGAAACTTCAATGTGTTTAACTGAGTTTGTGTGATAGATCAACATCAAACAGCTCATACTCTTGAAGTGATGCATGATTTTCTGAAATTTTTCAAAAGAAGGTGGGACATGGAATTCAGTACCTCCCTGAGTCCAGTTACATTTTCTAGTATTTCAGGGATGTCTTCATCAGTCTGACTAAAACCTTTTACAGAAGAACACAGTGTTTCTCAACCCTGGTCCTCAAGGCCCACTGTCCTACATGTCTTAGAGGTTTCCCTGCTTTAATGTGCCTGATTCAACTGATTGCAGTTCAACAAACGCCTGTTAATCAGTCATCAATTGAAATCAGCTGGAATGAAGCAAGGAAACACCTAAAACATGCAGGGCGGTGAGCCTTGAGGACCAGGGTTGGGAAACACTGCATTAGAACAATGTTCAACAGACCAGGACTGGATGATCCTAGGAGAACATGCAACAACGTTGGTGAACGATGCTATAGCCAGTAGGCCTGTTGCAATAAACAATAAATCAATTAAAATAAGCTTGATAATAAAATGAGGGCAATAATATTGCTTGTTTGTTTTTTGTTGTGTCTCTCTCTCTTCCTACCAAAATGACTGGATGACAAAAAACTTCTGGTACCTCAAGTTCCTCCTCCTGTCTTGCTTCCTTGGTAACAGCAAAATACAGAGGTACCTAAAAGCGTCAGTTTTCCTCCACTCAGGCTGAACCCAACACACAGGACACAAAAGTGACAACAGCGACAAAAATTGAAACATTTTCAGCTTTCTTGTGTCAAGTCCCTACACAAAAAGAGTTGTGCATATCTGTGTGTATGAGCTAGAAATTTCACACGCACGAATTACACTGTTCGCTCTTCTGGATGAGGGCAAGCGACTGTTGCCTCAAGCTCCACAGAAAATGAATGGAGAGGGAGCAGCGCTGTCTACCTTCAAAATTACTTCAGCTATCTGCTGAGGTAATGGTGGTAGGTGACCTCCTACCACAGAGCGTAGCATAAAGTTCGGTGCAGGAGCCAGAGAAACGCTGGTTTAAAAGCAGAACATTTCAGCTGTATTCTGGCAGTGCTTTAGATTCGTAGTGAATGACCATGGTGAACCACTGAACCTGTGGAGCCGCTATTTTGTAAAACAGTAACAACTAAACAATACAACCAACATATCTGCACCTAAAATGTAACGATGCATTTTAGATGCATTAGTGAATGCTGGTTTCCTTGTTTGGGGACCGCCCAATTGACATACAACAATCACTGAGGTGCTTGTTGTGCACCTCAAGGGCATCCGCTCAGGGTGGCATCTTGTGGGGGGCACCCCCAAGTCTACCTTCCATGGACCAGAGGATCTGAAAGTGAACAGTGGCTAATGCCAAGCCCCAATCCCCCTTCCAATTTTTTGTATTTCAAAGGTCTTCTGGTTCCAATACTAAATGTTCTTTCAAAGTTAGTTTATTGACATCTGAGAGGGTGTATTTTCATTGTTCTGCTATTTTTATGCTATTAGTTAACAATGGTCTCAAAATAACAATACTATCGTTTATCGTAATTACTTCTGGGACCAACAAAATTTGTCATCGTGACAGGCCACATCATTTTATATAAATGGACATATTTAGCTAAACAGGTGAATGTCTTGCTGCTTTAGGCTTATTGCAAACACAGATCACAGAGCACAGCTGCTGAGTATTTTATACAGCTGTTGGAAAATAATCAAACTCATTTTCATTTCAACAACATGATTTTATTGGAAAAATGTATCTGCTTGAACTACCATGGCAACTACCATTAGTTGCCATGACATATAGTGATAGTTTAGTAATGACTTTACCAGAACCAGTACCAAAGTTCCCAAACATTTAGTTCCAAACCAATCTACAATTACATTGCTGGCCTTAAGGCTGGTTGAATTGGTGACCAAATTGCAACATTTGTTCATTTTCAGCTTCTGCAGTTCTCTTTCACACTGTACTGTATCAAACCAACCAACTTTGAGCAATCTCCCCATCAACCCCCCGCCTATGATGGCACTGCACCAAGAACCACCGGAGGAAACGAAACTAAGACCTTGGAAGAAACTACTGAGTGCAACTTCCTTCAAAAATGTAGGTTTTTTGAAGGAAGTGGTCAGCTTTTTGCTGTTGGAGGATTTTGTTTTTTCCTCTCCATCATAGTTTGATTACACATTCACACCTCCCCAAACGAACTGGACTGGAGTTTGATTAAAGTGGACTAAGCAGGGCTGGTGGGAATGAAGCACCTAAGAGTCAGAATAGATGGTAATTGTTCAATTAGATAATATTTACTGCAGTCCAAACAGTATATTTTAGGGCTGAAACGATTCCTTGAATGATTCGAGTACCTCACTTATTAAAATTCCTCGAGGAAAATTTACCTGCCTCGAAGCGTTGTTAATTTATGTTTTATTATTTAGCGCACTGTGTTCCGGCCCGGACATTATTTGTATTGCGCGGAGCTCTGACTTCCGCCTCTGAGTTGTTGACGAAAGCCAAGTGTTAGCAGCATAAAGTCCAATTTTCAAGTTCGGCCCGTGGGGATTTTATTGATTGATGATAATGTCTGGGTTTTCATTATTTTGGGGGGACCAATAGGCATCCTTAAAATGAATGGTGCGATGCCTGGAGTACTGCAGCCTTTCTCCACTGGGAGCTGCTGGTTCAGAGCAAAAAGCGGGAAGAGCGCTGCGGGAGTATTTATACAGGTGAGCAGATAGACTGAACACGGGCAGGCGAGTAGTTGATGTAACTGTAGCTTTATGGACGAACCGCACAATAAATTTCATATCATCCCGGTCTGAACAAACAGGTGACGGAGCGCATGGTGGCGGATGGTGGTCGTTCGCCTGCCCACCACCCCAAGCCCCCAACTCCAGGCGCCATTTCCCGTATTCTCAAACCCAAAGCTTGACAGGTATGGGGCAAGGTGAGAATTCATCTATTAAACTGACTGAAGATGAATACATAAACTAAAAACTGGAGTATAGACATTTTTATGAGCGTATTTGTGAGCCTGTGTAACCTGCACAAAATAATCAATCCATATTTTATTTTGGCGGGTCAAACTGACGGCACACTTTAAGGTCCGGGTCAGAGATGCACTCTGATCTCCTCCATTGCTGTCGTCGCTGTGGCTAGCTGCTTGTGTTGGTGGTTTTGTAGGATGGTACACACACAGGCTCCTCAGACGAACCTTTCTCACTGCCTATTATCATATTTGGCCGTAGTCAGGCGCCTAGACTTAATTAGCATTACACCTGCCTCTTTATTATTAAATTGAATATAATTTCAGATCTTTGTATAACTTTTCTTCAGGTTTACTTAGAAAGTTAGCCATTATTGTTACATGTTAATTTTCTAAACTACAGAAAAGTAACTGTTAGGGAAGCTCAAATATGAAAAATTGGACTGATATTGATATCCGATAATAACACTGGTGGTGT